>NC_086216.1:9997735-10343985 GCF_035770615.1 Melospiza melodia melodia | reverse complement strand
CAGAAAGGCTGAATGGAGATCATTGCAATGTGTCAAATTAAAGAGTGCTTAATGCTGCCTAATCTGCTGGTAATTGCTGTTGTGGCAGCGATGGCATCGGGGCTGGGTAAGGAAGCTAATGACAGGGAAAGGGCTGCTCCTGGCACAGCCAGCTCCCACAAACCTGCCCTCTCATCTCTATTCTTAATCTTTTTTGATCTGTTTATTGATTCAAGGACCCCTCACAAACAGGAGTTACCTGCCCACAGGGGAATGTCCCAAATCTGGGCAGCCCACAGAGCTCATCACCCCTGAAAACATCCCAGATAAGGGAGGTTTGTTATCTCCATTGCAGAGCAGGGGAATTAAAGCATCCAGAGACCACCAGACCCACCAAACAACAACAAAAATAATAATAATAATAAATTCAAACCTTGCAGCTGCTGATGCTCCTCTGCACTTTGCGGAGTTTGTGCTGCACTAATTAGCAGTGCTGTGTCTGTTTGGGTTTACAGGGGGATTTTTGTACCTCTGATCACTGAGAGCCAAAACCAGTCCCCTGTGGGGCATTTGGGACTTGCACCCTCATGGTTTGCCTCAATTTTGTCCTTGATGAGAATAAAGGAGAAGGGAGACACGGCCTGGCCCAGGGGAAGGACAAAGTGGCTGCTGGACACATTTCCAAGTGAACACCGATTCTGTTCCCTAAGAACTCTCTCTGTTCAGCAATAATCCTGCTTTTGGAACACCAAACCCATTGCCCTGGCAACCAGGGGTGATGTCAGAGGAAATTGGCTCTGGCATCCTCTGGGGAAGGAGCAGGAGTCAATAACCCTGGAGCGAGGCAGATCCATGTCCCAGCACCAGGAGCAGCCCTGGCAAGGAGCTCTCTGAGTGCTGCCCTGGGCTCAGCCTGGGCTCCTTTTCTGAGCAGGGAAATGTGAGGCAGCAGCAGCACTGCTGAGCCTGGTGCTCACACTGGCACTGGCACAGACATCTTTTATGAAAAATCCTTTCCTTGGGATTTTTCCTCCTGAGAAACTGAAAGGCCTCAGGAACAAAATGCAAACAATGGTTATCTGCTGCTGTGGAATGCAACAGGTGCATCTGTGATTGGCCTCATGTGGTTGTTTCTAATTAATGGCCAGTCACAGTCAGCTGGCTCAGACAGAGAGTCCGAGCCACAAATCTTTGTTATTCATTCCTTCCTATTCTATTCTTAGCTACCTTTCTGATGAAACCTTTCTTCTATTCTTTTAGTATCGTTTTAATGTAATATATATAATAAAATAATAAATCAAGCCTTCTGAACATGGAGTCAGATCCTCATCTCTTCCCTCATCCAAGAACCCCTGTGAACACGGTCACATTGCCTCTTTACAGAGATTTTAAGAAAGCCATGCTTGGTTTTTGGTTTGTGTTAGATATGATTCTAGGGCTGTATTCACCTAGAAAACCGAATACAACTCTTACATCTAAATGGGCAAGTTCATTAATGTCGGCATCTTGGTTCATAATCACTGCAAAACTACAGGAAGACAATCTGGGGTTTCTGGTGAGTCAGGGACCATTGCCACTGGGTAATCTGGATACAGCCCTTCTGTTTTGAATGCTTCAAAGATATAGAAGACTGCAGAAAGGAACCAATGAGCGTATTGTCATTCAGCTTAAATTTGCTTTACAGTTAGAGGTGCGCTTCCACTGGAAAAAGATTAAGAAAAAAGACAAATTTAGGGGTGAATTTAGGTGGGAGGGGGGTGCAGGAAGGGCTCTGCATGGGGAGGGGAGGGGGCTGAACCGGTCTGTTCCAGTTACGGAGCGCAGCGAGCGGGAGGTTCATCATTAACTGTCAAACAGCGGTTTTAATCAGCCCTGCTCCTCGGTGGAAGATAGATTTAATATCAAGGCACATTTTCAGAGCCATTAGTTTAATTATGACAGGTGTCTGCAAACTGGATGGCTCCGCTTTCAGCTCTGAATGACAGCGCTTAATTCCACGGGCCCACAGGGGCCATGAGGGTACTTTACAAAAATGAGCTTCCATTAAAGCATAAGTGTTTCTTTCTTTCTTCCTCCTTTTTTTTTTTTTTTTTTTTTTTTTATACCTAGATATATATATATATATTTCTCTCCTTTTGTTCTCTCTACTGAGAAAATGAGAGCTGATCAGAAAATTGCCCTTTAGTGGAAGCCAAAATAATTTTCCTTGCCCATTAGGACGGGTATTACAGGTTGGGAAGGCTGTGCCCTGTGCTCTCTGGCCAGGCAGCAGCACAGCAATTTGCTGCTTAACCTTTCCATTATCCATCTCCCTCTCCAGTGTTCTCCCAGTAAATAGATAAATAACCAATAATAACAAATAATTGAAGGTTTGGGTGCCTGGAAGATGCTGCTTACCCTGAGCTCCTCCAGGTGTGCTGCTCCAGCACCTGCACAATAACCAATAATAACCAATAAATAAGCAATAATAACCAATAAATAACCAACAATAATCATTAAATAACCAATAATAACAAATAATGGAAGGTTTGGGTGCCTGGAAGATGCTGTCTACCCTGAGCCCCTCCAGGTGTGCTGCTCCAGCACCTGCACAATTCCCACCTCCAACATCTCATATCCACCTGCTTTAGGCCCCAAAAAGTCGTCCCCTCACCATTGTTCCCTAAAAATGGGGAGGTTTTCCATCCTCGGGGCAGGCAGGGTTAAACCCACTGTGATTTTTGCAACTTTGGGGAAGTTTGGATCAACTTCGCTAACACCACAGCTCCAGCCCGGCCCTGGCCGGTGAACGTCCCTAATTCCCTGCTGGAATTTCGCACCAGGGGAGGAGAGAGGCCGCCTCCCTCTGTCCCAGCAGCTCCCGCCGGGATGCGGCTCCGGAGAGCGGGCAGGGTATGCGGGGAGCAGGAGGGACCCGTCCGCACATCATCGGCAGCCCCTCATCCCTCCTGCATCCCTCGGCTCTCGCAGTCCCGCATCCCGCATCCCGGGACTCTTTCGGCTTCGCATCCCGCATCCCGGGGCTCTCCCGCATCCCCGGGGCTCTCCCAGCCCCGCATCCCGCATCCCTCCCGCATCCCTCGGCTCTTCCAGCTTTGCATCCCGCATCTCGGGGCTCTCCCAGCCCTGCATCCGAGGCTCTTCCAGCTCCGCATCCCTCCCACACCTCTCGGCTCTCCCAGCCCCGCATCCCGCATCCCTTCCACATCCCAGAGCTTTTCCAACTTCACATCCCGCATCCCTCCCGCATCCCGGGGCTCTCCCAGCCCCGCATTCCAGGGCTCTTTTAGCTTCGCATCCCACATTCCTCCCGTATCCCGGGTCTCATCCAGCTTCGCATCCTGCATGCCAGGGCTCTCCTAGCCCTGCATCCCGCATCCCTCCGGCATCCTGGGGCTCTCCCGTATCCCGGCACTCTCCCGGTCTCGCATCCCGGGGCTCTTTCAGCTTCGCATCCCGCATCCCTCCAGCATCCCTCGGCTCTCCCAGCCCCGCATCCCGCATCTTTCCCACATCCCTCCGGCATCCCGGAGGTCTCCTGTGTCCCGACGTTCTGCCAGCCCCGCATTCCGCATCTCTCCCACTATTCCGCATCCCTTGGCTCTCCCAGCCCCTCATCCCGGTGCTCTCCCGCATTCCGGGGCTCTCGCAGCCCCGCATCCCGCATCCTTCCTGCATCCCTCCCATATCCCGGTGCTCTCGCAGCCCCGCATCCCTCCCGCATCCCGGAGCTCTCCCGGCCGCACAGTGACCTCTGCTGCAGAGCCCAGCAGCTGCCAGCCCGCCTCGCACGGCCGCCGGTCCCAGGCAGCTCCGGTGATGTCTCCCCGCACTCCCGGCCCTGCCCGCGACCCCCTCACGGGCAGAGCCACCCCCAGAGGGTCCCCAGCTCCTGCTGAGCGCTCCGGAGGCCACAAAAGGACATTGAAAGGTGCCGGTGACCGCTCGGGCTGCCCGGGACGCGCTGCCCGCAGGTTCTCAGCACGGAACGCGTTTCTCCAGCCCGGGTCACCCCAGGGCTCTGCCCAGGCACCGCTGCTGTGCCACCCCTGGGTAGCCCGGAATGTCCCCAGGAGGGTCCCGCACGGGGAACGGCCACCGGCAGCTCGGGAGGAGGGGACGAGCCTGGAGTGGCCCCATTCGAAGGCACGGAGCCCGGGGTGGCCCCGTTCGAGGAGACAGAGCCCGGAGCGGCTCCTTCCGAGGGAACAGCGCCCGGGATGGAGCCCGGGATGTGTGGGATCTCAGCACCTCAGTCCTGATGTGCAGAGTGGCCAAGAGCCCCCTTGGGGGGCTCGGGAGTCCTGGAATGTTGCCAGAAGTGTCTGGTGGCTGCACTTTGATCCTGCACGGGAGACGACACCTGTATGACGATGGGAGGATTTCACTGGGTGAATGGTGAAGGGATAAGTTAGTTAGAGTGTGAAACACAGGGTTTAGGATTTCTGTACAGGGGGGTCTGGAGAAGTAAGATGGAGGAATTGGGGCGTGTCCTGTCCTTCTTCTTCTTCTTCTTGGCCTCCATCTTCTGTGGTGATGGTGGCACTTTGGGATTGGTTATTACTAGAAGTGCACCGGTTAATAAGGGTAGAAGGTATTGGGGAAAAAATTAAAAATATTGTATACGTAACTTCGGGTATAAAGATAAGTGACCGCCCCGGGGGCTCTCAGTGTGCTCATGGCTGACTTGCTGTGCAGACCTCTGTCGGGCTGAAAGAAAATCTTTTAAATAAACAATTAATAAACACCGAGACCGAAACAAGATCAGAAGTCTCTCCTCGTCCTTTGAAGCGCCGGGCTGTCCAAAGCCACCCTGGGCCTTTCCAGGCCACCTAAACAGCCGAGAAATCGACAGGGATGGTGCCCAGGGTGGTCCCTTTCAGCCCCCGCTCCTTCAGTCTGGAGCCTTCCAGGCTCTCTCCGAAAGGTCACAAGGAAATCTCACTCCTGCTTTTCCTGGTGTTGAACGCTGAAGTCTCCAGCCAGCCCCACAGGCTGTTATTTCTTGCTCCTAATTCGCAGGGTCCCTCGTTATCTCCGCATGGCCGTGACCTTTCTGTCAAGCGTTTAGGAGCTGATGGAGGGGAGTTCAGAATGCCAAAGCCATTCTGCCTGTGAGACAAAGGCTGGCAGGGAAATCCCTGCTCTCCTCAGCCCCAGGCACATCCCTGGGGTGAAAAGCAGCAGAGCCACGCTGATTTCTCAGCATCCAAGGGCTTCTGGAGCCCTGCTCTGAGCACAAAGGGAATTAAGAGGCCTCCAGGACCCTTCTGGGATCTGCTTCCACCATGGACTTGGTGCAGTGCTGGCGCCGAAATCAGAAACGCAGAACTGGCGTTCAAAACTTCCAGAGGTGGAGAGAGGAGTTGGACAAAAGATGGTGATGGATCAGCCAGCCCAGCCTGGTTTTAAGTGGAAATCAGCCCATGTCATGTTATGGAGGTGCTGTACAACCCTCCAGCACCCAGTCACCACTTAGACCAATCTGCAACCACAGCCCAGGGGTGCTGAACTCCAAAGAGCCACTGGGATTTCACAGGAAAGAGAAATTTCCAAGATCCACGACCAAAGTTAACAGCAGAGTTGATGCAATTTCTGCTTTCAACAGTTTTCCAGTTCCTTCAAAAACCACAAACCACCCCAAAAAAAAACCAAAAAAAGAAGAATGTTTCTCCAAAACACAGTGCTCACCCCTTTGGAAGCGGCTCAGAGCCGGGAGGGGTCTGGCAGGTTCCAGCACCAGAGGAACCTGGGACAAACAGCACAAGGTCTTTAAGCCCAACCACAGAAACCCATGGATATTCCACACCAGGAGCATGGGAACTTGGCAGGGGAGAGGCTGCCCGAGTTCTAACTCATGATGTGGCTCTGAAACGAGATTTAATAACACAACCCAGCGTGGGGAAGCTGCTCCTCTGCTGCACCCCATTATCCGCAGCGCCTCTGAGGGCAGCAGCACCAGGCACTGCTGTGCTTTCTGTGCCTTTTTTACAGCAGGAAAACACCCCAGCAGCAGGCAGAGGGATTCCCCTCATGAATTTGAGGTGTTACTCCTGAAGTTTGGGGTTCAAGGGCCCCTGGATTGGTGTCAGACCAGCTCCGAAACGCCTTCCTTGTGTCAGAGCAGCCCCTGGTCCCATGGAGCCACATCTGGGGGTGCTTTGGGGCAGGAGCAGCTGGGGTGGGTCAGAACTGAGCTCCACAGCAGGACACAGAGGCTCAGGAGTTTTTTTCCACGGGTTAAAATCAAAGGCATGGGGCTCTTGGGCTCTGTGCCAGGGTCTCTGAGCCCCCTGGCAGGGGCTTGAACCATCCAGGGCAGCCAGAGGGATGTCCTGGGTTCTGACGTGATTCTTCTCTCCATGCCCACCCTCAGCCCTGGAGGGGCTTGTGGTGCTTTTATTTTTTGTGGTGCTTTTATTTATTAATTTTTTTTTTGGTGCTTTTATTTTTTTGTGATGCTTTTATTTTTTGTGGTGCTTTTATGAATGCCTGCCCTCTGTGGGCACTGAGCGTGACACCCTTTGAGCCAGCTCTGGGGACACAGAAGGTATCCCTCAGCATTCATCCACCCTAAAACACAGATTTGTACTGCTGGGGCATTATTGGCTGTGAACAGAAAATCGCTTTTGATGCAATCAAACCTCTCAGCTCTGCTGCAGCAGCCCCTGCCCAGCATTAATGGCCAGCTCCGGGCTGAGGAACCCAAAGCTGCTCCAGGGGAAGGGAGAACTTCACATCACTTCATCCCCCACAGCCAGGGATGGCACCTGGTCCTGCACAGGCCATGGAAAGAAGAGAAGCCCCTAGTGTGACGCAAGAAAATAATTTTAAGAAAACCTTCAGAAGGGATGGGAGCATAAAAATTTCTGGCTCTGTCGTCCCTCTGTTTCTGCAAGCAGCAAAAAGATCCATAATTCTCACACTTAATGTAATTCCAAGGCATCTAAAGTGATTTACAGTCAGTTTACTCAATACTTTCAGCTTTATTTAATGTAACAGTTATGGCACATAAAAAGTTTATTGAAAATCCTTTGGGAGTATGATTGAGTAAGAAACAGTCATTGCTAATGCCATTACAAGAGCTGAGGAGAAGGATCCCAGCCTTGTTCCCTGGGTGACCTCTCTGGCTCTGAGATCTGGGGTCACCCCAGGAGGGGACAAGGCTGTCACAGACATCTTTTATGAAAAATCCTTTCCTTGGGGTTTTTCCTCCTGAGAAGCTGAGAGGCCTCAGGAACAAAATGTAAACAGTGGTTATCTGCTGCTGTGGAATGCAACAGGTGCATCTGGGATTGGTCTCATGTGGTTGTTTCTAATTAGTGGCCAATCACAGTCAGCTGGATCAGACAGAGAGTCTAAGACTTTTGTTATCATCCCTTCTTATTCTATTCTTAGCCAGCCTTCTAATGAAATCCTTTCTTCTATTCTTTTTTTATAGTTTTAATGTAATATATATCATAAAATAATAAATCAAGCCTTCTGAAACATGGAGTCAGATCCTCCTCTCTTCCCTCAACCTGAGATCCCTGTGAACACCATCACACAAGGCCACCCCTGTCGTGCCCTGGGAGGGACCTTGGGGACAGCCTGGGATGGCCACAGGGTGGGGAGGAGAGCAGAGGAACATCTGGGAAGCTGAGGAGGGAGGAATTCCCCTCCTGCCAGGCTCACTCGTTTGAGCAGATATTTAATTCCATATTTCCATGCAGAGCTGAGCCTCTCTCAGGCAGAGGAGCTGCTCTGGGTGGGATGGGATGCAAACAGGGCTGCAGGAAGCTGGAATTGCATGGGCTGTCCCCATCTCAGCTCTCTCCAGCATCTCCAGGGTGTTAAACTCGTCCCCAAAGGTGAAATTGCAGAAGATGTTAATTTGCCTTCGCAGTTAACAACCATTATTTTCACCACCATTATGGCAATAACTCCCATTTATTAATTGCCAGCACTGGTAGTGAGAACATCCACAGTGCTGAGCAGCTCTCAACATCAATTTTTGTTGGACATTCTTGCTGTGCTGGCAGCCCACCAAATCTGCCTGGAACAACAGAAGATTCACATTTATCTTAAGAGGTGAGAAAACGAACAAAAGATCTGTTCCCGTCGCTCTGGCAGCACCCCCAGGCTCCAGTCCGAGCCCAGCCTGTCCAGGGGGATGAACAAACCAGGGCACAATGCCCCTGCAGGGCTCCCAGCCCCTCCAGCCCTGCTGCAGCCTGGGTGAGGGTGGAAGGGGAATTTCAGCCTGGCTGTGCCCAGGTGTGGGGGCTACACCAAGCCAGGTGGTACCGCTGCTGTCCCAGGAGATGTGGGCACAAAGACACCCTTCCCTTCTCCCTTTTCCTTTCCCTTTTTCCTTTTCTCTTCCCCTTCCCCTTTCCCTTCCCCTTTTCCTTCCCCTTTTCTCTTCCCCTTTCTTTTTTCTTTTTCCTTTTCCCTTCCCTTTCCCCCTTTTCTCTTTCCTGTTTCTCCTTTCCTTTTCCCCTTTCCCTTTCCCTTTTCCCTTCCATTTCCCTTCCCTTCTCCCCTTTCCCTTCCTTTTCCCTTTTCCCCTTCCCCTTTTCCCTTTTCACTTCTCCCTTCTCCCTTTCCCTTTTCCCCTTTCCCCTTCCATTTTCCCTTTTCCCATTTCCCTTTTCTCCTTCCCTTTCCCCTTTTCTTTTTCCCATTTCCCTTTCCCCTTTTCCCTTCCCTTCTCCCTTTTCACTTCCATTTCCCATTTCCCATTTCCCTTTCTCCCATTTCCCTTTTCCCTTTTCCCTTTCCCTTCCCTTCCCTTCCCTTCCCTTCCCTTCCCTTCCCTTCCCTTCCCTTCCCTTCCCTTCCCTTCCCTTCCCTTCCCTTCCCTTCCCTTCCCTTCCCTTCCCTTCCCTTCCCTTCCCTTCCCTTCCCTTCCCTTCCCTTCCCTTCTCCCATTTCCCTTTTCCCTTCCCCTTCCCCCTTTCCTTTCCCCTTTCCTTTTTCCCTTCCTTTTTCCTTTTCCCCTTCCCTTTTCCCCTTTCCCTTCCCTTTTCCCCTTTTCCCCTTCCCTCTTCCCTTCCCTTTTCTCATTCCCTTTCCCTTTCCCCTTTCCCCTTTCACCTTTCCCTCTCCATTTCTCCCTCCATTTCCCTTTTCCCTTTTCTCTTTTCCCTTCCCTTTCCATTTTCCCTTTCCCTTTCCCATCCCCTGGGACCCTCCAATTCCTCTTTTCCCCTCCCTGTGCCCTGCAGGGCTCCCAGGTGGAAGTGGGAAGAGCCAGCCCAGGCCAGCAAGAAAAGGGAAAAAAAATCCAAAAGCCCCAAGTAAAGGGAATAAATAGGCAGTGAGGGAAAAACATGTTCCACATGTGCATGTTCCATAAACAGAAAAAGGTTACATTTTTCAGATAAGATGGATGATGGATTGTTTAGCTGTGTTTGTCAATCAAGTATTAAGACTTGCAGAATTAAAATCAGAGCAGTTCAGAGACGGGTTCCAAGCTCTCCAAAACATCAGGTTTGGCATTTCGATAGCTCTCAAGCTATCAACTCTAGACACACAAACAGGGAGATGGATGGCTGATTTGGAGAAGAGATGGAGACATTCTTTCAAGAGCAGTTTTTTTGGGTTTTTTTTTTCTTTCTTTTTTTTTTTCCAAGAGATGATTTGCTTGTGCCAAGAATTCAGCCTGGGGAAAAGTCCAAATGCAGAATTTCCTCTCTCTGAAACTGGGGCTTGGCCCAGAGCGAGCTCTGGCTCTGCAGCTCTGCTCTCAGCAGGGACAGGGACAGAGCTGGGAGCAGGGCAGGGATGTGTGATGTTGTTCACAGGGATTTTTGGATGAGGGAAAAGACCAGGATCTGACTCCATGTTTCAGCAGCCTTGATTTATTATTTTATTATATATATTACATTAAAACTATACTAAAAGAATAGAAGAAAGGATTTCATCAGAAGGCTGGCTAAGAATAGAATAGCAAAAAATGATAACAAAGGTTTGTGGCTGGGACAGAGTCCGAGCCAGCTGGCTGTGATTGGCCATTAATTAGAAACAACCACGAGACCAATCACAGATGCACCTGTTGCATCCCACAGCAGCAGATAATCAATGTTTACATTTTGTTCCTGAGGCCTCTCAGCTTCTCAGGAGGAAAAATCCCAAGGAAAGGATTTTCCATAAAAGATGTCTGTGACAGGGATGGGCACACACACCTGCAGCTGCCCAGAGGGTGCTGGGCCAGCCAGGCAGGATTTGGGGCTCCCTGATTCTCCCTAAATTTTAGCTCGAGCCTATTGCTGTTGGACAGAAATTCCTAGAAACAGAGGCAGAGGTTCAGAGCTCCAGAGGCAGCCGTGGGGTTTGGGGTCTGCAGGGAGCAGCCTGTGTAGCTTATGGATTAATGTGCTATTATTACATTACTCTTTAAGCTTCAAAGGTCTGCCAGGAAAGCTAAGCCCACTATCTATTGAATGACATTTTAAGAACAAATAATACATTAATATATTTAATTTGAGAATAAACACATACATTATAGGAAGGGATTTTGTCTATGCTGATAAGTCAGTGCCTGACCTTTCTGCTGCAATCCCTGGGTGCCCAGCCAGGGCCTCTCCCTGCAGCTCAGCCCCAGCTCTGCTCCTGCAGCTCCAGGCCATGGCTGCAGCCTCTGGAAGCTGCAGCTCAGCCCTAATTATCCCTTCGACACTAATCTGCAGCTACACTAAATCTTGTTGCCTCAAATTAGTTAATCAATTAAGTGTCAAACCACAAAATGTTGCTGATTGTGGCCTGAATTTATTGCCTTGGCACCAGATTCCATCTGCTGCTCCCTCCTGGCTCAGGTTCTGGGGTGGAGGACTTTGAGATGCCCCAAAACTTCAGGGAAGGGTCCCTGGAAAGGAATGGGATGGAGGAGCAAAGTCCTGCTCCCAGTGAGGGATGAACCTGAACTGGGATATACTGGGAGCAAAGGAACGGGCTGGAAGAACAAAATCCTGCTCCCAGTAAGGAATGACCCCTGAACTGGGATACACTGGGAGCAAAGTATGGGCTGGAGGAGCAAAATCCTGCTCCCAGTAAGGAATGAACCTGAACTGGGGTATACTGGGAGCAAAGGAATGGGTTGGAGGAGCAAAGTTTAATTCAATGCCCAGATTAGCTCGGAAAATTTTAGGAGCTGATCGATGTTGCTGAAAGCCTTTTCAGCTCCAGAGAAGGTTTTTCTTTTTTAGAATTTCAACAAAAGATAGAACTGATAACTGCAACGTTTCGATTTTCAAAAGTCGTGAAAATATTCAGCTCAGGAAAACATTTCTGGTCACAAAATAAAATAGTCTGCTTTCTTGGAGACAGTTTCAAAAATAAATGTCAGCCTTTTAAGTGTGTATTTGAAAGAGGAAAGTTTTTAAGGAAGAGGTTTTTGGGTTTGTTTGTTGTTCTTGAAGAACAAGAAACATTTTGCAACAGAAATTTCAGTTCTCAGGGAAAAGCTATTTGTCATTCAAACGATTTTTGGAAGACAAATGTTCACCCAGTTCTGGTCCCCAGGGTTTATGTTTGAACCAACGCTGTGGCATGGGGTGCTGCTGTACCCAATTCCTGCTCTGGGGACAAAGACAAGGGGACAATGGGGAGTGTGGAGATCTCTGGACAGAATTAGGTGAGCGATGCCACCCTGGTAGAAGGGGGAGCTCTCTAACCCTGAACCCCTAACCCTGACCCTAACCCTAACCCAACTAACCCCTAAACATGACCTTAACCGTAACCAAAACTGCTGACCCTAAACCCTACCCATAAACCCTAACCATAAACCCAAACCCTAAGCCCTAACCCTAGACCCAAATCCAAACACTAACCCTAAATCTAACCCTAAACCATAACACCCAACTCTAAACACTAACCCTAACAATAACCTTAAAGACAACCATAAACCCAAACCCAAACCCTAACCCTAATGAAAACCCAAACCCTAACTCAAACCCTAATCCTAAATCTAAGCTGAACCCTGAAGCCAAAGCCAAACCCTGACCTTAAAGCCAGACTCAAACCCTAACTGAATCCCTAACCCTAAACCTAAGCCTAATCCTAAAGCCAAACCCAAATCCTGACCCTAAAGCCAAACCCAAACCTTAACTCAAACCCTAACCCTAACCCTAACCCTACACCTAACCCTGAGCCTAAGCCTAACCGTGCCCCTAAAACCAAAGCCAAACCCGAACCCTAACTCAATCCCTAACCCTAAACCTAAGGCCAACCCTAAAGCCAAACCCAAACTCTGACCCTAAAGCCAAAGCCAAACCTTAACTCAAACCCTTACCCTAAATTTCAGCCTGACCCTAAAGCCAAAGCCAAACCCTAACTGAAACCCTAAACCTAAGCCTAAGCCTAAGGCTAACCCTAAACCCTAAGCCTAACCCAGTGCCCCCACCCCCTCCAGAGCAGGTAAAACTGGAAATCAGGGCCCAGACTTTGGGAGAGGATTGCCAAAGCCAGGCTTATTGATCCCCAGCGGAGATTGATGGCACAATAAGAGCAGGAGGCGAGGAGTGATTTTGCTTTTGAAAACGTTGATGAATAAGCACTCAGGGGCAACAAATAGCTGGACTCCCTGGATGATGGACGGCAGCAGCAGAACAAGATGCATTTTTATAAATGGGTGAAAGGAGAGGAGGACTTATTAAAAAAAATGAATGACCACACGTGGCAGGGATATGCCACTGGGGAGAAGCCAGCCATTGATTTATGTGCACTACTGGCATTTGAAAATTCAATAATAACATTGACAAATGAGAGGCAAAGCTGGCCAGAGGACAGCAGAGAACTTGGAGTGGAGAAAGAAAATGCCAAGGTCAGGATGAAGGAACAGAAAAACATGCTTATGTTGGAAAGGTTCTGAGTTAACTCATCTATATAAAGACATTAAGAAAAATCGCTGTGGGATCAGAGCTCAGCCTCCTGCCCTGGCAGGGATGGAGCTGTGGCAGCCAGAGGAGCTCTGGGGATGTCTCCGTGCTGGCAGGACCCAGCCTGCCCCTCCTGCTGCTGATAAGGGGCTGCTGGTGCTGCCTGGCACCCCTCAGAGAAACCCTGCTGGATTTCAGGAGCTGCTGCAGGGTTTTGTTTATTGCTCCTGGTGAGCTGGGGCACAGCCCGGCCCCAGAGCTCTGTGTTCCCTCTCCCTGCCTGGAGAAGGAGGTGCTGAAAACCTCTCCTGGAGAAAGGCACAAATTGAGCTCACCAGAACCATCCCTGGCTCCCCTGTGGACAATCCCTGTCCTCAGCAGCCTGTGGAAGGTGGTGAGGCACGAAATGGTGACTTAACATTTGATCTGCTTATTGCAAAGGGCTCTGGGGGGCTGGCAGGGCTGTCCTGCTCTGCCTCACCTCCCTCCAGGCAGATTCCTAAAAGTGGGGCCAAACTCATCTCTGTGGGAGATGGACACAGACAACCCCCCCGTCTTTTGTGCTGCCCTGGCAGAAGTGTCAACAGAAGGATTAAACATAATCTCATTAAAATTACAGTGCTGAGGATGGAGTTTGTGCTTCTGTGGAGTGTTCTCTATATTTAGATTTCCAAATGTGTTGCTGTCGCGACTCAGCTCCTCTGCTCCCAGAATTGGTGCCCCTGACAATAACGAGGTGCTCACAGTGCTCAGTGTGGAAAAGCTCTGAAAGCAAACAAAAAAATCACCTGGAATTTCCTTAATCTGAGGATCTCAAAGCTGCTTATGTAGTATAGTATCTTCTCTGGGAAGGTAAAGTGGATTTTTTTGATTCCCCCAGATTTTATAGCAAATCTGTGGGTGAGAGTAGACTGAAACTCTTGCAGACAGTCTGTTGAATATTGCAATGCAAGGTGTTTTCCATTACCATCTGTATGGCAGATTACCTTTGTCAAGTGGGCAGTTTGTCTTATTTCTCTCTTTGAGTGACCACAATCACACCTCCCTCGGGAGGGACATCTGCTGATAACAGCTATTGAAAGTCACTGCATGGCTGATAAGAACTCCAGCATCCCATTGGGAGATGTGAGCCCAGAGGGAGGAGCCAAGCATTCCTACCTGGATATAATCTGGGGATTCTGGAACACCAGCCAAGCATTCCTGCCTGGATATAATCTGGGGATTCTGGAACACCAGCCAAGCATTCCTGCCTGGATATAATCTGGGGATTCTGGAACACCAGCCAAGCATTCCTACCTGGATATAATCCGGGGATTCTGGAACACCAGCCAAGCATTCCTATCTGCCCCTGGATCTTCAGAGGGTGACTCCAACCTTCTCTACAGATTGCCCTTGCTCCAGCAGAACCAGCCCTGACACTGCAGGAGGGCTGAGCCACAATTCCAATGGGACTGCTGCCAACACCCTGACCCACAGGGTGTCAGGTTGGGTTCTGTCTCTGTCAGTGTTGTTCTAGTGCACTGCATTGTTTATTTTATCCTTTAGTTTTTTTTTCTTGTCCCTATTAAAGAACTGTTATTTCCTGCTCCCATATTTTTTGCCTGAGAGCCCCTTAATTTAAAATTTATAGCAATTCAGAGGGGTGGGGAGGGTTTACATTTTCCATTTCAGAGGAGGCTCCTGCCTTCCTTAGCAGACTCCTGTCTTTCCAAACCAAGACAGAGTCCTGGAGCCCCTTCCAGTTCCTGGAAGCTGCATTTTTACCCCTCTGAAAGTCTCTCAGTAAGAGTTTTTACACAAGCAATTAAGTCTGGCAAGGAGGCCCTAACTCTCTCTTTTTTTGCAGGGCTGCTGCAAAAACCCTCTGCTCGAGTTTGACAGAACTGAAATAATGAATGAGGGAAAAGTTGAAAAGCTGATAAAATCTGTGTGAGCCCACCCCTCTGGCCTGGGGAGGGGGGAAGAACAACAAGCTCTGAGCTGTGTCAGCAACAGGGTTGTGCAATCCAATCTGAGGCAGTGCAGCTGAGGACAGCATTAATTTGGAGTTTGGAGCCAGAGCTGCATAACCCCATCCACAGCTGGTGTGATTCTGCTGCCTGAGCCTTGTGAGCAGCCAGCAGAGCCCAGCATCGAACCCCCTCTGCCCCCAGGGGTGGGAGCAGCTCCTCAGCACCACTCCAGAGCCCATTAAACCAAAAGTAAGATACCTCCAATCATTATTACTCATTTTTATGGCCGCGTTGTTCACAAATGACTGAATTTAGCTGTCAGATGTATAGAAAAGAAAAATAAAAATCCGAGCAGCAGCCATCTGCGCCCCAGAAAGGTTTGTGTTTGCCTGGTTGTTTATGGCATGAGGTCCCAGCTCCTTTGTTCCCCCAGGTTTGTTATTGTGTGGGAAATGAGTGGGTTTCACTTCTCCATTTATAAGGTTTTGCATTCTCTCTCCAGTGCACCCTCGTTCTCTCCCTGTCTGTATTTTTAGTCCATAAATCTGGGATTGGCACGTGGAATTTGGTTTGTTTTCCTGCTGCTGTCTCTCTGATGGTTTTCCCTCTCAGAGGCTCCAGCCTGATGTGAAAAACGCCAATCACTTGATTTTTTTTTTTATTTTAAAAGTTTAATAGTCATAAAATGGTTATAAAAATAGTAATACAATTACAGTAATAATAATTTGGACAATTTGAATTAAGACAATATGAGACAATAGAGACAAAGAGTTACAGACATCAGGAGTTACAGATCTGGGTACCTTTACTGGGCAAAATAAGCCCAAAAAGGACCCAGGTTAACAGAGGATTAACCCTTAAAAGCAACAGCCTGTTGCATATTCATACACCTCATCCATGATGCATAAATTCCATTCAAACACAGGATTCTGTCTGGTCATCATCAACTTCTTCCTCTGAATCCTAACAGCGCCTTTGAGGTGGGAAGAAGTTCATTTCTTCTGATAAGAGGGCAATAAATTCTCTTTCTCTGAAAAATTCAGGTGTCCTGCGGCTGCTATCTCGCTGCAAGTCCTTTCTTTAAAAAAAGTATCCTACATAGAATCATTTCTATTTTAACAGTTTGTTATAACCTAAACCTATACTTAAAACACTACTTAAGAGAATTAATACAGCATTACTTTTTAACACAACACATATAATATTCACAAGTACCTCAGAAATGGGGAAAACCCCCTAAATTCCATAAGAATTAAAAATTAAAAGAAGGGTTATACATTAGGGGGGAATCTTTGGGATCAGGTGTTCTGGGAAATCTGAACCTCTCAAGTACCTCAGAAATGGGGAAAGAAAGAAGGGAAATACGGCTGGAAATTGGGATAAAACTGGAATAAAGTCAAAGGACTCCTCTGTCTCCTTTTTGGACATAAACCCCTGGTGTTTGTGGATTAATTTTCCTAACAGTGCTCAGAAACTCGGGCCCTTTCAGGGCCTCTCTTGAGCAGAGTGTCCCAAATCCAGTGGCCACTTAAGACAATCTTGGCCAAAAGGCATCGGGAGCGAGGCACAGCTGACACAAGTGAGAGTTCCACTCCAGCAGAGCATGTAAACACAAGTATTTAGCTCTAAGTGGATAAATAATCCCTCTGCAAGCCACCCACATGGAGAGAGCATCCCTGGCCCTGCACAGAGTGGAGAGCAGAGCCTTTGGGACAGGTAAGGATTGATCTATTGAGGAACCTGTGCCTTTAGAGGTTCTGTGACCCCACAGAGCATCCCTGGCCCTGCACAGAGTGGAGAGCAGAGCCTTTGGGACAGGATTGATCCATCTATGGGGGACCTGTGCCTCTGTGACCCCACAGAGCATCCCTGGCCCTGCACAGAGGAAGATAGCAGAGCTTTTGGGACAGGATTCACCCACCCCTGAGGGAGCTGTGCCTTTGGAGGTTCTGTGACCCCACAGTGCATCCCCAGCCCTGCACAGAATGGAGATCAGAGTTTTGGGTCAGGTAAGGATTGATCTATTGAGGGACCTGTGCCTCTGTTACCCCAGAGAGCATCCCCAGCCCTGCACAGAGGAGGAGAACAGAGCCTTGGAACAGGATTGATCCATCCCTGAGGGACCTGTGCCCTTGGAGGTTCTGTGACCCAACAGAGCATCCCCAGCCCTGCACAGAGGAGGAGAACAGAGCCTTTGGGACAGGATTGATCCATCTATGGGGGACCTGTGCCTCTGTGACCCCACAGAGCATCCCTGGCCCTGCACAGAGGAGGAGAACAGAGCCTTGGGACAGGTAAGGATTGATCTATTGAGGGACCTGTGCTTTTGGAGGTTCTGTGACCCTGCAGAGCATCCCCGGCCCTGCACAGAAGAGGAGAGCAGAGCCTTGGGACAGGTAAGGATTGATCCCATCCCTGAAGGACCTGTGCCTCTGTGACCCCTCAGAGCATCCCCAGCCCTACAGAGGGGAGGAGAGCAGAGCCTTTGGGACAGGATTGATCCATCTTTGAGGGACCTGTGCCTTTAGAGGTTCTATGATGCTGCAGAGCATCCTCAGCCCTGCACAGGGCACAGGAGGAGAGCAGAACCTTGGGACAGGATTGATCCATCCCTGAGGAACCTGTGCTTCTGTGACCCCAGAGATCATCCCCAGCCCTACAGAGGGGAGGAGAGCAGAGCCTTGGGACAGGTAAGGATGGATCCAGAGCAGGCAGGAGGGCAGGGCAGGATCGGGGCTGTCCCCAGCACAGCAGTGACACCAGCAGGCACCAGGGGCTGTCCCTGCTGGGGCAGCCTGTGCCTGGCAGGGGTGGGAATGAGCAATCCCAGGGAAAACGAGGGAGGAAATGAATTCCAGGCAAGTGGCTGGGGCAGGGGGAGGGAGGGGTGGAACGAGCGTGTCTCTTTTCAAGGCAGCTGGGCTTATTTTAATGGGCAAGGTCAGCAGAGAAATGACCAGGAAGAGAAATGGCTGCCATTACAAATCAGCCACGATCTTGTATCAATTATTCCCGGCGCAGTTCCCTGCCTTGGGCTCGGGCAAACACGGCCTAATCAGTTTTACATCTACGTTTAATTTTATTGGAAAGAGGAGCCAGCGATGCATCATGGGGCTGCTTCGTGACATGAAAGGTGACCCCTGCCAGCTTAATGACACAATACATAACCCTTAATGAAGTCACTATCTTGTCCTCTTTTTGCTGTCTCAGCCTGATGATTTATGATGGCATCATTTTGCTTTGCCCTCTTTTCATTTCAGCTTGACAAAGTGGATGAAACAATTATCTTCGTTATCATCCGGAGCAGGAGAAATGTGATAGCTGAGGATTTCTGCAGGTGCAGGGCCTGGGCTTGGCATCAAGGGAGTGGAAAAATATGATTGGGAATTTTAGGTTCCCCCGTATCTTTCTTCTCTTTCTCTTGTGAAGGTGGAGGGAGGATCCCACCAAGCCTTGCGAGACCTCCATCACCACAGCAAGATGTGATTTCAGGAGCTCTCTGGAGCAGCAGAGACCTGAGAGATGTCAATACATTTCATTTTCCAGCATTTTTCCCTCCTCTCTCCACACACACCTGTCCTGGAATGCTCTGCACCCCCAAAATAACTTTGTCGGGCTCCCAACTGATACTGGGCAGGTGTACCCTGTGTAAAGGTGGCAGCAGTGACTCTGTGTGTGCCCGTGCCACAAACTGCTGCAGCTCAGGACCCCAGCCCAGCTGCTTTTCCTTTCTTTTTAGGGCTAACTGGTCCCTTTTTCATTAAACCCAGCACAAATCTCTCAGAGTTGGGCCCACCCAATCCATGGCCACAACTTCATGGCTGCCAGCACACCACAAACTGCTGCAGCTCAGAACCCCAGCCCAGCTGTTTTCCCCAGTTTTTAGGGCTAACAGGTCCCTTTTTCACAGAGGTTGCGTGAGGAAAGCCTTTCTCCTGGGCTGGGGTGCAGATGGAAGCTGCCAGCTCAGGGTTTCAGTCCCGCCAGGCAGAAATGACAAAGTGCCCTGGCTGGCCATCTGCTTGATGGCACTTGGCACTGCCAGGTGATGGCTTGGCTGGTGCTGCTCAGGGTGTTCGTTCCTGAGCTGATTCGGGGTGATGGGAGCAGCCCTTCACAGCCCTGCTGAGGCTCCTGGACAAATTGCTGCAATTCCTCACGAGGTTTGAAGAGACAGAGACAGGCCCAGCTCTTCCCACCTCCTGTCCTGTTCCCTGCAGAGCTTTCCCCAGATCTGGAGCTCAATCCTTCCTCCTGTCCGCCAGCTGATGGAAGCCCTTATTTCACCACCCAGGCTAAACCCAGGGGTTTTCTGCTGTGTTCCAGCTCTCCCCCTTCCCAGTCAGGAGCTCCTGGAGCACCCTCTGTCAGCAGAGCTGGAATTAAAGTGCTGTTCCAACCCTCAAAGGCAGCCCCATCACACTGGCCTGCTCCTTGTATTTACATATTCACAATTCCACCTCTTTTTAGCCACATTTTTGAAATAGTATTAAAAACAGTATTGAAATAGTATTGAATAGTATTGAATAATTGAAATAGTATTATAAATGCCAGGATTTTACAACCACTGCTTCAGCCTTCCGAGTGTTCTTCCTTGTAGGTCGAGCCCTCTGTACACTGGAGCAGTCAGACCACATCTAATTAAGTTCTTGTGCCGTGTTCCTGGCTAATAAAAAAACAGGTTCTGTGTCAGGGCCCCATCCTCCTCCTCCTCCAAGGGAAGGCTTTCTTATTGCTGGCTGGGGGTCTCTGTACAAATCACAAACAGGACAGGACTGCTGGGAACGTGCCTTGAGCTGGTTTATTTTCCAGCATCAGTCTCATTCCATGGTTATGACAATGGGAAGATGCCACCAGCTCACATCCCAGGCAGCAGACCAAGAACTTAATGGTACAACTCACTTTATAAGTTTTTTGACCAATCACACAAAGCAAAAGCACATTGACAGTAGTTCTATCCAACCACTATAAGCACAGGTACCTTTGGTTAAACAAGGCTTGCTTATTTCAAATACAATCCCTGCTTGTGAGCCTTAAACACAATGCACAGAGCTCCATTATTAAGCTTCAACCTTCCTAATATCTTGCTAGATAAACTTTTCTGTAGCTTAGAGAGTTATTCTAGACAAGCATTAATACACAGACCATTGTTCTCTTTGTCCTTGCTTTTCTACAGTTTAAATAATTTTTCTGCTGACCAATCTCATGGCTGCTGCTTAGCTCCGATCACAGTTCTGCTGTCTCTGAGGCCTTTTGCAGCTTTCCCAAAACCCTCTGATTTTGTGGATTCCCACATTTCTCTCCACGCTGTGACCTGAGCAGGCTTCCTCCGGGAGGGTGGGGAAGATAAATGCAGTTTGGCAGGACATTAAGGCAAACCACAGCATTGCCTTGTAATGCAGCTCCTATCTGATCAGCCGAGTCAAACGGTGCCGGGGCTGTGTCTCAGAGGAAGCGGAACCAGCTGCCCCCGTCAAGCTGATTGCGGAGATCCTCCCTGAGATATTCCTTCTGTCTGTGGGAGATACCAGCTGCTGAGGGATTCCCAGCATGTGCTGAGTGACCCCAGCCCCTTCTCCTGCCCCCGCCCCTCAGGCTCCTCCACTGGCACAGGAATGGGGTTTGCCATCCACCCTGGGCTTCCCCAGCACGTCAGGGGCTGAGGAAACATGGCCTGGCTTATCCTGGAGAGCAGTGGGAGTGGGACACGGGGACTGCTTTCTCTCATAGTGAAAGAAAAACTGCAGCTCTCAAATTGCTCCTTTAATTTCCTAACACCTTCCTCCGTCCCTCGCAGGAGGCATTTCCTGCTCCTCTTGTCAGTTTGGACAGTATCCTAGGAATTCATTCACATGGAAGGTGGGAAATGTGATGCGTTGGCAGAAAACATAGGCAGCAGCAGTCTCTGGTATAATAATAAGTTTCAGAATAATCTGCACAAATTTAACTAATTAATTCTCAGGGCGGTCCTGTCATATGAATGCCATGGAACAAGGAAAGGCGAAGGTCACAAAGGGCCCCCACACCAGCAAGGAGTGCTGGACATGGCCAAGCCCCCCAGAATCTCCTTTTTGGGCAGGAGCTCCAGGACAGAGCCACAAATCCTGGTTAGCCTCCAACACATCAGGGAGAGGAGAAAAGGCTCTTGGAGTGACTCCTCCACCGTCAGGATAATTACAGCCAAGATTAGAACTGGGTGGAAAACAGGAGCATTTTACAAATGAAGGAACAACTAACTGTAGGATGGTTTAATCATAATTAATGGGAAGACACTGCTCGATGAGGAGCTGCACAAGGGCCTGGCTGCGGCTCGAGCAGCCGACGGTGATGGATCGCGGCTGCTCCCTAATCCCTGCTCTTTATATGCCCATTCTTCCTCATGTCCTTGCTCTAAGAGCTTTTACAGCTTTTACATCATGTGCTATCCGAGGGTGTTTAAGTGCCACGGTTTGATCCATGGGCTCTGGATTTGGGAGTGAGGGCAGGGCGTGCAGCCTGGGTTAGCGCATCCCTCGCTCCGCATCCCGCGGTGCCAAACCCCGCTCCTGCCTCCCGCTTCCTGCAGGAAACCCGCTGTCTCCCAGCTCCAGATTTGGGGAACTTTGACATCCCCTAATGAGGTAAACACATTACTGTCATGTACAAACAAACAGCAACAAATTAGCAGCTGACACGCGCGGGAGCCGCGGCTCAGCGACGCGGCATCGTTGCGCTCGTTACAGGCAATTAATGCCTGCCCGTGTCCCACTGCTGGCCTCTGGCTTCACCACCACCCCCCATCTGCTTCCTCCTCGTGGCCTTCATCCCCCTCTGCCATCCTCGTGGTGCAGGGAGTCCCAGCACTGCTGGGAGAACTGGAAAAGCCACCGCAGTGTGTGGCTGTGACCATGTGGAGCTGGTGGGGCGCAGGGAGGGCTGGGATTCCCTGAGCACCCATCCCGGGATCCTCACTTCCAGTCTCCTCCTTGAGGCCCCACCCCAGCTAAAACAGGCTGGGGAGGGGAGAGCTGGGAGGCAGAGATGGGTATTTGAGTTTGTTTCAGCAGAAGCCTCTCTATTAAGCGAGAGCCAGGACAGCAGGCCCACGGTCAAAGGGCTTTATTATTATAATTGCTTTGCAAGGGTGAGAGCCTCTGGATAAGAATCCAAATCAGTCATCACTGAGAATAATAATCACGAAAAAAGATAAATAAATAAAGGTAGGATCCAGCCAAAAAAGGAGCTCGCATTATCAGCCATTAAACCAATAATCCATTAGTGCCCAAGGTTGCTGAATAATATAGTACTTTCCCAGCGCCCATAATTTATAGTGCAGACTAGAGAATAGACACGATTATTAGAGTGAGGGCTACTGGCTGACACATGATGCATGACCGTGTGGCATTGATCTTCACACAACAGGAAGGTGTCTAGACGGGAGATGTATGGCCCCCGCAGCCAGAGCGGGGCATATTTCATGCGGGGCCTAATGGAGTGGTGGAGGCCGTGATGGATGAGCCGCGGGCGCGCGGAGCCGCGCGGGCACGGCCCCGCTAATGGGTGACCCCAACGCCGCCCGCGTCCTTCACTCGCTCGCCGTGACCCCGCAGAGAGGCAGGGACAGCAGAGGAGCACGGGGCGAGGGAGGGAAGGGGGGTGCAGGGGAGGAGAAGAGGAGAGAGAAGAGAAATAAAAGATAAGGAGAGGGCGTGATGTAAACGAGCAATTGCGCCTGCCTCGGGCTCTCTGCGGGGTGCATTCTGCTACTGGGTGTACAGGATTCACACAGGTGCTGCTCAGAGCACCAAGAGGGCTCTGGGGTGCAAGTCTCAGCCTTGCTCATGCTGCTTGAGCTCGTGGGACTGGCCCCGAATGAGCACCATATCCCGTGGGACTGGCCCCAAATGAGCACCATATCCCATGGGACTGGCCCCAAATGAGCACCATATCCCATGGGACTGGCCCCAAATGAGCACCATATCCTGTGGGACTGGCCCCAAGTGAGCACCATATCCCATTTTATGGCAGGCCTGGTTCCTTGTCACGGGATAGCCCATGTGGGAGGGGATAGCTCTGGGCCCTTGTGGAGTCTCTCAAATGGCTCTGTCTGTGTCTGCCCTGAGCCCTAAATTGCAAACCAGGCCCAAGTCAATGTGTACCCCCTGCTCTTTCCCCAAACCATGTACAAATCCACGTGTACCCCCTGCTCCTTCCCCAAACCAGTTACAAATCCCAGTCCACCCCTTGCTGCGTTCCTTCCCCTCCATGTAAGGGCTCCAGCTCCCCGAGCTGCCTGGGAAGGGAAGGAGAGAATGGCCATTTACTGTGTTTCTTTTACCATCTGGGCTTATTAAAAACTGCGCAGCAAATTAAAAATAGGTGGGAACAAAGATGGGGGAATGACATAAAGGGTTGCAGAAAATTCTCTGTGTACTTTTAAAAGCTGGAATTGCCATATGGACTGGCAGAGAGACATGTTTTACATTTCCACTGGTACATGACTGACATCATTTAGCATTAACTTCTATTTGAATAAAATGGTAGTAGACATTTAGGTAATATTACAGGGCAATAAATGTTTTAAAGAGCCTTGGGGGGATGCTCTTGAAACACAGTCCAGACCAGAACTCTAAAAATATGTCTTAATATATATTAACCTCTTTTAGGACTTTTGGCTCTCAAACAAATAATGGAGGATAGAGGGGCTTTTTTCCCCCTCCCCTTTTACTTTCTGAATTAAGAGTCCCCAGCTATATTTTTCCCTTTTTCCTCTTTAGCTGTGCTGGGGAGAACATGAGGGAATGTAGTTAAAATTCAAAAAGGTTCCCCTTTATCATTACCATGAATCAACACAATAAATGAGCCCCTTCAGAGCACGGTAATAAGAATTTGATAAATCATCAGCCAAAAATTAACTAGATGTCAAAACAATCTTTGGGAAGTGTGATGGATTAGGGGCGATAGTGGCAATTAATCTCCCAGCATGAGTTCACAGGAGAGACTGAGCGGTGGGAGATGGATAGGGGGGAGACCAAGGCCTCACAAGGTCAGGACACTGCGGAAAGGAACGGGAGGCAGAGAGAGACGGAGAGAAGAAGAAAAAAATTCCACTGAGTCGGCAATCCCCGGCCCCCAGCAGCCGAGGTAGAGGTCAGTCACACGCCTTTGAAAGCCTCTCTGTCTCCAGCTGCTCCTGTGATGAGGCAAGCACTTTCTGCTCCTGCAATAAATGCCAGCAGCAGCTCAGGGTCCAGCCCTGGGCTGGCGAGAGACAGAGCCGGGGATGCTCTGCCCTGATCCAGGGATAGACGGCTGCAGAAAGACAGATCCCCCTCACATGTGGGAATCCATCCATCCATCCCTATCCATTTATCCATCCATCCATCCATCCATCCATCCATCCATCCATCCATCCATCCATCCATCCATCATCCATCCATCCATCCATCCATCCATCCATCCATCCATCCATCCATCCATCCATCATCCATCCATCCATGGGTCTGTCCATCCATCCATCCATCCATGCACCCATCATCCATCCATCCATCCATGGGTCCATCCATCCATCCATCCATCCATCCATCCATCCATCCATCCATCCATCCATCCATCCATGCATTCCTATATCCATCCCTATCCATCCATCCATCCATGCACCCATCATCTATCCATCATCCATCCATCCATCCATCCATCCATCCATCCATCCATCCATCCATCCATCCATCCATCCATGATCCACCCAGGGCTGGCAGTGGGCACTGTGGTCTCACTGGCACTGTGGTCTCACTGGTTCTGCCTGAGCACAGAGGGCAGGAGGGAAGTTCTGCTGCAGCCTGAAATCCCCACCCAGCTGGAGGAGCCTCCCTGCGCCTTTCAGCTGGTGGGAAGGGCTGCACCCTGCCAGAGGCAGCTGGAGCTGGGCATTTTTCCTGCCCTTCATCTTCCTCAGCCCAGCTGGGTCAGCAGGACCCTCTGCCCACAGCAGGGGAGCAGGGGAGGGTTGGCACAGGGGCACTGCTTGGTGCAGGTAACACAGAGGAAGGTTTTGGCTCACCAGAAGTTTGACTCCTCCAGCACCAGCCTGGATCTGGCACAGATCTGGATCTGAGACAAGGACCCACGGGCTCTGGCTCTTGCTCACAGCCACTCCTTGGCTTCTGCATTAAGATAAAGCAAAATGTTTGCTGTGCCCCCTGAACGTGCAGTTCCAGCTCAGGAACATTCTGGGAGTCATTCCTTTGCTGAGCTGGGGTTACCTATGGGTGCTGCTCTCCCTTCCCTACAGATCTGTGAACAGAAACTCAATGACACAGCAGGACTAGTTCATGATTACCCTGAACCTCCCCGAGCTCTGACTGCTTCACTCCTGCACGCTCACACTGTTGCTAACACCTTCCTCAAATATTTGCATCCTTAAGAAGCAGCAGCCTTTTTTTCCCCCCCTTTCTTTTCTTTTTTTTTTATAATTGCATCTTTCACGATTTCCCCCGGGTTTCTCGCACAGCTCTGTGCAAGAGACAAATGCCTGGCAAGGGCTGGGACGGTGCTGGCTGCGTGGTGCACGTCAATGTCAGCGAGATTTCGGGAGGGGGAGAGGGAAGCAAGCCCTCACCCAGCTGGAATGCTCTCCCACAATGCCTGTCTCTTCTCAAGACAGACAGGCCTTGGATGGGACAGATGTTTCCACCCAAAAGCAGATGTGAAGATGTTACTTTCCCAGGGAGGAATGCAGTGGGGTTTATTATTAACCAACAGTCCCCACATGACAGCTTCCCTTGACCAACAGTTGGAAAATCTGGAAAAACACGGAGCTCTCTAATCCAAGTGGTGGCAGGAAACAGCCAGCCCTGACGGACTCTGCTGATTTATTATCATTAATTACAACCTGGAAATGACCAAAAACATCTGGGAGAGCAGAATGTGGAAGAGAAGGAAACCTTGAGCAGAGGGGCCAAATTCTTGATTCTGTGCTGGGCTCAGGGTGCTGCTGAACCTCAGGAGCAGCTCTTGGAAAGGCTCAGAGGCAGCCAAGGGAAGGCTCTGGGGGGCAGCAGCCCCATGGTCACTCAATGGGTACCTGAGGAGCCAGGGACAGCAGCACTGAAACACAGGGCCTGTGTGAGCACAGAGTGTTGTTCGTGCCCCAAAAGCTGAGGCTGAGTCCCCCTGATCGTCCCCCCAGCTTTCTCAGCTCTGGAAGGGTGAGCAGAGTGAGGGCAACACCAGGAGCAGCATCCCTGTCCCCAAATCTGTCCCTGCTGCTCCTACCCCATATAGGGCCTGTCACTGTCACCCTGCAGAGGTGACACACGGCCCTGGCTGCCTCGGAGCTCTGTGCCCGTGGCTGAGGGGGAGCTGCAGGCATTATTTCAGAAAATAATGTCATTATTTCTCCAGCAGCTCCACACTTGGCAGGTGCACACAGAATTTGCTGAACCCATCGGCCGGTTCATCTTCACTCAAAGCTTTGGATTTCTTTAGTTCTTTTGCTCTGTAGAACTATCCCACCTCCAGATTTTAAAACAAACATTGAATCTGCCATTATTTGGTGTAAAAGAAGGCATTGCCTGCTGCCAGCCCCACCTCAGGACGCATGGACTCTTTCCCACCAGGTACAGAGAGCCCCTGACACGCACAGGCAGCTGTTGGTGATCCCATGACCTGAGAGCTCCTAAAACATCTGTTTATATTTTTTCAGAGCAGTATTAACATTGTCAGACCGTGGCAAATCTGCTTAATTTTCATAGACATATGTATAACACACAAGCCAAAATACACTTAAAATGGGACATGTCAGAAAATAAACAACCATTAACTGATGAAATAGAAAGGAAGTTGGTTCCTGCACTTTCCCTCTCCCACACACATCCCCTGCAGCCACAGGTCCATCATCTCCTCGTGGCTCCCTGCTCAGGCTCACGCCCAAAAAGCTTCTACAGGAAAATGTAGATGCTTCCAATGGCCAAAAAGTGTCCATCCCTTTCTAAGGGAACTTTCCAAAAAGGCACAACAACATCCATGGGAAAAATCAGCCTCACCCCACCTCCACAGATCTATTTGTAGAAATTGAACCTGAGCAGCTTCTTGCCACCCCTGCCCTTGTCCTAATTTACGCAGGGAGGTGCCTCCAGCCCAAACCCATGCCTGGAGGTGAGCAGAGGTGCCCCCTAATTGGGAACAGCATCTCCAAGGGGCTTTTCCAACGAGGTGCAGATTTCTCTGGCACACGTTGTCAGAGCTGAAGGCAGCATAATGAAGTCCAGAACTTTTAGGTTTCCCCTTTAATATATCCATCATGTCTAGATCCATTATTGACATGTTGACTTTCTTGTTTCTGATTTAAGCTGCCAGACTCGGTAAAATTGCCTTGACAGCTTTAGCATTTGTGGCAGAACACTGACATGATGTTACTTACAGCTAATTAAAGTTGAGAGCATAATAAACAATCTTGGGATCCTAGCAACCCAATTTCCCCGGGTATGGAGTTTGCTGGATCTTGACCCGAGATCTTTGAAGCTCCAGCAAATTCTTTGAGCGACCTCCCTGCTCTGAGGGCGCTGGTTTTGGGAAGCAGGGCTGGTTAACACCAAAAAACACCCAGGCATGGCTTGTCCAGAGACACGGGGAGTGATGAGAGACAGGAGGGGGAACTGGTGAGGAAATGAGGCCCTGGGAGGTGCTGGAAGTGGGTTTGTAAGGCCATTTCACCGAGGAGGAACGGGCCAATGGGTTACAGCTAATTAGCGACGTGATGAAAGCCAGCGAAGGAAAATTCAGACTGATTACCAGGAAATCTTTCCTCTGGTGAGCTCTGCTGGGCTGCAAAGCCCTCTCTGGAGGGAAGCAGAGCAAAGCACAGTGTGGTTGAGTTGTTGAGGGCTGATGGACGCAGCAGCGTGAGCCTGGGGAGGGCCCTGGGGGAAGGCTGAGTGTGAACCAGAGATTCACAGGAGAATGTGAATCACACAGACTTTGTATGGCTGCTCCAGAAGGCCCTGGAAACTTTCACTGCATCAGTTCCTTCTCCTTTCCTCCCTCGTGCCATCTCCAGCCCAGCTGGCTTTGCACACAGGAGCCTCTCACAGTGTGAAATCACTCACTCACAGAAGAGAAAGGTCAGGTCAGTTCAGGGCAGGATCTCACTTTCCCTTCTGATGAACACCTTTTTGTTATTTATTTTGTTGTAATAACAAAAGAATGAACCTTGCCATACACAAATCAGATTCTCAGAGCTGACTCAGCCAGCAAAATCAGCATTTTTTCTTGTCTGCGGGGAATCAAAAATCACTACTCACTTGTGCAGAATCAACTGCAATTTGAGGTGAATTAAATCCAAAATCTCCCTCTGTTCCTACAAATGACTGACATGCCTTCTTTATTGCCAGTTTCTTGAGTGCTATTGGACTGATTTCTCCCATTTTCACTGAATCTCCTCATTCTGCAAAGTAGGGCAACAACAACAACATTTCACATCTCCTGCAGAGCCTCAAAGGCAGCGACACCCTCGCTGTGAGTCACCAGAGCCACTGAACGAGCAAACAAAGGTGAAGTTGTACCCAGGCTCAGTGGGAAACGGGCAGGTTCCAGCACGTTCCTCTGCCTTTGTGCATGTGAGAAGCGACTGCTGAACCACACTGAGGTGATGATGCATCTGACATGTCAATAGAGAACCCTTAACTGGCTTAGCAACCCAGCACAAAGGCTGTGGCGGTGCTCTTAATCTCTTAATTCACCTTAAACCAGCCTGAAACCCAAGCTCTGTTCTCACAGTGATTTACTGCGCTGACAGAGCCTTCAAGACTTTTTTTATAAAGACAAAACTTCTGGGGCGCAGACAAGGCCCTGGAGGTGAACCAGGCATTCATGAGTGAGAGAAAGGAGCTGAGAGAGAAAGGAGCTGAGAGGGAAAGGAGCTGAGTCCAGGCCCTACTTGCAGCACGCTGGTGCACGTGTGGTCACTGCAGGAACCCCAAGAACATCCCTTTTATTCCCTATTTCTTTCCCAGGGATCCTCCTCTCATTCTGCAGTGGCACCATGTCCAGGGACAGACAGATGGCAGAGGACAGCCAAGGAAAAGGTGTTCACTTGCAGGAAATCTGGGTTTACCAACCCCCAGCCAAATCTCAGGCTCAAACCAACCTCCAGCTTGGGATTCTCAGCAGTCACAGCCAGGATCAGCCTTTATCCAGGCTGACGTTCCCACCACTGTCACCATCATATTTTGTTGAAAAGTCCTCTTTGCCCAGGATACTTCTCTTGGAAAGCTGAGAAGCCTCAGAGAAAAATGAAGACAATATTATCTCATTTGCTTCTCTGTGTTTTGCTGCTTTGGAATGTGGTTGGCGATTATTTATACAACACACGAATTGTTTTTATTTAATGACCATTCATGGTCAGGCTGTATCAGACTGGAGAGAGTCACGAGTTTTTCATTATTATCTTTTAGCCTTCTGTCTGTATCCTTTCTGTATTCTTTAGTATAGTTTTAGTATAGTATAGTACAGTATAGTATAATATAATATAATATAATATAATATAATATAATATAATATAATATAATATAATATAATATAATATAATATAATATAATATAATATAATATAATATAATATAATATAATATAATAATAAATTAGCCTTCTAAGAACATGGAGTCAGATTCATCATTTCCTCCTTTGTCCAGCAAATATCACACCACCAGAAGCTCAGGCTTTTCCAGTGGTGGCTCTTAAAAACAGCAACAGAAGTGTATAAAAGTTTAGAGCAGAGCTTTATGTGAGATTCCCAGAAAAACCCAAAGCAAACAAGCTTCCCCAGCTGGGCCCTGGGTTTAGTCTGTGGGGTGGGAAGGGTTTCACCTCTGGGCAATGAGCTGTGGCAGCAGGAAGCCACGTTGCCAAATACCTGCCACGCTTGCAGGATGACAGGAATCCATCCCAACAGCGATGGAAACAAAACAAATCCCTGCACAGCCACCTCAGCACCCACACTGGATGTGTTTATAAGTGAGATCCCAGAGTCCTAGTGTCCAGGAAAGCTGAGTGATTGCATCCTGACATTCCTGCTGCCACGGAACAAACGGGATGGCAGGTACAACTGGTAACAATTTTCTGAAATTACAGAAATTTCTCGTTGTTTTCTTTTTCTGTAGTTAATAGTTCTTTTGTCCCGGCTCTAGACATTTTGCTAATCAGTTTCTATCATATGGGAGCTATCAGCAGAGACAGTCAAGCCTGGGGATATGTAAAACCTTTCGATTGCCTGAAGAATCCACGGAGACCTTTGACACTTGCCAAATTCCCTTGCAGGGGAAGGGTAAGGGAGTAAACTCAGAGCCAAAATCTGCAAAGTTGTTTCTTCATCAGCCTTTAAACAGAATCTTAAAAGTTTCCTCAGCTCACATCATGTTTTTATGGGGCAGCAACAACCGAGGGACTGCTTTGCTAAAGCTGCTTCTTTCTACCCTCTCCAGCCTCCTAGGAAAAAAACAACCCCAAAACCCAAGGCAAAACCCACCCTGCCACTTATGGAGCCACGTGAGGGGCTGAGGGGAGGTGCCACAGCAGCTTCACAGTCCAACACCTCTGCTCCCTTTCCTATTGAAACCAATGGAACACGGAAATTGGGGAAAGTGAACCGAGGCAATTGGAAGCAACAGGGCAGAACCCCCGGTGCGTGCTGCAGGGCTGAGCTGCCTCTGCTGCAGGCACAGAGAGCCCCTGGCGCTGCTTTTCCAGGGAATTGATCCCTGGAGCCATCCCTGAGCCTGGCTCTGCCCTGCTGAGGCTGGGACAGGGAGCAGGATCATCAATCCTCATGTGGGTCTGATAAAAACCACCCCTCTGCCACTGCAAGTGTAGCAAACCTTCTCCAAAAAGTCACTTCGAGGTCACTGTTTTTGTCCAGTATTTCAATACATTAAATGCAATTACTTCATTGTTGATTTACCTGTCATTAGAGGCATGTGTTTGAACATGATTTATTGAGTGAGTTTTGTGCCAGTTGACTTGCAATAGATTGCACAATATTCAAAAAGGCTCATTTGCTTGGCATTACATTAGAAGCAGGGTGATTGCAACACAAAGCAATGTAAATGAGTTCTGAGAGGCTCCATCATTCATGTTGTCATGTACTGAATCCTATTATTATTTATTACCATAATTGTACTGTGTTTCCTGGGGCGATAAATTAGGACTGATGGGTCCCGCTGACAGCCAAGGACTGGACTCGCTCTATATAATTTAATAGGGATACTGTTGGATCTCTGCTTGGAGGAGACTTAGGCAGGAATTTAGTAACTAAGCAAAATCCTTTCTTAAAAAAATTAAAAATAAAATAAAAGCAGTGAGGTTCCCCTCACCCCCCTTCTCTCCCTTGGCAGCAATTTAAGTCTTGATAAAAGCTGCAAAGGAAATGGGAGCACTCTGTCTTTCATAATAGGATTGTTAAAAAAAATCACTGCCCTGTGTCACAATCTGTTTTCTGCTCCCTGCTGACAGGCAGCCTCCCGTGCTGGGAACAGCCGATGGCTTAAAGGGACAGCGGGGACAGCTCCTGGCCACAGCCCCAGCCCCGCCTGTCCTGCTGCAGGAGCTGTCCCCAGAGATGCTTCCCCACCCCTCACACACAGGGGCACAAATGCCCCCAGACCCAGCTTTTCTCAAGTCCTCAGAAGGGGCAGTGGAGGGCCTGAGGGATGGCACCTCCCTCTAAGGGGCTTCAGAGAGTTAAAGGGGTTCCCCTGAGCCCTCCTTTCTAGGGATTCACCTGGATCTTCCCTCCCTGAGGTTCACCTGGACCTTCCCTTCCAGGGATTCACCTGAATCTTCCCTTCTGTGGGTTCACCTGGATCCTCCATTTTAGGGATTCACCTGGAGATCCCCTTCTATGGGTTCACCTGGATCTTCTTTTTAGAATTCACCTTTATCTTCCTTTTTAGGGATTCACCTGGATTTTCCCTTCTAGAGATTCACCCAGATCTTCTCTTCCAGGGCTTCACCTGGAGCTCCCCTTCCAAGGGTTCACCTGGATCTTCGTTTTTAGGGATTCACCTGGATCTCCCCTTCCAAGGATTCACCTAGAACTCCCCTTCTGGTGATTCACCTGGATCTTCCTTTTAGGGTTCACCTGGAGCTCCCCTGCCAGGGCTCTGCAGGCAGCCCAAAGTTCTGGGGGGACTCTGCAGTTGAGATCCTGGGGATGTTTTCAGCATCACTTTGGTACCAACCTCCCAGCTCACCCCTGCTCTCTCCGCTGGAAATTCCTTCCCATGCTCTGGAATTCTCGAGGCTTGAAGAGCCAGGACAGGACTCAGCACCAAAACCCCTCTGGAGAGCAAAGCACACAGATGGGGCCCCAGCTCCAGCACCTGTTGGAACTGAGGAGTTCCCTCCTCCTAACCCTGGGTGCTCCAGAGTGCGAAGCACAAGGACGAGACACAAAACTCAGCTCTTATTTTATATTCAGGCGCCAAAAGCTCTGAGCGGGACAACTACAGGGGAAACAGGGAAAGAATGTCTGAGGTTCTGATATTTAGATTAAGATTCAACAACAAAATTCTTCTTTCCAAGCTTTTAAACACCACCAATACTCAATTTTTCTTCTACAGTTCTTGTAAAGACACTCAGTGTTGCAGAACCTCAGAGCTGTTGGGCTACAACAGGTTAATGGTCCCTACAGTCCTGTATGTTGTACTTGTGAGCAACCAAATGTCCATAAATCCTCCTAGTGGACAATTTTATGGAATAATCAACACATCAGGGATATTTCCTTCTAACCTTCCCTGAGTTAGTGACTGGCTTATGCCCTGAGGCATGAGAGCTTATTGACTGGATCCATCTCTTGCTCAAGTCAATAGTTATCTGTCAATTCAGGTCAATTCAAATGAGATTTTATCGACGGGAGAAGCTACACAAAATGTTGCCAAAGTGTGAGAGAATGACAAGGCACCCCTACCTTCCTCGAGCCATCTGTCAGACAGAGAAACAACCTGCACTGCTTTTACAGAGAGCCCAAACTCGCAGCTCCATCGAACAGAAATCGTCCTTGATTTGGCTTCATCGACTTAATTGAGCCGAGCTCTGCTCAGCATAAACAAGATCCATCCCCGTGCCTCCACGGGCACCCTCAGGAGCAGCACGAGTGCATTAAAGGGTTGCAAAGCCATAATTGTGTTAGAAAGGGGGCAGAGCAGTGATGCTGCGCTGGCAGAGGGCAGAGCTGCACCCACAGCTGCTGGCCTGGGCTCCCCCCCTGCCCCTGCTGCTCTCCCACCCTGCAGACACATGAGCCTTGTCACTCACACATCAAAGGCGCTCTGAGCTCGCCCCCTGGCAGCAGTGACACATTTTTGGCCCGGCACAGCACATTAATAGAGCGCGCTGTCAAACACGGGGCTCGCAGACAATGCGGGGATTGTCCGGCCCGATGGGCAGATCACCAGGTAATGTGATGTAAGAGCTATAAAATAGCTCAAAGACACCAGCAAAAAACACAGAGCCCACGTTTGAAGAGAGCCTTGTGGTTTGTGGGGATTTTTTTGGTATAAATTCTGGAACAGACCCTGGCGTGGGACTCGGTGGGGTTTCCAAACCCAGCCTGGTTTGACAGGCACATTTCCTTGAGTGGTGCAGTGTTTCCTTGTCTTCTCCAGTGTCTCCTTCCCAGCACATTCTCCCCATCCTTCATTTCATTGCTTGGAACAAATGCCAGGCCCAGTCCAGGTGTTCTTGTGGCACCAGGGTCAGGGTTTGAATTCCCACCTGTGCAGGTACAGCGCTGCTCACCGGAGCATCTCACCCCAAACCAAACAGCCTCTGCTCTGCCTGGCACCATCCAGGCTGTGGTTGAGCTCCAGAAGGAAACCCAAGAGCCCTTTGATCCCACTGCATGTCCATCAGTGAGGGTCAGCCCCAGTGACCTGGCCTGGAGTGACACTGGGGACACAGCACAGCCCATGAAGGGGTGGTTGTGCTGCTTTTGTGAGATCCCAGCATCCACCTTCCACCCATCATCCATCTTTTATCCATCCATGGATCCATCCATGGATCCATCCATCCATGGATCCATCCATCCATGGATCCATCCATGGATCCATCCATGGATCCATCCATCCATCCATCCATCCATCCATCCATCCATCCATCCATCCATCCATCCATCCATCCATCCATCCATCCATCCCTCCATCCATCTTTTATCCATCCATGGATCCATCCATGGATCCATCCATCCATCCATCCATCCATCCATCCATCCATCCATCCATCCATCCATCCATCCATCCATCCATCCATCCCTGCCCACACCCCAGTGCCATTCCCATGCTCCTGAGTGCAGGATGAGGATCTGGAATGTGTCTCTGTCAGGTTTGGCCATTTCCCTCAGCACACCAGCCATTGGTCCCCATCTCTTCCTTTCAGAGCCATTTGGAATGACTCGATGGAAAGGAATTGATAATTGATAATTTCCAGCATTGATAACCATGTGCAGGCTCTGAGGCACATCCATCTCACTGCAGCCTCCCATTACCGCGCTGTCAGCCAGGAAAAGGGGGCCCCACTCTGAAAGGGAAGGATGAGGATGTTGTTTCTGCCTCTTTTGTAGAACACATGTCCCCAAATCTCTGTTCCTGTCACCACAGACCCCTCTCCCCAGTCACGCACTTGTTTAGGCTCTGATCCTTTCATTAACAATGGAGAAATGCAGGCCCTTACATCTGTTAGCAGGCATAATTCTAGACAAATACAACTTCTTATCAAATAAGCCTGCAATAAATGTTTCATGAACAGAACCCTTCAATAGAACTCCCAACACTAATTTAATGAGAAGTATCAAATGAATTTTTTTTTTTTATTCTGATATCTCCCCTGAGACAAATGATACTTTGCAGGCCTATTTTTAACAAATGAATTATTGACTTAAACTGGCACAATTAATCACAATATAATGGGATCAGGGGATGTTAGAGGCTCATTCAGCACGGCAGATGATGAGTACTGACTCTTCCAAGAAATGAGGCTCTTTAATCACTCCCAGATTAACAGCTACATGCTTTCAAATTTCAATCACAGGGAACTGCCAGTGTGGAATGAAAAGGGCCCACTCCAGCAGGAGCAAAGGAAGCAGGAGGATTTCTCACCCCATTGGAGCCCTGCTGCTCGCTGTCTCAGAAATGGGCACTCATCTTCCCTGGGGAAAGGACAGGATGAAAATTGTGCTGTGTTTCCAAGAGTATTTCCTTCCAGTCTTCTTCAGGTAAGAATTTGGTTCAGGACAGAGCTCAGGCTGTTTAACACCCGCCCTGGAGGGAAAATCTTCAAGGCTTAATAGAAAAAACCCTCTTAATTAACCCCCTCCTCACTAGGAACGCTGTTCTCTGAAGCTTTTGGCTGTTCCTGCCAGAGGTGCTTCTTCACTGCCCCCCACGAGCACCAAAGGTGTTGGAATTTTCTTTTCCTTCAGCTTTTACCTGAGTGTGTGGAATGGTCTCTGCTAGGATTTCACTGCAGGAGAAGCATCCAGATCATCCTCCTGACACAAACCCACCTCCAAGTGCTTTGGCAGAGAAAGGTGCCAGTTTTGTGTCCCCTTGAAGCTTTGCTGTGCCCACCACGAGGCTTCACCAGCGAGGAGAAAACCCTGCAGCTCCCGTGGACCTTGAATCCACCCAGGGAAGAGGGACAGCTTTTTCCAATGGAAAAGCAGTGGGAAAGAGGCTGGGGAAGGTGGCAGATGCAGTGGGTTGTGCCAGACTTTTTAACAAGTCTCACTGTCTGCGAGGCAGAGCGTGGAGATGGGAATGAGAAGGAGCGAGCCCTGGTTGTGCCTGCAGGAGCTGGAGCTCCTCAGAACCAGCTCTGCTGCGCCGTGGGGCAGCTCCCGGGGCTCTGACAGCCAAAATCTCCTCTCTGCTTGGATTGATGGGCCTGTGAGAATGGCAGGGCTGGTGGGGCAGAGGTCCTGTGTTCCCTGTGCTGGGCACGTTGTCATCTGCTGGTTCCCTGTGCCATGGGGCAGTTCCTGGGGCTCTGACAGCCAAAATCTCCTCTCTGCTTGGATTGATGGGCCTGTGAGAATGGCAGGGCTGGTGGGGCAGAGGTCCTGTGTTCCTTGTGCTGGAGGAAGTGCTTGTGTTTGTGGCAGTGCTGGGCACGTTGTCATCTGCTGGTTCCCTGTGCCATGGGGCAGCTCCTGGGGCTCTGACAGCCAAAATCCCCTCTCTGTTGGATTGTGGGAATGGCAGGGCTGGTGGGGCAGAGGTCCTGTGTTCCCTGTGCTGCAGGAAGTGCAGGGATGTTCACAGCAGTGCTGGGCACGCTGTCATCTGCTGGTTCCATTTAACAACTTCTCACAACATATGCAGTTTACATTACGGTATCCTGCACATGTAGGCTTTGGCTGGGAATATCCTCCAGAGCTCGGGATTTATGGCCATGCAAATGCTCGGGGAGGCGAGGAGCAGGCCTGCCAAAGCTGGGGAAAAGGAAAACCTCCTTTGTTCCTGCTTCTGGGTCAGGTTAACCCCAGCCCTGCCGTGCTGCAGCACAGGGAACGCTGTTGTTCCAGCCCCACATCCTTCCCACAGCAATTCCTCAAATACCAGCATCTCACACACATTTCCTTGGCTTCCATGGGCAGCTGGAGCTGGGCCTCTGAGAAAAGATGTGCTTTCAGCCAAGCTGTCTTTTCCTTTCTCTGCAGGCCTGGCATGACAACAGGGCTGGCTCTGTCATCACTCCCCAGCCCTGCATCCCCTGGGGAGCCTCCAGAGTCCCAGCAGTGCCAGCAGTGCCCTCGGGGCAGCAGAGGAGCTGCTGTGGGCAGAACTGGGCATGGGATGAAGAGTTTGTTTTTCATGCCCCTCTCCTTCACTTCAGGAAAAAAAAGCAAGAGAAAAGTTTGGTGTGGCATATGAAGAAGATTGAAGAGAATCTGTCCATCCTTCCAGTATAAAATCTGAGAATCAGATTGGCATAGTTTGGATTGGAAGGACCTTAAAGATTTGGATTGGAAGGACCTTAAAGCTCATCTCATCCCATGGCAGGGACAGGGCAGGGACACCTTCCACTGTCCCAGGCTGCTCCAAGCCCCATCCAGCCTGGCCTGGGACACTGCCAGGGATCCAGGGGCAGCCACAGCTGCTCTGGGCACCCTGGGCCAGGGCCTTACCCCTCACAGGGAGGAATTCCTGCCCAAAATCCCATCTAAACCCTCTGTCTGTCCATGTGAAGATGTGAAGCCATTCTCCTTTGTCCTGTCCCTCCATTTCCAGGACAATCAACCCTCAATCCCAAAGTTCCTATGGATACACAGTGAGGATCATTATCCCTCCTTGCTAATTACCTGGGGCCCAATTACCTGAGTTCTGGGCTTGTGGCCCCCCTGCTGCCCTTGCCCAGCTCTGGCCGTGGCCCTGGGGAATTGCAGGTGTGAAAAAGGCCCAGAAAACCCAAGAGCTGCAGCTCCAGGACCTCCATTTCCCGTTAGGGCACAGCCAATAAAGCCCCAAGCGCAGCAGCAATCTGTCACCTGTCAGCTGGGGGCAGAGCTGGGGGGAAATGAACTCTCAAGTGCAATTTCAGCAGCCTGTTGATCCAGAACCAGGGAATGGTGGGGATGGATCCCATGGGAACGGGACCCGGGTGTCACCATCATATTTTCTGAAAAATCCCTTTGCCCAGTATTTATTTTCCTAGGGAGCTGAGAAGCCTCAGAGAAAAATGAAAACAATAATTCTCTGATTTGCTTCTCCTGTGTTTTGCTGCTTTGGAATGTGGTTGGAGATTGTTTATCCAACATATGAATTGTTTTTATTTAATGACCAATCACGGTCAGGCTGATTTTCATGGATTTGGGAGGTGCAATCTCGTTTTATACCCATAGGTACCAGGAAGAGGAGTGGAATTTTACCCTCCTTCCCATGAAAAGGGAGGGTAAAAGCAGCAAAAAAGGGAGATCCTCAGATTCAGAGGCCTGGGAGCTTTCAGCTGAGATAAATTGGTGTGCTAAGAGAGGGAAGCAAGTTTATGCTCCTTGGGAATGTTTATTATTGCAACAGTTCAAAAATGAAATCTCGTATTTGTGAGAAAAATATGGTTGAAGCTGTTCCTGTGTGGATAGAAATGACCCACATTCCTATTTCTCTCTTAATTTTTTAATAAGCTGATTCATTCCCTGCATGACATCACTACATGTTCATACCTTTATCAAAAACATTAATAAAATATTCACTTGCATTTGTTTACTAAAAATGCCTTTTATGAAGATGAAATATTTCTAAAATCTGCTCATTTATGTTTTTCACCAAGCAATATATTAAAAAAAAACAAAACATAATATGTGTTGGTGAAACTCAAAGAATTTTGACAGCAGCAACAACAACTTGTTTTGTGAAAATTGCTTTTGAGGCGGAAAAAAGCGACTTTTTCAGACACCACTGTTGTGGTGTGCTGTGATGTCCCATTTTGGCCTTCCAGGTCACTTTCCCAGGTGTGCCTATACGTCGATCCCTTCCCCCTTGCCCCCATGCTGAGTGAGTCCTGTCAATCAGGCTAAACGTTCCAGCAAGGCGTCGTGTGGTTGGTCAAGTTCAAAGGATGCCCCTATGCCCAGAGGTCATTGGCCTGACTGGGTGTCATCTTCCCCTGAGACCCTGCCCCTCTCACCTGGTTGGTGGCTCACCTGTACCTCCCCTCCCCCTGTCCCTGAGCTTAAAAAGGTGATCAGACCATGCGGTCCTTGTTCTGTTGGAGCAGTTGCTCACGTTCAGACCTCTGTAACCATGGAATAAACCTCTGGACATTAAACCCTCCAGCAGAATCCATCTCCTTTTTCTCTTCACCATCGCCTGAAGCCATTCCTCCTGAGGTAACGGGGTCCTAACAAGCCTGGACTTGTTCAGTGCCCAGCTGCAACCACCAGCAAGCCAAGGTATCTCTGGGGTGATACACCGCAGTTGCTGCCTTTGGCCCAGCAGCGAGGGTCAGACTGGCCCAGGCACAATCTAACTGGTAATATTGGGAGCCTTTTTTTCCAATACACCACCATTTAATATAATCTATTTTTTAAACCAGCCTGTTCTGTATGAGCTTCTTGCTGAATTCTGCATCCTTTGTGCCACATGAGGAATTGGAGCACAGCAGGCAGGACGGGTAAAGTTTTGCCACAGAAGCTGTAATTACTTGTGGTGTGTTATTCACATAAATATAAATAAACATTTATTAATATATGTTTATTATAAGTATATTATATGTTTATTATAAGTATATTATAAGTATAAAAGTGCAATTGCTTGTGCTGTGTCACTCACATAAATATAAATAAGTAAATTTATTTAAATTAATAAATATAAATAAAATAGAAGTAGATAAAATTGTTACAAAATATAAATATAAATAAAATAAAAATAAAATTAAATATAAATATACACCGGCAATTGCTTGTGGTGTGTCGCTCATATGAATATAAATAAACATATTTGTTTAGCTTAATAAATATAAATATAAATATAAATATAAATATAAATATAAATATAAATATAAATATAAATATAAATAATTGTAACTAAAAATACATATACATATACATATACATATACATATACATATACATATACACATGTAATTGCTCGTGGTGTGTTATTCACATAAATATAAATAAACATGTTTATTTATATACATTAAAATAAAATAAAAATCAAAATATAAACATGCAATTGCTCATGGTGTGTAATTAATTTCCTGGTTCAGAGTCCCAAGATAGGAGAATTTAAGAGTGTTTTGTCCTTCTTTCTCCTTCACCCCACAGACACTTTTGGCTGGGTGTGTGGTGTTTCACCCCACAGACACTTTTGGCCGGCTGGGTGTGTGGTGTTTCACCCCACAGACACTTTGGCCTGTTGGGTGTGTGGTGTTTCACCCCACAGACACTTTGGGCTGTGGGTATGTGGTGTTTCACCCCACAGACACTTTTGCCTGGCTGGGTGCTGCACTGGGCCCGTGGGGACAAGTGCAGGCCTGCAGGAGCTCTGGTGGTGCTGGGATGGAGCTGCTCCTCAGGTTTCCCTCTGTGGAGAAGCTTTGAGGCGATGGTGAAGGAAAGGAGTCGGTTCTGATGGAGGGTTTGGACCCAGAGCTTTATTCTGGCCCACAGGCCTCTGAATGCAGCACCAGCTCCAACAGAACTCCCTGAGCCCGTGGTTGCTGCTCCTTTGAACCCCGGGGAGAGGGGCAGGGAAGGGGCAGGGAGCCACCAGGCAGGGACAGGAGGGGAGGGACAAAGGGACAAAGGACACCTGGATGGCCCAATGCCGCCAGGGGTAGAGGGCATCCTTTGGATCTGCCAATTCTGGAATGCCAGGACTGACAGACAGTGCTGGGAGGGGAAAGGAGAGGTGACTGACACACCTGGGAGGGAATTATCAAGGGAGGGACCCGAGGTCGTGAGGTGAATCCTGAAATCACAACGCAACAACCAGCAAAGATTCTGAAATGCAAGGATCAGGCACAGGGGACTCAGCTCAGCCTGCCAGCAGGTGTTAAGTGAATTCATCCAAAAGGACAAGATTCATTCTTTCACTGGCTTTGGGATGAATTAGCACGAATTCATAATCCATAAATCCTGGTGGCAGCGGAACAGCATCCCTCCTGTTGTTATTTATTTTGAGATTTTCACTGGGGCAATAGCTTTACGTTTGACATTTATATAGGTCACAGTGAGCTAATAGCCATCTGCCATCTGGGGACTTTTATAATGAACATTGCAGAAGACTATGAAACAATCTCTGGCATTTCCGATGCGAGCAGAAGCTGAAATAGGGTTGATCTTTACAATATGCTCTGCTGTCTCTGCTCAGGTCTGCATTAGTCATTTGCCTGGCCTTGCTACACTCGCACATATGGGGAGGGTGGGTTTGGTGTTTAATACCAACAGTTAATCACCAGGCGCAGGAAAAGCACCCAGTACCTTCCTGCACGGCTGTAAAAGGCCCCAGTTCACCTGAAAACTCTTCACACACCTCAGATATATTGATGAGCCCTCCCCACAGCACAGGCACAGAGACACAGCTGTGGCGTGGCCGCAGGAAATCTCTGCTGCAAGGTCACAGCCTTCCCTCGCTCCCTGATCTCCCAAAACACACCCAGACTGGACAGAAATGGGGAAGAACAGGCAGAATTCCCAAGGAAACACCCCCAGACAGCAGCTGGGGCACAGCAGGCCCTGCTCCATCCCAGCCTTGGGTCAGAGAACCAATCCCAACTATTTTCCAGGTACCAGGTGCACCCAGGGCTGGAAGCAGCAGAGCCTGGAGCTGCTCCTGGGCAGGACAGTCTGTGCCACCTCCCTGTAGCTGCACAGGGTTTGTGGGAAAGGGCTGCATGTGCTCAGGCACAGGAGAATATCCCAATATCCCATCTCAATTAGTCACTCTCCAAAAAGCCTCCTCAGGGGGGCCAGGCTCCTTAATGCTGCATGTTCCTCCTGAGTTCCCCAAGCCTCCCCAGGCCTCGGGGTAATAAATTACATTTGTCTGTGTTGCAGCAGCAGCAGCCTGTCCGAATCCTCCTTCCCATGACTCAACTCATGATGAAATGCCTATTTCCTGGTGCTGAGATCTGTGAAAATTGGTCTTTGCAGCCTCCCTCCCCAGGGCTGCGCCTCAGCCAAGGGTCCCTTTGATCAGAGGAGCGCTGTGCCTTCCCCGTGCCCCGGTGCCTGCTCCTGGGGTGGTTATTGTTGGTGTTTTGTCTCCCAAGGACGGCACACAGAGCGCATTTGAAATCCAATCCCCTCTGGTGGGGCTGTGGGACAGGGGGTGCCTGAGCACTGCCCAGGTTTTGACCTGGTCCGGGAAGGACTCAGGTTACTGAAAACGCTGTGCTGGCTCCCACAGGCATCAATCTTCTGGGCTGTGACCTGAGCAGGGTTCAGCTGGTGGCAGCTTCAGGAGCTCCAGTGTGATGGTGCTCACAGGGGTTCTTGGATTGGGGAAGAGATGACAATCTGACTCCATGTTTCAGAAGGCTTGATTTGTTATTTTATGATATATATTATTTTAATGTGTTAACTTTCTAAATCCACTTTGGAACTTTTCTCGGGGTCACTCTGAGCAGCAGAGATCCCGACACCCCTCAGGCCGGTGGAGCTGCCCGTCACGCCTTCCTCGTCTGGGCCCTGCTCTCCCTCCCAGCGCTGCCTCTGGTGTCAATCACACCTATTTTAATGTGTTAACTTTCTAAATCCACTTTTGTTCTCGCTTAACAATGAGCTGCTTTGATCAGGGTAATGCCAGCAAAACCAACAAACCCTCCTGCCCCTCCCCTGGAGCAGAGCTCACCAGGCCTCGGCCTTGTAAAACCAAAGCAATTGCAGCCTTTAATTTTATTTCCTTTATGTTCAGGCAGTTAGGTGCTGGTTCTGATTAGGGACATTCTGAGCAGGAATAAAGATATTTTAAATAAAAACCATGTTGAGTTTCGGGGGAGAGGGGGAGGAAAAAAAAGCATGACCTCATCAATTTAGAAGGGTCTGGCAAAGATGATCTGTGGGAATCCACAAAATCAGAGGGTTTTGGGAAAACTGCAAAAGGCCTCAGAGACAGCAGAACTGTGATCAGAGCTAAGCAGCAGCCATGAGATTGGTCAGCAGAAAAATTATTTAAACTGTAGAAAAGCAAGGACAAATAGAACAATGGTCTGTGTATTAATGCTTGTCTAGAATAACTCTCTAAGCTACAGAAAGTTTATCTAGAGAGATATTAGGAAGTTTGAAGCTTAATAATGGAGATCTGTGCGTTGTGTTTTAACAAGTAAGTATTGTATTCTAAATAAGCAAGCATTGCTTTAACCATGTGTGCTTATAGTGGTTGGATAGAACTACTGTCAATGTGCTTTTGCTTTGTGTGATTGGTCAAAAAACTTATAAAGTGAGTTGTAACATTAAGTTCTTAGTCTGCTTCCTGGGATGTGAGCTGGTGGCATCTTCCCATTGTCATAACCATGGAATGAGGCTGATGCTGAAAAATAAAACAGCTCAAGGCACGTTCCACAGCAGTCCTGTCCCATTCGTGATTTGTACAGAGCCCCTGAGCAGGGACAGTACACTTCTCTAGAGTGTGTCACTCTTATCCCAGGTGCCAGCCACAGGACAGAGCTGCTGTGAGCACTGTGACACTGCGCAGGACGTCAGGGGACAGCTCAGGGCTGAGCACAAAATCCTGCTCAGCTGGAGCAGTTCTGGCCGCCCCAGCTCTGCCTGAGCTTTCTGAACAGTTCCTGCTCCCCGGGGGCTCTGGGCAACCCCATCTCTGTGAGAAGAACAGCAGATTTGTGAACAGATCTCAGCAGGCCAGAGAAAGAGTTTTATACATAAGAAACAATAAACAACCTTGAGACTGAGATCTGAAGAGTTCTGACTCCTTCTTCAACTGCCAGGCTGGGAAAAGAGACTTTAACACATCTTGGGGTCACTGTGAGCAGCAGAATTCCCAAGACAGGGGGTGCAGAGTCACTGCTGCAGTGCCCCTGTGCCACCAGCCCAGTGTCCCTCCCTGGCACCGCGGTGACAGCTGCGAGCCCGATGAGTGAATAACCTAATCGAGCCATTAAAAGAAACAGAAGCCCTCTGCCCTGTTTGATTTCTCTCTATAATGATGTAAAGTGCACTTTAATGGAGTCAAAGTGGTCCTGGGCCATTCTTGTTAAGGCCGTTTGATGCAGTGCTATTGAGTCCCAGTGCTCGCCTTCATTACCTCCCTCCTGCATTGTACTCCAGACTTCCCCACAGCCTCTCTGCTGCCACAGCCCCTTGCCTGCATTTTGTCTACATAAATTAGACCTTGTGCAGCATATTGGCCTGTCAGGGGACTAGGAAGAAACTGTATATTGTTTCTGGCATTCCCGGGCCCTTCTGCCCCTGACATCTGCTGTGTTTGTGACAGGGAATACATTCCTGACTCATTATCCGGGCAAGCGGAATCCCTCCCTGACAGCACCATTAATCAGAATCAAGCAGTCCAGCAAATAAAAAAAAAAAAAAAAAGAAAAAAAGGGAGAGAGGAGAAGAAAAAGAAAGCAAGCAAAGAAAAGAGACAGTTCCTAACTTTCACTTCTGTGTCATTCCAGTGTCTGGACAAGTAGCAATCCATCTTGCTGAGTGACAGCTCTGATGGATGGCATTATTTATGCTTTTGTGTATTAAAAGATAGTTCTGGCTCTGGCTTGTCACTCAGCAGAGATTTGAAAAAAGTTGAAATTTAATTTGAAGGAAAAGAGGGCAAAGATCAGAGGATGCTGGCTGGGGAGTTGTGCCTGGGAGGGACAGAGATTGCAGTGGGAGGGGACAGAGGTGTGGGGATGGCGCAGGCACTGAGATATTTTTCTCAGGCTGGATGGGGATCTCCAGGGCCCAGGGGTCTGTGTTGACACAAACAGGTTTGATGTTCCTTGGAGGGATCATCACTGGGGGGGTGAGACAGGCATATGCTTAATTTTCTGTCCCTAATTTGTGAGTGTTTGTGTACACAAATATGATTAGATATGCACATATGTATGGGTGTCTGCAGCAGGGGGCTTCCCATGCACATGTGTATTTACACAAATTAATTTCAAATGGAGGCTTTTTGTCCCAGCACACACAGCTTCAGTACAAAACACTTCCCTAAGTATCCACACACACACGAGGACCAGCACTGGGAACCTCCCAGGTGAAAAATGCACCCACATTTTTCATTTCTCCCTCTTAAAACTGCTTACTCACACTGTTTGTCAATGTGAGAACAGACTAAGGACCATATTCCTGAGGAGTTGCTTCATGCTGAGCCATTCCTAACCTCAGAATCACCAGCAATGCCCACCCATGTCTTGGTTTCAATGTGCTGGCAGTGAGCCCCAGGTGTCTGTATGTCTGTCCCACATGGTCTGCGAGCACCACAGCATGGACAGGATGTTTGGGGCCACCAGGGGAGAGCTGCAGGTCATGTTCACTTCAGGACAGGTGAATCTCAAATTGCTGGTTCTGGATATTAATGCTCCAGGGAAGATTTACCTCATCTTGGGACTGTGGTTAATTCAGCAAAGGGCAGTGTGTGAGTAAGGCATCTCAAACTCAGGTGTCAGCATTAATTAATGGTATTTCCAGCCCTGAGTAACCCATGGTTTTGACCTGAGAAAACATGAAACAAGCAGAAACCTCACTCCTGTTATTTATCACTTTTGCTGGAGATGACCCATCTCTTGGCTATTGGGACAAACATCTGCTGTGGAGCCCATTAGCCAGCAACGAGCATTTGTTCCTAATTAATACAAATTTGTTTCCTTCCCCAGTCCCAGCAGGTCCCAGGACCCCTCTCCTGGGCTGTTGGCAGCAGCAGCATCACCCAGCCACAGCTCCAGACCCTGAGAGCAGCTCTGCAGTCTGAAAATGCAGGCAAAGCCCAGCCCTGCAAACCCAGGACAAACCCAGGAAAAACCCAGCATTGCAAACCCAGGACAAACCCATGGCAAAGCCCAGCACTGCAAACCCAGGACAAAACCCAGGAAAAACTTAGCACTGCAAAACCCAGGACTGCAAACTCAGGACAAACCCAGGACAAACCCAGCATTGCAAACCCAGGAAAAACCCAGGAAAAACCCAGGAAAAACTCAGCACTGCAAACTCAGCCCAGAAAACCCAGGAGAAACCCAGGACGAACTCAGTACTGCAAACTCAGGACAAACCCAGCACTGCAAACCCAGGACAAAGCCAGAACAAACCCAGGACAAACCCAGGACAAACTCAGGACAAACCCAGGACAAACCCAGCACTGCAAATACAGGACAAAATCAGGACCAACCCAGCACTGCAAACCCAGGGCAAACCCAGGACCAATCCAAGACCAACCCAGCACTGCAAACCTAGACCTGAAACTCCAGCACTGCAAACCCAGCACTGCAAACCCAGGACAAGCCCGGGACAAACCCAACACTGCAAACCCAGCACTGCAAACCCAGGAAAAAGCCAGGACGAACTCAGTACTGCAAACTCAGGACAAATCCAGCACTGCAAACTCAGGACAAGTTCAGGGCAAAGCCCAGCACTGCAAACCCAGGACAAAGCCAGAACAAAGCCAGAACAAACCCAGGACAAACCCAGGAAAACCCAGCACTGCAAACACAGGACAAAATCAGGACCAACCCAGCACTGCAAACCCAGGGCAAACCCAGGACCAATCCAAGACCAACCCAGCACTGCAAACCTAGACCTGAAACCCCAGCACTGCAAACCCAGCACTGCAAACCCAGGACAAGCCCGGGACAAACCCAACACTGCAAACCCAGCACTGCAAACCCAGGAAAAAGCCAGGACGAACTCAGTACTGCAAACTCAGGACAAATCCAGCACTGCAAACTCAGGACAAGCTCAGGGCAAAGCCCAGCACTGCAAACCCAGGACAAAGCCAGAACAAACCCAGGACAAACCCAGGACAAACCCAGGACAAACCCAGGAAAACCCAGCACTGCAAACACAGGACAAAATCAGGACCAACCCAGCACTGCAAACCCAGGGCAAACCCAGGACCAATCCAGGACCAACCCAGCACTTCAAACCTAGACCTGAAACCCCAGCACTACAAACCCAGCACTGCAAACCCAGGACAAGCCCGGGACAAACCCAACACTGCAAACCCAGCACTGCAAACCCAGGAAAAAGCCAGGACGAACTCAGTACTGCAAACTCAGGACAAATCCAGCACTGCAAACTCAGGACAAGCTCAGGGCAAAGCCCAGCACTGCAAACCCAGGACAAAGCCAGAACAAACCCAGGACAAACCCAGGACAAACCCAGGAAAACCCAGCACTGCAAACACAGGACAAAATCAGGACCAACCCAGCACTGCAAACCCAGGGCAAACCCAGGACCAATCCAGGACCAACCCAGCACTTCAAACCTAGACCTGAAACCCCAGCACTGCAAACCCAGGACAAGCCCGGGACAAACCCAACACTGCAAACCCAGAACTGAAACCTCAGCACTGCAAACCCTGCCCTGTAAGCCCAGGACAAACCCAGGACAAACGCAGCACTGCAAGCCCTGCTGGAGCTCCAGGAGCGGTGCTGACTTGCAGGCCCAGCTGGATTTTGACCACAGAATCCCAGAACTGAGTGATTCTGTGGTTCTGTGAGCTCCAGGAGTGACCTGCAGGCCCAGCTGGATGGTTGCCAGCATCCTCCTGCACTCCTTTTCCTTCCTGGGGATCCTGGCTCTCCCCTTCCCACCCACAGGGGTTTGTTTAGGAATAACTCAATTCCTGAACGGAGTAGGATGGACACTCAGGGAATTGTGGCACCCAAAGCACTCAAACCCCAAAGGCTCAACCCAGAGCTGCTCTGTGCAGAACAAGGGGCTGTGTCTGGAAAGTTTCCCTGCCAGGATGACATCACAGCAATCCCAGGCAATGAGCTGTCCCTTCAGGGTGTGAAGCTGCAGAATAAACCTGATTCTTTCAAGATCCAGAGCTTAAATTTCAAAGTGAGATGTGTGTGTAATCCCCTCAGGCTGCTTTGAAAGCCCAGCCGGTGTTTGCAGAAGGAACTGGTCATTTTTCTACTCGAGGTCTCAGCAAGGCAGAGCCTGGGGATTGGCTTTTTTAAAATGTTGATACCATGAAATTGCAGTTGGCTGGGAGGGAGGGAGGGAGTTAGTGCAGAAATATGTGCAGGGCTTTCTCTTTGCTGGCTCCAGAGGGAGAAGTGGGGCTGGTCCAGGAGGAAACACAATAATCAACACTCAGAAGGGCCAGCACAGCGGAGAGGAGAGTCTGTCTCATCTGTCAGTCCTGCTTGATCCATTTTCTTGGACTATCCTGGGCAATGAAGACATCCCAGGCCAGACCTCAGTCGGGGCTGTAGGAGCAATGGGGGTAGGATGGTTGGGATGGACGGAGATGAGAGATCTCTGCAGCCAGAGTGTGGAATTTGGGGTTCATTGCAAAGGGCCCTGCTGGGAGCTGCCAGGCACAGCTCGGAGCAGGGCTGAGAGAGGAGAGGGGCAGAGAGGATGAGAGGGTAAAAGCATAAGAGAGTCAAAGGGGTAAGAGAGTAAAAGGGGTAAGAGCTAAGAGACAAGAGGTAAGGGTGCGAAGTTCCTGTTCCAATACAATAAATCATCTTCTGTGTTGAATATTCTGATTCTCACTAACCAGTCTAGTACAAGATACAAATCCTACAGCATTTCCATACAGCCTATAAGAATCATTACATTACCATCCTGTGTTACATTTTAAACCCTACAAACTCCTCTTTGGGCCCTTCTGCCAAGCTGTAGGGTCTACTCTGAGCCTTGGAGCTGTCTGCAAGCAGAGGGTGTTGTTCCATCAAAAGGGGATCACCTTCAGCCAGCCACACCATTGTTTTCCTGTTGTTGAGGTATCTCAAAGCTTGCTTTCATTTCAATCTCACTTATAGTTTCTATATCCTCCAAATATTTTGCCAGACAATCACATTTATAAGGCTTTCCTGTTTCATCTTCCCCAACATGGAGCAAACAATGCAAACATTTGTGGCTGTGCTGAGCACAATTCCTACCCTGTAAAGATCTGCCCCTTGATCCCCAAAGCCAAAGGAACAGAAGCTCCTGAGTTTGCAGCGGGGTTGTTGGAAGGTTTAATTCGATTCTGTCGTCTGTCAGAACAGCAGGCAGAGGGGAGAAATGCACTGGTGTCATATGGAAACCACGGCTCGATGACGGACAAAATTAAATCCTTGCATTTGGACATAAACCATGGTAACACAAAATATGCAGCGAGTCAGGCTTGCTTTTCAGTGCTGAAAACACAAGGCCCCACTTGGCAGGCTGAGGAGGGGATATTAGTCAGATTTAGACATGGTTTTCTTTGTTTTATTGAAGGATAAATAATTATGTGCTGAGATATTCCAGACTCATGTTAACACAGCTCTGTGTGAACCACAGCGGAGGATGCTGTGAGAATGGGAAGCACTGAAGGTCCTTTCGCCTACAAACTCTCTGGGAATTCTGGAAAAGTTCTGTCATTTGCTTCTAGAAAACAACTCCAAAATTTGCTCCCAAAACACAGAATCACTGAGTTGTTTAGGCTGGAGAAAACCTCTGGATTCCAAGCCCACCACCAGAACGTGACGTGCTGATCTCCACAAATCAAACCTTCCAAGCATTTTCTTCCCTGACATTCCTGAGTTACCATGGATTTTAGGGTATCCATGTGGCCCTGCAGGGTCAGCTCTGTGTTCCTGCTCCAGCTGGGCACCCCTGGCAGCAGCTGCTGGTCCCCCATGCCCTGGGCTCCAGGCCAGTGGCCAGCCCTGGCTCACACACAGAGCTTTTGGGGGAAGTTCCTTATGATGTGTGAGCGCTTCTCCCTTGATTGAAAGAAATGCCTGTGCAGAACAACAGACAAAAGCGATTTGTCACAAGCCTTTCCTCTCTCAGTGCAAGGATCCTGACAGGGATTTATTGAGTACACCCAAATGTGCTGAACAGCTCACAGTGACACTGAGCAAACAAACCCGTGTTCTGCCTCGCTTCTCCCAGGGCTGCTCCTGCTTTCTGGTTCAGGGGAAAGCCCAACGTGAGAGCTGCCCATGCTGGAGGATCCAGGGTGTTCCAGCCCTGTCCCATTGCCACCCTCCTCTTGTGAAGATAAACATGGATAAAGATGGCACAGGAGCTGCTCTGGTCCTGCTTTGGGTTTTGACCATCTCTCTTCTCCCTCCCCAGCATCCCCACCCCGGCTGCTGCTCCCAACGTGATTTATGGGCTCTTGCACAGTGAAATCTGCATTTCTGGTGCCTGCCAGCACTAATGGAGCATGCAGAGATCTGACAATATTGACTGATCTTAGTCACTCGTGTTCCTCTTTCCTGACCAGCCTCCTCTGCTGCCAAAAGAATTTTAAAAGAAAAAAGTGGAAGGTGAAAGGCACAATTCCCTGAGGAATACCCGGAACAGCCTTTTTCTAGAAGAAAAAGCTGCTCCGGTTCCTGCCCTCTGCATCTGAGCTCTGCAGAGCCTGCAGTGTAAAACAGACCCTGTAAATCCATGTGGAGAGGGCAGGGGACAGCAGTGTCACCCACCATGGGATGGGATGGATCTCAGCAGCCCGGGCATGACATGGGGCTGGATTTCACATCTCCCTGCTGCTCTGCTCCAGGGCTCTGCTCATTAACAGGGCCCTGATTCTGTGACTGGAACTCCTGGTAAGTGGTTCCTTCGGCAGAGATCCAGCAAAGCACTTAGGCAAATTTATGAATTTATGTCCCATTGACTTCTGTGCGAGTATTTATGTGCTCCAAGTCGTGAGTGCCTTAAATGCATTTCCAGATTGGGCCCTGTGCTCACCAGGCTTTCTGCAGCCTCGTAAAGCCCAGGCTCTCAGCATCCAGGAGTTCAGGCTCCCATTGCCCCTCAGCAACTGCAGAAAATGCTCTTCAACAACAGAAAAGTTTTAGTTCTGAACTTCTAATACTTCTGGAGAGCAGCCGAGTTTTTTGACACATTAAAAGAAACAAAAAAGCACCAAAGTGATGGCTGTCAACAGAGTTCATGCCTTTGGGAGCCCCTCCTTTGGCCAGCAAGTCAAAACTGCCTCCCACATCCCATTAAGGCAGATGAACTGAGTGGTTTGGAGCATCTTTGCATTAATCAGTTCTTTTTCAGAAGTGCTAATTTCATTTCTTCCAGGCTCCAGGCACCCCAGAGTACAGGAACGTGCTGCTCCCAGCCTGGTGTGATTCCTTCTCTGCCCTCTCCTTCTGCAGCTGCAGCACCACACATCCTTTACCCCATCAAATATTCCAAACCCCAACATGATACCCTGCAGAAAATGCACCACACATCCTTTACCCCATCAAATATCCCAAACCCCAACGTGACACTCTGCAGAAAATGATTTACAGTCAGCTCGAGCTGCTCTTAATAGGAGTGGTAATTTCATCAAACTAAAAGCAGCAGTGATTCATTTTTAATTATAATTACTCTTTCGGTGCAGGAAATGGAGCAGTGAGTGGGGTTTGCATTTCCTGCCCTGTTTGTCCTGGCCCTGCACGACTCGCTGGCTGCATTTCTGGCAATCCTGCATTAAAACTCAGGATCTGCCTTTTGCTCACAAAGTCCCAGGGCTGGGAGAGGATGTTTGTCACCACATTTCTCTTCACAGAGAAAAACAAGGCACAATTCTTCCCAGGAATATTTCTGGGTTTCACCTTCTCTGAACCTCAGAGAAAGAAAAAAACAGTTCTTATCTCATTTACTGCTCCTGTGTTGTCCACGAGTGGAAGATGATTTACCTGAAGGGAATTGATCATTGGATTCTCGTGTGTTGGCTGACAGTCATGAGATTCTGTGCAGTTTGTGGGAATCCCTAAAATCAGAGGGTTTTGGGAAAGCTGCAAAAGCAGTTGAGCGCTTGGCAGATTCGGTTTAGATGTAATGAAATATAATGTAATGTAGTATATAATAATAATATAATACTATAATAATATAGTATAATAAAATAATTAATTAGCCTTCTGATATCAACGGAGTCCTCCTCATCATTCCTCCTTCGTCCGAGGTGAAAATATCCACTGTGGATGTTCCATTGGGAATGGCCAGGAGGGACCAGCCTGGATCTCCCTGGGGTTTCCATGCTCTGGGTGAAGCCCTTCCCACCTTCCCTGAGCACGAGTTTGATGCTCTGGCTGTGGAGCACCAGCTGCAGAGCTCAGCCAGGAGATGAGGCCCAGGGGTGGAGAGGGAAGCACTGGAATGGATCTGGCAGAGCGCAGAGATTAAACACGCGCTGACGGCTGGAAGCGCGATCCCCAGGGGCCACGGAATGTGTTCCCAGGGCTGAAAGGATGCTCAGCCAGCCCTGTTTTCATCACCCCTGTCCGTCAGCACCCAGCCAACAACTCCCCAGCCCCGTGGAGACGAGGGATTACAGAGATCAGGCGGCCCAGGGAAGTACAAAAGTGATTGCAAATGTTCTAATCTCATTAATCTGCTGCTTCTCCCCAAAGATGTTCAAAGCTCAGGCCAGATCCTCAGCTGGCAAGTGAGGTAGGAAAGCACTTAAATAAGACCTTAAATTTAAGCTCATGTTTGAATTCTATTTACCACAAAGTTCATTTGAAGATAAATTCATGCTAAGACAATATTTCTAAGCAAAAAGAGCCCTCGCTTGAGCCAGAGCCTTTGCAATATAAACAGAGCTAATCTGTTCTAGATGAGGATTTTCTGCTGTGGGGCTTCTTTCCCACTCTCCCAAACCCCTTTCAGCCAGCAAAGAGAACAGAATTTGGGGCTTTGGTGCCTTGTCTCAGCAAACCAATTTTACTTGGATTTTGTATATTCAAGTAACTGCTGGAAAAATCATAGTGAACCAGTTTGGGATGTAACACAGGCAAAACAAAAATTGCTGTAATAATTAATTAATCAAAATGTGGTGCACTGGTTTACAGCCTCAAAAGACCTGTTTTCCTCATCCCTTTTCTTTCCCTGCAGTTACTTGGGAATTGCAAGCACTGCTGTGGTTTAGGGTGTTGTGAGGGTTAATACATCCAGGCAAAAATTAATGTGTCCAGGTAAAAATTGATACATCCAGGTAAAAATTAGTATATCCAGGTAAAAATTAAGGCATGCAGGTAAAAATTAATATATCCAGGTAAAAAAGAATGCGTCCAGGTAAAAATTAGTATATCCAGGTAAAAAATAATGCATCCAGGAAAAGCAGGCAGTGTAAACCTGTATGATGTCATCACCTCCAGACACCCCCATTAAAGCTTGACTGTTATCTCAGTTATTATTGTCACTGTCATGTTTTCTGGAAAAAATCAATTCACCAGGATTTCTTCTGCTGGGAAGCTGAGAAATCCAGGCCTGCAGGAGCTCTGGTGGTGCTGGGATGGAGCTGCCCCCCATAACAGGGGCTGCTCCTCAGGTTTCCCTCTGTGGAGAAGCTTTGAGGCGATGGTGAAGGAAAGGAGTCGGTTCTGATGGAGGGTTTGGACCCAGAGCTTTATTCTGGCCCACAGGCCTCTGAATGCAGCACCAGCTCCAACAGAACTCCCTGAGCCCGTGGTTGCTGCTCCTTTGAACCCCGGGGAGAGGGGCAGGGAAGGGGCAGGGAGCCACCAGGCAGGGACAGGAGGGGAGGGACAAAGGGACAAAGGACACCTGGATGGCCCAATGCCCCCAGGGGTAGAGGGCATCCTTTGGATCTGCCAATTCTGGAATGCCAGGACTGACAGACAGTGCTGGGAGGGGAAAGGAGAGGTGACTGACACACCTGGCAGGGAATTATCAGGGAGGGACCCAAGGTTCTGAGGCAAACCCTGAAATCACAACGCAACAATTCCCGAGCCTGTGCAGAGCTGGGCTCAGGGTTTGCATTTCCTGGAGTCACAGGGAGCCATAAATCAGCCCCAAATCCTCATATCCAGCCACCTGCTGACCTCTCCCTGTCCCCAGTGAAGGTTTGGAGCACAAAGTGTAAAATTGAAAAATTGGAAGGTTTTTTTTGCTGGATCGGAAGGAAAACCCAAGGGTAGAGGGCATCCTTTGGATCTGCCAATCACTCGATACCTTCTGGAGTTCCAGGACTGACAGAGGAATTCCAGGACTGACAGACAGGGCTGGGAGGGGAAAGGAGGCGTGACTGACACACCTGGCAGGGAATTATCAGGGGAGAACCCAAGGTTTTGGGGTAAACCCTGAAATCAAAACACGACTCCCCCAAGCAGCCCTGGGTGGGTTCTGGGGAGCAGCCCCGGGCTGGAGGTGCCAGGAGGTGCCCAGGCTCTGCCTCAGGGCCACGATTGGCACTGACAGTGGCAATGGCAGTGGGACAGCAGCGCTGGGGCCCGGGGAGCAGAGGGTAAGGAGACGTTAATGTGTGCAGTCAGCTCCCATCTTGCACTCTGCGAGTGTGCTGGTATGAGTGGTTCTGACACCCTGAACATAAACCAGATGGCCCCTTTCTTACGCCATATCATGCAAAGAGAGATCTGAATTAATTCATGTAGAAATCATGACAATTCTGTTGCTGTTGGAACTCAGTATAGCGGACAGGGTGGCAGGAGATTATGCTGAATTTTTAACTTATAAAATACTAGTGACAGATGTCACCGCCTGTTCTCCTTTGTTGTTTCTCGTCCTTTCTCCATCCTCTAGGGCCCTCTTGCCCTTCTCCAGAGCTTTACCTCTGGGCTGCACAGCTTAAAACCTCATTTAAATACACTTCAGTGCAGAACTTTACACACCGTGTGTAAAGAAAGATCCGCCAACCCCAGGAGCGCGTGCCTGAAACACGAACACGCTGGGGAGATGGAGATTTCATTTTCCAGCCAACTCCACCCACAGCCCTTTTGAAATCCCATCCCCAATCAATGACGGGGATCGATGGCCCCTGCAGGCAGCAGCGCCTTCCTGGCGTTTGCACCCCGGTGGGAGGCAGGAATTCCAGCAGGAATTCCAGCAGGGAAGGTGCCATGCCCGGGGTCCTACCGTGCTGTCCCTGCCCGGGGTCCTGCTGTGTTGTCCCTGCCCGTGGGACACTGCCAGCCCCGGAACAGGGATGGGTTCACACCTGTGCAGTGAGGTGTGGCAGCAGCGGCTGCAGCTTGGAGCTCAGCATTCCTGGGGTGGTGCTGCCGGGAACACCTTGCTGGCCCTGTCACCCTCTGGGGACACCCTGGTGGCCCTGTCATCCTCTGGGGACACCTCGCTATCCCTGTCACCCTCTCAGACACCCCACTGTCCCTGTCCCCCTCTTGGACACCCCATTGTCCCTCCTCCTCTCTCAGAAACCCCACTCTCCGTGTCCCTGCCTGGAGACACCCCACTGTCCCTGTCCTTCTCTTAGACACTCTTCTGGTCCCTTTTCCCCTCTGGGACACCCCATTGTCCCTCTCCCTCTCCCACACACCCCACTGGCCCTGTCCTCCCTCGGTGACACTCTGCTGGCCCTGTCCCTGTCCCAGGGCACCTTACTGTCCCTGTCCCTGTCCCTGTCCCTGTCCCTGTCCCTGTCCCTGTCCCTGTCCCTGTCCCTGTCCCTGTCCCTGTCCCTGTCCCTGTGTCTCTCTCCTCTCCCACAGTTCCAGCGCTGCCCCAGCCAAGCCTCGCGGGACTGGGGCAGCTCCAGCTTCACAAAGGCACCGAGGGCTGGCACCGAGGGTCCCTTTCCCTTTGAGCAGCGCCGCGGGGCCCGAATCGCTGCCTCCCGGAGGATGCCCAGGGATGCTCCCAGAGGATGCCCAGGGACGCTCCTGGAGGATGCCCAGGGATGCTCCCGGTCCTGGGGGCTGGCAGCACTGCCGGACCCCGCGTTTCCCCCTCTCCCTTTCTTTCCTTCCACCGGGGAACTTTCTCCTCCCCCATCGGAACCTGAATGAACACTTCTTTCAGTAATGGGTTTTTTCCACCTGGTTGAGCTGATGAAAGGTTTATGAGTTGACATTCAGCGCGAGGAGAACAAAGCGAGCGCGGGGCTGTGCGTGCGCGGGGGCGGGGACGGGCGCGACAGAGCTGCTGAAAACTTTATTACAAACCCGAGAGGCGCTGGGAGCCATAAATCACCGGCTGCTCCCTGCGAACCCCCGGGAAGCTGCCACAAAACACGAGGATGGGCACCAGTGAGCGGCGCTGGGCCGCTGGGAGGAAGGACAGGAAGGAGGAGGAGGAGGAGAAGGGGATTAAGTTTGCTGAGCATCCATCTCACTTGGTCCCACTTCCCTGTGCTAGAGAGGGATGTCCAGCTCAAATCCTAGAAAGGTTTGGGTTGGAAGGGACCAGAAATGCCATCAGTGCCACCCCATGCCGTGGGTGGGGACATCTCCTACAAGCCTGGCTTGTTCCCGGGCCTGGAAATCTGAGTTACGAACAGAACAGCTCCAAAAGAGTTTCCAGAGCAAGAGCTCCTGTGTAGGGCCCAGCTCAGGGAGAAAAGCAGCTTCAGGCAAGAATCTGCCCCTCTAAGTCCCATCCAACCCTACCTGGAAATCTGAGATACGAGCAGAACAGCTCCAAAAGAGTTTCCTCTGTAAGGCCAGCTGAGGGGGAAAATCAGCTTCAGACTGAAGCTGCCCCTTGGACAGAGCCCTGTCCCAGTTCCACCCGGGTTTTGTTCAGATTCTGCCTCTGCCCAGGTAGACCTGGCAGCTCCTGATTACCAACAGAGCCAAGCAGCCGCTTGCTGTGAGTGTTTAAAAACACCGCGCCCAAAACAAACAAACAAAAGGCTTTCAGCTGGTATTTGTTAGGAAACCGGCGTTAACAGGCTCACAGTTATGAAAAGCACCTTTAGCAACGCGAGAGGAATGATTTTTGCTTTGCATTACAGAGAAGGGGAGAAAGAGCAGAGCTGCCACCAGCTGAGCCTGCGAAACGAGCAGGAGGCGCAACGTCACAGCGGCTCCCGGCTCACACATGGCACTGCCACCGCCACACGCCGGCCCCAGAGCAGCCTGGCTGACCCCAGGGGCCTGCCACAGCTTCGGCAGGTCGGGGCTGCAGCGAGGGAAAGAGGGAAAGAGAGCACACATCCCACACCCACATTCCTCATACCATCCCTAAACCATCCCTGCATGTCCCCCACCCCATCCCTAAACCGTCCTTACACTATCCCTAAACATTCCCTAAACCATCCCCACACCTTCCCCACCCCATCCCTACACCTTCCCCATCTCCACCCCATCCCTGCACCATCCCCACACTTTCCCCATCCCTAAACCATCCCTAAACCATCTCCACTCCATCCCTACACCTTCCCCATCCCTAAACCATCCCTACACCATCCCTACACCATCCCTAAACCATCCCTGCACCATCCCTACACCTTCCCTATACCATCCCTACACCTTCCCTATACCATCCCTACACCATCCCTACACCTTCCCTATACCATCCCTACACCTTTCCTGCACATTTTCCTACACCTTCCCCACCCCAATCCCACACCCTCCCCACCCCATCCCCATCCTTACACCATCCCTACACTGTCCCCATCTCCATCCCATCCCATCCCATCCCATCCCATCCCATCCCATCCCATCCCATCCCATCCCATCCCATCCCATCCCATCCCATCCCATCCCATCCCATCCCATCCCATCCCTGTACCATCCCTACACCATCCCAACACCATCCCTAAACCATCTCCACTCCATCCCTACACCTTCCCCATCCCTACACAATCCCTACACCACACCTTCCCCATCCCTAAACCATCCCTGCACCTTCCCCACCCCATCCCTCATCCCTCGCTCCGGGGAGCGCTCAGCCTCTCCCGGTTCTGTGGCCCGCTGGAATCGCTTCGCTTCCTGCCCCCGTTGCCAGCAGCAGCCTCGGTTCTGCTCTAATTTATCCTGTTAATTAGCAGTGCCCGGGTGGTTTCTGGGGCAGCGGGAGGGCTCCCCTGGCCGTGCCGGTGAACGGCTCCCGGGTCGGAGCTCGGAGAGGCTCCCGGGTCGGGATGCGGAGCAGGGAGCGGATCCCGGGTCGGGATGCGGAGCATGGAGCGGGTCCCAGCCAGCCCCGCCGGTACCCGCAGCTCCTCCGCAGGGGTAGCCTCTCCCCGCCCATCCCTAGCGCGGCACTGTTGGGAAGGATGAAAGTTTGACAAGAAATTCTCACAGATATGTGTGCTCGGCAGAAAGATTTTTGAATGTAGAGTCTGATGAAGGAATAGAGAGGAAGCAAGTTTTGATATAGAAAAAAAGAATTGCCGAGCCAGGCTTGCTCGGTAACCAGGGAGGCAAAGGGTGTGTTAGTTAGAAGGGGTTTTTATGGCTTAGAGCAAAGGATAAACCCACCCCAAACAAGAAGATGTTTTTACCCAGCAGGAAGATAGCACAGGCAAACAAGGCTGCCTGGAGATGTGGCAAGTAGAAAAAAGAATTTTCCACTGCAAGAAAACTGAAAAACAACTTCAAGCTTAAACTGTAATGTACTGACTTTTAGTGATTGGAGAACAGTAACATGAATATGGTAATTATAGTAATTTTGATAGGCTGTAGATAATAGTTAAGGTATAGATTGGTTCTACTGTATGAAGATGCTCAGCATAGAAAAGTAAATAATGCATTGTAACCAAAAGAAAAGTTTATAATGCAATGTAACCAAAACCAAAGGGTCTCCAGGCCTGCCTGCAGCTGGAGCTGACAGCTGTGGGCACAGCTCTGTCACCCACCACCCTGGACTGCTGTAACACCTTGGATGGAATAAACTGCATTTTGGAGTCCTGCATCCCTCATTTCGGCTCTTACACGGCACGAACGCAGAGTTTCTATTTTAAACTGCCACCACTGCCTCTCGGAGTGCGGGTGTCCTGGAAATGTCAGGGCAGAGCAGTGTGCTCTGGAGATTAGAGCTGTTCCAGCTCGCAAATGGCACAGGACAATCACAGATGTTACTTAGCTGTGGGTCAGACGCACTTGCTCAGGCTTAACTTGTTGAATTGCCTTCAGAAATAAATACAGAAAAAAAAAGAAAAAGGAGAAGGGGTAAATGTTGAAAGACTCTGAGCAGCTGTGCCTCTGCTCAGGTTTTATCCTGCCTAAATAAATCTCCTTTCCCCCATAACAACCAGTAGTCCTTTCAAGCCTTGGAGGGATGACTGTAAATAACTGAATTCCTGGGCCGAAGTATGCAGAATATTCCCATCCTCGTTGTGTGTGGAGCAGTGGAAGAGTTAACAGCTGCTGTGCAGGGATCAGAGGGATGGCTGTGAGGCTCAGAGAACCTCTGCTCCAGCAGCACTGACAACAATTCCAGAGCAGACTCTCACCATGGGATGCTGCCACTTTTATGCACCTCATTTGAGAGCTGCTGATTTGCAGACACTGAGACCTGAGCAGCTCTGACTTTTTTTACAAAACCAGGTGCTTTTAAGACGCGCCTCTAAAATCAAAACCCGTTTTAAATCACTGCTGAGAGCCTTGGCTGGTGTCTAATTGTGCTTCTGGGCACTGGCTCTGAGGAGCAGCCGAGCCCTGGCCTAGATCAGCAGGCAGTGACACGCATCCCTCACACTAATGGGCTGCTCCTGGCTGTGCTGGGGAGTGGCACAGGCAAGGGCTGGGCAGAAGAGCTGAGATGAACTGAAAAAAACCCTAAAATAAAAGTCAGGTGTGACTGCAGCTCCAGCTTGAATGCTTGGTGTTCATCATTTGCTGCTTTTTCTGGGCTCTGCACTCCTGAGCACTTCTGGGGCTCTGCAGAAAGCAAAGTATTGACAGTGTTGTTTCATTGGTTTCATGGGAGTTTGGGGCTCTGAAGAAAGCAAGGTAAAGAAAAGCTGGATTCTGGGGCTCTGCAAAAGCAAAGTACAGAAAGGATGAAGTCTGGAGTTCTGCAGAAAGTAAAGAAAGCACAGACAGGCGGGAGTTTGGGGTTCTGCAGAAAGCAAAATACAGAGAGGCTGGAGTCTGGGGTTCTGCAAAAGCAAAGCACTCACAGGCCGGATTCTGAAAGAAAAGTACAGAAAGGATGGAGTTTGGGGCTCTGCAAAAAGCAAAGTAAAGAGAGGATGGAGTTTGGGGCTCTGCAAAAAGCAAAGTAAAGAGAGGATGGAGTTTGGGGCTCTGCAAAAAGCAAAGTAAAGAGAGGATGGAGTTTGGGACTCTGCAGAAAGCAAGGTACAGACAGGCTGGAGTTTGGGGCTCTGCAGAAGGCAAAATACAGAGAGGATGGAGTGTGGGGCTCTGCAGAAAGCAAAATACAGAGAGGCTGGATTTTGGGGCTCTGCAGAAATCAGAGTAAAGAAAAGCTGGAGTTTGGGGCTCTGCAGAAAGCAAAGCACAGAGAGGCTGGAGTTTGGGGCTCTGCAAAAGCAAAGTACAGAAAGGATGGAGTCTGAGGTTCTGCAGAAAGGCTGGAGTCTGTGATCAGCCCCAAATTTGTGGGGTTTGAGCAAATCCTGCGCAGGCAGAGGAACCCACTCGGCCTCAGGAAAGCCAGGCACAGGAACAGGCACAAATCCCCTGGAGATGGGAATTGTTCTGAGCCTGGATCAAGCACAAGAGCCAAGCCCTGCTCTAGCAGGACAAGCCCAGGCCTAGAGCTGGGCCCTGGGCCTGTGCTGGGGGTGCTTTCATCCTGCCCTGCCTTGGCTGCCAGGGATGACTTTGTTCTGTCAGATGTGGCTGCTCATTACGAGCCCTCCAAGTGCCATTAGTGGTTTAACTGGAGGGAAACGGAGCCATATAAACAGCACCATCCCCTGTTTATGTTAAGCTGGATTTCCCTTTTGATATTTATTGAGGGAGACGTGGATTTGTTTGAAGATTCAGCTCGACTTGTTAAGGTTTTACTGGAGGAAGGCATTCAGCCACTGGAATTGCCATGGGCAGCTTGGGGAGGGAAGGAGCAGGGCTGGGGCAGAGCTGCCACCACACAGGAGGGGTCACATAGGAAATTCTGGGTGTGCAGAGCCACGAAGGAAGGGCAGTAACACCCCAATGTTCTGTGGGCAGGCAGTTTCCAGGCTGGAGAGCTCAGCACTCTGAGCCTGGGGTTGAGTTTTGTCCTGCAGGGCTGAAATATCATTTCAGTCTTAAATGGTTAAGAAATTGCAGTTTGGAGGATAGGGTCAAAGAAAAACCTCACTGAAAAACTGCATGAAAAAAGTTATACTTGAAAAAGTCACTTTTTAGATATTCTTAGAAGAAAAGCTTTTTTATTTCTTTTGTATTGTGTTGGACTTCCACTGGTCACTGGCTTGGCTGCCTGTTGAAGATTGCAGTGCAAGATGTTTTCCATTACCTTCTGTATGGCAGATTACCTTTGTCAAGTGGGCAGTTTGCCTTAACTCTCTCTTTGAGTGACCACAATCACACCTCCCTCGGGAGGGGACATATGCTGATAACAGCTATTGAATGTCACTGCATGGCTGATAAGAACTACAGCATCCCATTGGGAGATGTGAGCCCAGAGGGAGGAGCCAAGCATTCCTGCCTGGATATAATCTGGAGATTCTGGAACACCAGCCAAGCATTCCTGCATGGATATAATCTGGAGATCCTGGAACACCAGCCAAGCATTCCTACCTGGATATAATCTGGAGATTCTGGAACACCAGCCAAGCATTCCTACCTGGATATAATCTGGAGATTCTGGAACACCAGCCAAGCATTCCTGCCTGGATATAATCTGGGGATTCTGGAACACCAGCCAAGCATTCCTGCCTGGATATAATCTGGAGATTCTGGAACACCAGCCAAGCATTGCTACCCAGGTATAATCCAGAGGTTTTGAGACACCAGCACGGCTTCTGCACTGGATTCCCCAGAGGAACAGCAGCTGCCTCTTCTTCCCCTGGATCTTCAGAGGAAGAATCCATCCTTCTCTACAGGATCCCTGCTCCAGCAGAACCACCCCTGACACTGCAGGAGGGCTGAGCCACAATTCCAATGGGACTGCTGCCAACACCCTGACCCACAGGGCGTCAGGTTGGGTTCTGACTCTGGCAGTGTTGCTCTAGTGCACTGCATTGTTTATTTTACCCTTTTATATTTTTTTCCTTTCCCTATTAAAGAACTGTTATTTCCTGTTCCCATATTTTTGCCTGAGAGCCCCTTAATTTAAAATTTATAGCAATTCAGAGGGGTGGGGAGGATTTACATTTTACATTTTCCATTTCAGGGGAGGCTCCTGCCTTCCTCAGCAGACTCCTGGCTTTGCAAACCAAGACACTGCCTCCGCCATAAAAAAGTGAAACTTGATTATTTCTGATCAGCAGCACGGGCTGGGGAAGGGAAAGCTGCAGTAGAACAGAAAGCCAGGGAGGAGCAGCCATCCCCATCTGCAGAGCTCCAGCCCAACCCATGCTCCTGCAGAAAGCTGCAATTACTCACGGCTGACAGCAAAGCCCCACAAAGCCTGGCAAGTTCAAAGCTCTCCCCACCTGGTATTTCTCTTTTACAAGCTCCAAAGTGGAACTTTGGGAATGTTTGAACCTTTCCTTTCCCACAGGCCCAGGTGTTGCTGTGCTCGCCTCCCTCTGCCCCCTTCCCTTGCCCTGGGTACAGCTGAGATCATTCAGATAAGGGCAGGAGACAGAAGAACTCTCAGGATTGCTGCTCTGTTGGGTTTAAAAGAAGCCACATGGAATAAATTGGATCCCTGGGAGATTTTCAGTCTGCAGAACCCAAGCTGATGAACACCAAGTGATGGAGAGCACTGGAAGCAGCCCAGGCTGGTTTGCAGAGGTTCTCCTCTGGTGGCCCTTCAGGGTGACAGAGATGTGAGCCTGGAGATGGCACAGCTGGAGCCCAGAAATTTGGTTCTGCCTGTCCAGCTGCAGCTCTGCTGCACTTCACTTCTCCAGGTGAATAAATTCACTTCTCCAGGTGAATAAATGCAGGGCCTCCACTTTCCCTCACACTGCACACACGAGTGGCAGTTCCCCTATCAGATCCCTGTACAAAAACTGCTGTCAGCCTATTAATAATCTGCAAAAAACACCTTGAAACTTGACTCAATGAGGGCACATTGCAAATGGGCTCTAATGGCTTTTATTCCTCATCTCTGTCACCTCAGATCTAATCTCCCCTTTTCTCATTTTTTATCCTCTCCGGTCCCCTCAGGAATCACCCAGCAGCTCTTCCCTCAGCTCAGGGGGGCTGTGAGGGGTCAGCAGGACAGGGAAGGGTCAGGGGTATCAGGCAGAGCCTGGAACTGACACTGGATCCTGATTTTTTCCTTTGTTTTGGGGCCACCTCTGCATTTTTAGTGGGAATAACGAAATCTCTGCGTTATTCCCATTTTTTTATCCTCTCTGGTCCCCTCAGGAATCACCCAGCAGCTCTTCCCTCAGCTCAGGGGGTTTGTGGACAGAACAGTCAGGGGTGTCAGGCAGAGCCTGGAACTGACACTGGATCCTGAATTTGTCCATTATTTTGGGGGCACCTCTGCATTTTTAGTGGAAACAACAAAATCTCAGCCTCTGTGCCCATGTTTGAGCTCCCTTGTGCTGGGTTTGGTGGGGAACATTTGCCTGAAGAAAGCACAGGGAGGAGCAGAGGCTGCTGAGATCCTTCTCCTGTGTTGGAAACCACAGCAGAGCCTCACACAGCACCTGGGACCTGGTCAGACTTTTAAAGCTTCACCTCCTCCAGAGTTCTTCATTAGATATCACTGCATCTTTTAATTAGCTGGCATTCCTGGGTCTCTAATTACCTTTAAAAGCCATGGGGAAGGCAGGAGGCAGCTCCTGACAGAAGTTGTTCAGAGTGGGTTGCTCAGAGAGGAGCCACAAGTCCCTTTTCCCCTCAGCCACCTCGGAATCACAATCTGTTTAGGAGTTCCTCCTTTTCTCTTTTATTTGGTTATGCAAACATTAATTTAAGGAGTATTTCTCAAGTCTCCTGTGGGAATCCAACCCAATTTCCAGAGACAAAGCACGTGCAGAAATGACTAACATTTCTCTTTGAGGAGGGGAGGAGATTTAAGGCTTTTGACTCAAGGTTTTTTTTCCCCCCTCTTTCTCCTCTTTTCTTCTAAGTATCTCTTTATTCATCACTTTAATTACCTAATCGTAAATTTCTTTAGGGGGTTACTTAGAAGGAAAATTAGCATCAAAGCTTGGCAGTAAATTCAGGGGCTTTTGGAGCAGGTCCAAGCTGTTTCACCTGTGATTAATTAGAAGATTTTTTTTCTTTAAGTGCCAGAGGGCTGCTGAGGTCTTTAAGCAGTTACATGACTGCTGGCAGCTCAGCAATTATGATTGATGCTCCAGGCTGGCATTTAGGGCATTTCTGCTTCTCTTTGGTGCTTGCCTGGGGAAGGGAGGACACCAGAGCTGGAACAAAGGCTCACACAGCAGGGAAGGCGCTGGGACCAGTTCATTGCTGCTGTTCCACAGGATCCAGAGGAGACCCAGGGAGGAGGGAGCTCATCCTGCTCAGATTGTGTCCCACAGAGTCACAAAATCAAGTTAGAGCAGCCCTGTCCTCTTTAAAGCTTTCCTTAAGCAATGGGCTGAGTCAGGGGTGAAAGTGAAACAGGACTAAAGCTTTGACCCCAACCCTGAAATCAGTGAAAAGCAACTTAAAAATCCACTTCCCTTTCACAAAACACTAATATTCCTTTCTCCTTTCCCCAAAGGGCAAAGAATGACTCTCACAGTTACTTTGTTTTGTTTTGTTGTAGCAGAAAACCAGAGAGCCAAATTCCAGACTGATCTGGCTCCTCCTTCTGGCTGGAAACAAAAATCCTGTTGTTCCACCAAAAGGGGAAAAAAACAAAACAAAACAAAAAACCCAAACCAAATCAACCCCCAAGCTCTCCATGAAAGCTCCAGCAGAAGTCAGGAACATCAGGGAGCTCTAATCCCACCCCACAGCTCTACCAGCCTGATGGAGGAGGCACCAGGGTGTGGGAGCATCGAGGGGTGGGATGGTGGGGATGGATGGAGATGAGAGATCTCTGCAGCCAGGGCTGGAATTTGGGGTTTATTGCAAAGGGCCCTGCTGGGAGCTGCCAGGCACAGCTCGGAGCAGGCCTGAGAGAAGAGAGGGGTAAAGGGAAAGAAGGCAAGAGCAGGGTAAAGAGGAGGAGAGAGAGAGAGGATGAGAGGACAAGAGAGCGAGGTTCCTGTTCCAATACCATAAATCATCTTCTGTGTTGAATATTCTGATTCTCACTAACCAGTCTAGCACAAGATACAAATCCTACAGCATTTCCATACAGCCTATAAGAATCATTACATTACCATCCTGTGTTACATTTTAAACCCTAAAAACTCCTCTTTGGGCCCTTCTGCCAAGCTGTAGGGTCTGCTCTGAGCCTTGGAGCTGTCTGCAAGCAGAGGGTGTTGTTCCATCCAAAGGGGATCACCTTCAGCCAGCCACACCATTGTTTTCCAGTTGTTCAGTAACTGAGGGATCTCAAAGCTTGCTTTCATTTCAATCTCACTTATAGTTTCCATATTATCAAAATCTTTTGCCAGACAATCATATTGATAAGGCTTTCCTGTTCCATCTTCCCCAACACCAGGGGAGCTCTGCACATCCCTGGGCACAGGGCAGGGGCTGTGCCACCCTGCTCCCTGCATTTCTGCCCCAACAATGCCCAGCAGGCTGAATTGGCAGCTCCAGGCACCCCCACACAGCCTCTCCCCCACACCTTTGCTTCTCACAGCTTGTGACAACAGAGATTATTCCTTGCTGGAAGAATGTGGCATTGTTGACATTAAAAAAAAAGGCAAAACAGGCCTTTGCTTTGCTTGAACAGCACAGGCTCTCTTGATCAGCTGTCGGAGGTGCCTCAGCTGTACAAAGCATTTAAACCTGTCTAACATCAAAAAGTAAGGTAAGACAAGTCACTTTGATGCTCCAGAGCACATGCCTAACATGATTATTGCAGCATCTTCCTGGTGATAATAGAATTATGCAAAGGAGGCCTTGACCCATTAATGCTTTTACCTTTCTTAGGATTTCTCTGCCTGTTCCCTCCTTCCCCAGCAGCAGAAGTGCTGGCTCAGGCAGAGAGCTGAACAAAGGCTGCCAGGGACAGGAGTCACCTGCGAACAGCTTTTGGTGTTTCTTGCAGTTTTCGTAGTGCAAAATGCCCTGGCACTGCACAAAATCTGCTTAATATCAGAACACAGGGGCCCAGGCATGTGTGGTTCTTTAAAGCAGGCAAAGCATAAGGAAGGGAAAGGGATGTGACACTCTGTGGGACAGAATTCCAGCTGGGAGTGAGGGAAGGTTCAGAGAACCTGCAGGATCTCAGTGTGAGGATCCTGAGCACTCAGAGGCTGCAAACCCTGCCCAGGCTTTTCCTTCTGAATTATAAACTCTGTGTTTCCAGAGATTAAAATTCAGAATTTCCCTGTGCTGAGGGCTGGCCTCAGACACTGCTGCTTGGCCAGGATGGTAAACAGATCCCCCTGCACAAATCCTCAGCTAAGTTTGCATTTCCAGGGGTGCTTTTAGGCCAAAAATCTCTTAACAGGAGCTCAGCTGACTGCCTTGGCTGCAGCTCAGGCCTGGCTGGGGGAAGGCTGAACACTTCCTCTGTGCATGGTTCACTGAGTCCTGCTTGCAATCTGTCCTCAAGTGCAAAAGCACCAGGAGTTTGTTCCAGGGAGGATGAGTCCAGCACAGGAACAGCCAGACCTGGATCCAAATCCCAAAGCTCCAAAACCTCCCAAAGCTCCCAAACTTCCCAAATTTCCCAAACCTCACAAACTCCAAAGCTCCCAAAGCTCCCAAAGCTCCCAGAGCTCCCAAAGCTCCCCAGCACAGCCACATTTCCATCTGCAGCTTTGGGTCAAGGCTCTGCTCGTGCTTCTCCCTGGTGTTGGGCACCCGAGTGCCCCGTGCTGAGCCAGCCCTGGCTGTTTCAGCGGTCAGGGACAGAGCTCTGTGTCCTGTGGGCAGGGCTGGGGTGGAGATGGACACCTCAGCCAGATGTGCTGGGATGGGACAGAGAACACCCCATACCTCATCCAGATGTGGTGGGATGGAGATGGAGATGGACACCTCAGCCAGATGTGCAGCTTTGGGATGGAGAACACCCCACACCTCACCCAGCTGTGCTGGGATGGAGATGGACACCCCACACCTCATCCAGCCGTGCAGGGCTGGCACCAGAGCCAGGCTCTGCCTCTGCCACCCTCTGCCCTTTTATTTTTCCTCACCAGCCCAGCCCTGCCCATTCCCCTGGGCACGAAACCTCCTGGAACATCCCCTGCAAACAAAGCCTTTCTTCCCCCATTTCGCTGTCCAAACCAGCAAAAAAGGAGCAGGACCTTCTCCCCGAGCTTTGGGAATCTGTTAATTGGCTCCCCATTAAAATTACAGCGCCTCTGCAGCCTGATAATGATTGTAAATGACAGGGACTATCAGGTTTACCTTGTGATGTCCCTGGGGAGCTTGCAGTTAGTTTAGTCTGAGCTCTGCGTCAGCTGTTTGGGTTCCTTTCTTCTCAGCATGTGGGATCTGGACTCAAGCTGCAGCCTTTCAAACCTAATTAGTGTTAGGGGAAAGAGAGGGAGAAAAAACACCAAACACCATCACTCTCCTCCCTCAGCTGACTCAGTAATGTGCAGGCAGGGCCTGATTTATGGGACAAGTTCAGGGTTTGTTTTTTTTTTTTTTTTGTTTGTGTTTTTTTCATGCTTATCAATCCAGTCTTTGGCTCAAGCTGCAAAAAACCTGAATTTTGGTTTCTGGAATGGTTTCATTTTGCTCAGGAATGGGACACACACATTTCAAGCAGAGCTAATTTGGCTCTGGAGCAGCTGCTGAAGGATGGGATGAATGTTTTGATTGCTCAGAGTCTTTAAACCAAGACTCAATGTCTCCCTAGGAGAGCTGGAGCTGCACCATCACTGAAATCCTGACATGGGCAGAATCAGTGGCGAGAGCAGGTGAGAGGAGAAGAACTCCCTGAAATAAATCCCACCAGGACTCTTCCATCTCCCCCTGAAGTTGCCACATTCTGCAAACATCTCTCTGTGCCCTTGCTTCAGTCAGTATTTTTTTGGAGAAAACTCAAAACTTCAAACTCAGATCAAAGGCAAAACAAGGCCTGGAGTGCCACACTCCTTCTTTGTCTCTCTCCTTTTTGCCACATTCTGAAAACATCTCTCTGTGCCCTTGTCTGTGACTGTGGTACCAGGGTTCTTGGATGAGGGAAGAGATGAGGATCTGACTCCATGTTTCAGAAGGCTTGATTGATTATTTTATGATATAGATTACATTAAAACTATACTAAAAGAATAGAAGAAAGGATTTCATCAGAAGGCCGGCTAAGAATAGAAAAAGAAAGGATAGCAAAGCTTCTGTGTCGGCCAGAGAGTCCGAGCCAGCTGACTGTGATTGGCCATTAATTAGAAACAACCAAAATGGGCCAATCACAGATGCACCTGTTGCACTCCACAGCAGCAGATAACCATTGTTTACATTTTGTTCCTGAGGCCTCCCAGCTTCTCAGGAGGAAAAAAGTAGAATATTAGTGAAGTTATCACAGGGTGGAAAAGTAGATTTTAGGGGTTTTGGTATGGGCGTTCAGGAGGCAAGATGGAGGGAACTGGGTGTGTCCAGCCTTTCTCCTTCTTCTTCTTGGCCTCCATCTTCTGCTGTGATGTGGCACTTTTGGGTTGGTTTAGAGTAGAAGCTCACTGTCTAACATAGGTGATAGGTATTGGGAAGGAATTGTAAATATTGTACACGTAGTTTTTAGTATAAAGACATAACACCGCCCTGGGGGCAGGCAGAGTGCCTGGAACTGTCCTGCTGGACGGACCTCGGCAGGACAGGAGAAAAATTTTTTATAGATAAGATGCAATAAACAACCTTGAGACTGAGAAATGAAGAGCTCTGACCCCTTCTTCGAGCTCCAGGCTGGGAAAAGAGATTTTGGAACTTTTCTCGGGGTCACTCTGACCAGCAGAGATCCCGACACCCGAGCTGGGGAAGAAGGGTGTCACTAAATCCCTTAGGCTGATCCCAAATCCTCTTAGCAACATCTGCCCCCATTGTTGGGCACAGGCCTGTAATGCTGTTAGAGTAATTCCCAGGCTTTCAAAGGCAGCAGTGGTACAGCTGAGGGGGGAATCTGCACTTTACATATTTAACAGAAGCGTGCTGAGCTCTTTAACATATCATTGCTGTACTTTTTGACATCAAAAGGATTGCATTTCCATACTTGGGTGGATTAATAGGATTTGCATGTCACCCTCATTCTGTACTTCCTTTGCTGAGTTACACTGCAGGGATTTGAAAGGTGGGGAGGCTGTGGAGGTGTGCTGTGTGTGTGCGAGCCCTCAGGAGTGACACACGGCAGCTCTGGGGAGGGTTTGGAGGCACTTTGAAGGAGCAGCATGTGTGTGACGTGCCCAGGAGATGTGTCCTTCCTCTGGTGGCAGCTGCACTGCTGGGAACCCCTCTGCACGCAGAGCCAGGCCAAAATCTGCTGCCATCACCCAGCAGCTGCCCAGTGCCACCCACCCTGAGGTGGTGCTGAGCTTCCAGAGCTGGGACTGCAGGGTCAGGAACACAGAGCTGGATCGGGGGGAATCCAGGGCTCATTTGGGCTCAGGGACCTACAGCTGGATCAGGAGGAATTCAGGGCTGGATCAGGGGGAATTCAGGGCTGGAATTGGGGGAATTCAGGGCTCATTTGGGCTCAGGAGGAATTCAGGGCTCATTTGGGCTCAGGAACCCAGGGCTGCATCAAGAGGAATTCAGAGCTGGATCAGGGGGAATTCAGGGCTCATTTGGGCTCAGAGACCTACAGCTGGATCAGGAGGAATTCAGGGCTGGAATTGGGGGAATTCAGGGCTCATTTGGGATCAGGGACCCAGGAATGGGTCAGGGGGAATTCAGGGCTGAATCAGGGGGGATTCAGGGCTGGAATTGGGGGAATTCAGGGCTCATTTGGGCTTAGGAGGAATTCCGGGCTCATTTGGGCTCAGGAAGCCAGGGCTGCATCAAGAGGAATTCTGGGCTGGATCAGGGGGAATTCAGGGCTGGAATTGGGGGAATTCAGGGCTCATTTGGGCTTAGGAGGAATTCAGGGCTCATTTGGGCTCAGGAAGCCAGGGCTGCATCAAGAGGAATTCTGGGCTGGATCAGGAGGAATTCAGGGCTGGAACTGGGGGAATTCAGGGCTCATTTGGGATCAGGGACCCAGGAATGGGTCAGGGGGAATTCAGGGCTGGATCAGGGGGGATTCAGGGCTGGAATTGGGGGAATTCAGGGCTCATTTGGGCTCAGGAACCCAGGGCTGCATCAGGGGGAATTCGGGGCTCTCTGGAGGACCTGGGCCATGGCACTGTGCTCACTGAGATTCTCTCTGCCCATGCAGCTCCTGGGAGCTCTTGGATCAATTGGCAATTCTGCTGCCTCTCTGAGAGTGAACATTTCACCCCAGCTCACCTTATGCCACCCAAACTCCTCTCTGGTCTGGTTTCAGCTTTCACTTGGAGCCAGCAGCGCAGCTCCTGAGAAGTGTCCTGAGAAATTCCCAGTGACAGAGGAGGGAATTCTGAGCTGCTGGGGGCTCCCTCCCTGCTGTCCCTCCATTCACAGCCTCTGTCCCTGCACTGCTGGCACCAACATTGGATTTCTGCCTGGATTTCAGCCCGGAGTGCCCGTCCTCTGCAGCAGGGCTGAGTGCTGCCCATTCCTGGCAGGCTCAGGACAGTTCCTGAGGGACATTTGATGTTCTCAGGCAGGCCCTGCTCTGTCTGGAGCTGCTCATTAATATACCCTGGGGCTGATTGACATATCAGTGAGCAGCAGCAATGCAATCCTCTCCTCGCACTGCAGCCTTCCCAGAACAGCCTAACAGGGCCTGGCGCCCTTGTCCTGGGCAGTCACACCTTGCTTGGTGTTTGTCCAGTGACAGTCCACTGTCCCCTGGTCTGAGCTGGGGCACAGAAGGGGAGGAATGGGTCAGAACTCGTGGACCCTGTCACCATCCTATTTTCTGGAAAAATCCCCTTGCCCAGGATTCTTCTCCTGAGAAGAATCTGGAAGCTGAGAAGCCTCAGAGAAAAAATGAAAACAATAATTATCTCATTTGCTTCTCCTGTGTTTTGCTGCTTTGGGATGTGGTTGGAGATTATTACCCACAGGTGATGGTTTCGTTGGTTTCATGTGAATTGTTTTGACTCTTTGGCCAATCAGTGCCAAGCTGTGTCAAGCTCTAGAAGGAGTCACGAGTTTTCATTATTATCTTTTTAGCCTTCTGTCTGTATCCTTTCTGTATTCTTTAGTATAGTTTAGTATAGCATTCTCTAATATAATATACATAATAAAATAATAAATTAACCTTCTGAGAACAAGGAGTCAGATTCATCATTTCCTCCCTGCCACGGGGCACCCCACAAACACAAGAGTATCCATTTTCCCTGAGGGGCTGCAGGGAAACTCCTGGGCTGCAGCCACAGCACAGGGGCCTTATTGCACCTTTCTGCTCCCCATATTATCTGCAGTATTCCTGTTTCCTCACAGACCACCCTGCTGCTTTTCTCCTGGCTCTCTGACTCCTCGTGGCACGGGTTTCCTAGATCCTGGTCCATTGTTTCTGAGAAATCTCCATTTCTGACCTGCCTCTGAGCCCTGAGAGCTTCCCACCAGCTCAGAAACTCCTGAAATGTGGAACTGTGGTCAGCTCAATGGGGCTTGTGCTGAGCTTGGCAATTAATGGTCCTGCATGAGCCTGGTTAATGGTGAGACTCCCCCCAGCCTCCATGGGGAAGGTATAAAGGGTCTGAGGGTCTCCTCTGGCTGGGTCAGAGCCAGCAAGAGCCCTGAGGAGTGCCAGGCCCTGCTCATCCCTCTGGGAAATGCCAAGCTCTGCCCTTTCAGCTTGTTCTGAGCCGTGGGCACAGCGCTGAGCGTTTGTCCTGGGCAAGTTCCACCAGAGGCATTGGTGGAAAGCTTGTTCAGTCTCTCCAGCTGCCTTTTTTCAGCTGTTTGCTGCTTCCAGGTCCGAAATTCCTGGGGTTCCTTTGCCTCCCAGCCCATCCCTGTGAATGTGACCACATTTCTGTGCAGCTCAGGGCTGCAGCAGGGCAGGCATCCATGAGCTCGGGACTGGGCTCAATTTGTTGTTCTGTCAGAGATCTGACGGGGCTGAAACCCAAACCGTGTCAACAAGAGTGCAGATGTTTTCCCTCTGCTGACACACCACATCCTGCAGGGAGCTCCCAGGGCTGCCTGGAGGTGCCAGCTCCACTCTCAGGCTCTGTTCAGAGGGGCTGGGGTGTCGCAGACATCTTTTATGAAAAATCCTTTCCTTAGGATTTTTCCTCCTGAGAAGCTGGGAGGCCTCAGGAACAGAATGCAAACAATGGTTATCTGCTGCTGTGGAATGCAACAGGTGCATCTGTGATTGGTCTCATGTGCTTGTTTCTAATTAATGGCCAATCACAGTCAGCTGGCTCGGACAGAGAGTCCAAGCCACAAACCTTTGTTATCATTCTTTCCCATTCCATTCTTAACTAGCCTTCTGATGAAACCTTTTCTTCTATTCTTTTAGTACAGTTTTAATGTAATATATATCATAAAATAATAAATCAAGCCTTCTGAAACATGGAGTCGGATCCTCGTCTCTTCCCTCATCCTCAAACCCCCGTGAACACGGTCACAGTGGGGGCTGCTCAAAGGGGCTGGGGTCTCCTCAAAGGGGCTGGGGGCTCTGCTCTGCTGCCAGGCAGCTCTGGGTATGTTCAGATTGGGGATGTTCAGCTAAACTTGGGGCAGCAGCTGAGGCTAGGATAGATCCTTGTTGGGCTTCCCTGGACAGTACCAGGGGGTTTGGGTGCTGCTCACTGCCTGGATTCCCTTTCCTTGTGTCAATATTTGTGCTGTGGAACAGTACACAGCCCTTCTACCTGAAATTTCACCAACTGGCAGGGTGCTATTACAAAAGATTACTTAATTGCAGATTACTACTGTACATTTGGATCTCAGTATCTTATTAAGCTGTCAGCTTTAATTACCATTATGTGTTTAGATTATGCCACAGATTATTTAGTTCTGTGCCTAGGTTTGCCAACCTGTTTGCTTTGTGACATGACAGGGGGGTAATTACAGCATTACTGCAAAACCAAAATTTTTCCAGGGGAAAGATGAGAAGCCCTTGGCAGCAGCAGTGACCCCACAAATGCTCATTCCTGCAGGGTTTGCCCTGTTCTGGTCTGGTTCTCTCAGAGCTGCCTGTTCCCCACCCTGGGGGGAAGGGATGTGCTCAGCTGGGGTTTGTGGGGTGTGAAATATTCTCACTGCCACCCTAAAATGGGGTTGGTCACACTGCAGTCTTAAACTGGGGATGTTCACAGTGCCACCCTAAACCTAAACTGGGGATGGTCACAGTGCCACCCTAAACCTAAACTGGGGATGGTCACAGTGCCACCCTAAACTGGGGATGGTCACAGTGCCACCCTAAACCTAAACTGGGGATGGTCACAGTGCCACCCTAAACTGGGGATGGTCACATTGCCACCCTAAACCTAAACTGGGGATGGTCACTTTGCCACCCTAAACCTAAACTGGGGATGATCACAGTGCCACCCTAAACTGGGGATGGTCACATTGCCGCCCTAAACCTAAACTGGGGATGGTCACAGTGCCACCCTAAACCTAAACTGGGGATGGTCACAGTGCCACCCTAAACCTTCATCAGAAGGCTTGGACTCTCTGTCGGAGACAGAAGCTTTTGTTATCATTCTTTTTCGATTCTTAGCCAGCCTTCTGATGAAACCCATTCTTCTATTCTTTTAGTATAGTTTTAATGTAATATATATCATAAAATAATAAATCAAGCTTTCTGAGACATGGAGTCAGACCCTCGTCTCTTCCCTCATGCTAAGACCCCTGTGAACACCATCACAGACCCAGAGCCAGGCAGAGCTGCCACCCCTGAGAGGAACAGGGCAGGCAGCTGGGGAGGGGCTTGGGGACAGAACCTCATGTTCTGCACTCCAGGCACTGCAGCTCTGATAAAACAAAACTTCCCGGAGCAGCACGGCCATGGAAGGGCTGAAATCTTCCTGCCCTGAGTGTTTTTTCCACCCCCAGCTGCAAAGATGCAGGGCAGGCTGTAAGGTACAGCATCTGTATCTGTCACTGCAGATGGAGAGACATAAATTACAGGTATAAAAATCCATACTATTTACTTCGTCTCTGGATACCGTCAGAAAAGCTCTATACATCTTTATATTTATGTAGCAATAAATACATTAGATAAAAGTAATCTATTCAAGTCACAATTACCTCTTACTCAAATATGCCTTGTAACGAATTTGTCTTCTGTTCTGATGGTATATGCTGTGTATTGATATTATTTTGTCTGGTTATTATTAAAAAAACCCTGTCTCTGCCTCACTCTAATCTTTTCCTTGGCACGGCCATTGTTTTAAAAGCCTAGAATGATAATAAAGTATAGGGAAAACACTTAGGAGAGCCATCCATTTCTCAGCCCGTCCTCAGTTAATTAATACTCCACATTCTCCAGAGGAGAAATCTCAGCTCCTTCGCCAAATTAAGGAAGGAAGAGATGCCATAAATATTCTGCTGGGCTGGAGTTGCTTTTGCTTCCATTGCAGTTCTGAGCTCAGCAAACCCTCCCTTGTAACCTCGAGGAAAAAGGGATTATTTTTCTCTTGCTGGGTCTTGGGTTTTTGGTTGTTAATTGCTGCCCTGAGATGTGCAGGATGTCTCCACTCCAGCCCGCACAACTGAAGAACGAGTCTGGACTCTTCACTTTTCCGTCTTGAGGTTGTTTATTAATTCTTATCAATAAAATTTTCTCTCTGCCCAGCCGAGATGTGCTCAGCAGGGCAGCCACGGGCACTCTGTGTTGTCCTTTTATACTACAAACTACGTGTAACATATTTACACTGAATTCCCAATACCCATCACCTGTGTTAGACAGTGCACTTCTACTCTAGACCAATCCCAAAGTGCCAACATCACTGCAGAAAATGGAGAACAAGAAGAAGGAGAAGAAAGGCTGGACAAGCCCAGATTCCTCCATCTTGTCCCCATAACCCCCATACCAAAAACCCCAAAATCTACTTTTTCACCCTGTGATCATTTTGTTATTACACCATTCAAACGCGTGTGACTTTCATGTCCTCATACAAAGCTGGTAACTTGCTCCAGGGGCCAAAATCAAATCCCCAGGTGCTCTGGGCTGTGTGCCAGGGTCTCTGAGCCCCCTGACGGGGTCCTCAGCAACTCTGGACACCCAGAGGGATGTGCTGAGTTCCGAAAGTGTGCCCTACAGCAGAGAAAATTTCATCCCTGTTGGCTGCAGACATCAGAAATTAGAACAAGGCAGCAGCACCACTTGAATGCCAGGAGCTCAGTAATGACTTTGGCCTGGTGGTTTTTTCCTGGCTAATTCCCTACAACGTTCCCTCCTTGGCAGTTTTATTTCCCAAAGAGAAAGCAGGGACTTTGTCAGGGAGAAGTTTCCTGATGAGAGATTAGAATCATAACCAAATTAAATGATTGTCTCTGACTAATTAGATTAGTTTAAATTGAATAATGAAACCTTTAGCTGTATTTAATGTAACATGCCTGAAGTCCAACGATTAGTCTGCTGAATGAAGCTAAACAATTAAAAACACAATCTATTTTATAGCTTATTTTATAGGAACAATTGGAAAAACTATTACTGCTGAAATCTGCAGAGGAAATGCACAATTACAAGCCCGAGAGGAGCAGCCAGAGCAGGGAATGTGCAGTAAGGCCAGGTGAGGCACCAGGAAGGATTCAGGCCTTCCTCCCAAAACACTGCCCAGCTCTGGCATTTATGGCTGAGGTCAAGGGGGAAAAAACCACTGGAATTCCCAGACATCTTGGTCAATGTTAAAATTAAAAAAACCCCATAAATATTTAATGTATCACGTAAAAAAAAGAGGATCATTTTGTGACACGTTTTCATGGCTTGTGCTTTGCATGGCTATCAAGGAGGGACTCTGTAATGTAAATCCTTTATCCATCCATCCATCCATCCATCCATCCATCCATCCATCCATCCATCCATCCATCCATCCATCCTTTGTCCATCCATCCTTTATCCATCCATCCATCCATCCATCCATCCATCCATCCATCCATCCATCCATCCATCCATCCTTTATCCATCCATCCATCCATCCATCCATCCATCCATCCATCCATCCATCCATCCATCCATCCATCCATCCATCCATCCATCCATCCTTTATCCATCCATCCATCCATCCATCCATCCATCCATCCATCCATCCATCCATCCATCCATCATCCATCCACTGGGAGCTGGGACACACCAATGAGAGCTGGGACACACCAGTAAGAGCTGGGACACTGCACTGGGAGCTGGGACACACCAGTGGGAAGAGGGACACACCAGCACTTGGGAGCTGGGACACTCCAGCACTCAGGAGCTCCTCCCTCATGTAAACCTGCCTGTAAGATCCTCTCCAAACATCCCCCCTGAGCTGCCAGAGCTGAGCTCCCAGCCTGTTGGGCTATCTGCCCGTTTGTGGTGACTAATCCTGTTTTGGAGGTTGCTGGGCAATAGGGCCCTTTTATTTGCTGGGGAGGAAGCTGCAGCATTTCAAGCAGCATGAATTCCAGCCTGCTACAAAGTCTCCCAGCTGGCAGAACAGCTTGAACATTCTGTATTTTTGATGAAATCTTTGATCACCTCATTGCAAGATCTGGTTGCCTACTCTCAGCTCCCTGGCAGCTCTGAGCACAACCTGCCATTTCGAGATGGGGTTTGTTCTTTTACGGATTAGGAGCATTAAATAAATAAACCAAACTGTCTCCGAGATATCCTGATCAATAATGGCATGGGCCCAGGGGACACAGCACACAGAACTGAGGAGTGGAAAGGTGTCAGGCAGAGCCTCCTGTGCTCATCTCCTGGGGGAAGGTGCCTTGTAGGAGTGTTGGAGGGTGGGATGGTGGGGATGGATGGAGATGAGAGATCTCTGCAGCCAGGTCATGGAATTTGGGGTTTATTGCAAAGGGCCTGGGTGCAGGGCCCTGCTGGGAGCTGCCAGGCACAGCTCAGAGCAGACCCCAAAGAGGGAGAGAAGGGAGAGAGAGGTAAAGAGAGAGAAAGAAAGAGCATGGTAAAGAGGATGAGAGAGCAAAGTTCCCATTACAGTACAATAAATCTTCTTCTGGTCATGGAATTTGGGGTTATTGCAAAGGGCCAAGTGCAGGCCTTGTTTGGAGCTGCCAGGTACAGCTCGGAGGAGGCCTGAGAGGAGAGAGGGGGAGAGAGGATGAGAGGGTAAGAGAGTAAAAGCATAAGAGAGTAAAAGGGGTAAGAGCATAGAAAAGTAAGAGCTAAGAGGTAAGAGCTAAGAGAGTGAAGTTTTCGTTACAATACAATAAATCTTCTTCTGTGCTGAATATTCTGATTCTCACTAACCAGTCTAGTACAAGATACAAATCCTACAGCATTTACATACAGCCTATAAGAATCACTACATTAGCACACTGTGTTACATTTTAAACCCTACAAACTCCTCTTTGGGCCCTTCTGCCAAGCTGTAGGGTCTGCTCTGAGCCTTGGAGCTGTCTGCAAGCAGAGGGTGTTGTTCCATCCAAAGGGGATCACCTTCAGCCAGCCACACCATTGTTTTCCAGTTGTTCAGTAACTGAGGGATCTCAAAGCTTGCTTTCATTTCATTCTCACTTATAGTTTCCATATTCTCAAAATCTTTTGCCAGGCAATCATATTTGTAAAGCTTTCCTGTTTCATCTTCCCCAACAGCTCCTGCCCTGCTCTGGTTGAGCACAGAAGGCATCGCTGATCCCTCGTTACCTTGGAGATCTCTCTGTTCCCAGGTTACCGCCAAAACCACGACGAAATACGGCCTTGGAGTGAGTGGTGAGGGCTCCAGCTTGTTCCAGAGGATGAGGAGGAAGGGTTTGGATGGGCAGCAAGACCCCAAAACCAGCAGAGCCTGGTGCAGCGGAGCAGCTCCTCACTACAAGAGCAGCCCTGCAGGGCTCAGGACAATTCTGCTGTCCCTGTGATGTCCTTGGCCATCAGACCATGGGGACAGCCCTGCAGAGTCCAGGAAGGCCCTGCTGTCCCTCCTTGGCCACCAGACCCAGGGCATAGCGAGGAGCTGCCCAGCCCAGAGCAGCCCCTCAGCAGCTGCAGCTCAGATCCCATCCCAGCTGCTGCTGAGGTGCCCTCCCTGTCGGCATGGCAGCTTTCCTGTCTGTGGCAGCGAGGAAAAATGAGCTTGTGTGAGTCACACATTACCCGTGCCAGCGTGGGGAAAGGGTTGTGTGGTGCAGGAATTCCTTTGTCAATGTCAGCTGAGACAAACACGAGGAAAAATATACTGCAAAGTGTTTCCTTGAGTTATTGTATCAGCTGGGATGTTTACTGCTGCTTGGACTCAGTCCCGAGGATTATTTTAAATAATGATCTCTTTGGTGGGGACCTTCATTGAGGCAATATTTATATAAACACAGGCTTGATTAAGAGCAAAGAGAAGCCAGCAGGAATTTTCCCCCTGTCTTCAGAGACTTTAAATTACATCCACGTAGCAGGACGTTGTGAGAGGCCAATTTCAGATTCCTGTGCTGTGGTTGTGAGCAGCAGCAGGAGCAGCAAGAATGGAACACCAGTCTCAGTCAGGGGCTGCTCTGGCCATTGAAGGAATTGGTGCAGAGATAAATTCTTGGAGAAGTCACCAGGTCAAAGGAGCAGCTCCTGTCCCTGCTGTTCCCTTCTGCCCCTTGCAGGGTTCCTCTTTTATTTTTTTTTTATTTTATTTTTATCCCAATGACAGGACGCCTGTCATTGGAAGGAATGAATGAATCTGACTCCATGTTCTTAGAAGGTTAATTTATTATTATCTATATTATATTAAAAAATACTAAACTAAATTAAAGGATACAGCGCCTGTCCCTGCTGTTCCCTTCTGCCCCTTGCAGGGTTCCTTTTTTATTTTTTATTTTTATTTTATTTTTTTTCCCAACGATGGGATGCCTGTCGTTGGAAGGAATGAATGAATCTGACTCCATGTTCTTAGAAGGCTAATTTATTATTTTATGAAATTATTATTATTTTATGTATTATTTTATATATTTTATGTATTACATTATGTATCATTATTTTATGTATTTATTTATATGATATAATAATATTATTAAAGCGATTTTATAATTTTATTATATTATTATATTATATTAAAGAATACTAAACTAAACTATACTAAAGAATACAGAAAGCATACAGACAGAAGACTAAAATACAATAATGTAAAACTCGTGATGCCTTCCGGAGTCCCAACACAGCTTGGCTGTGATTGGCCAAAGAATCAAAAACAATTCACATGAAACCAATGAAAAAATCACTTGCTGGATAAACAATCTCCAAACACATTCCAAAGCTGCAAAACACAGGAGAAGCAAATCAGGTAATTATTGTTTTCATTTTTCTCTGAGGCTTCTCAGCTTCCCAGGAGAAAATCCTGGGCAAAGAGGATTTTTCAGGAGATGTGATGGTGCCACGTTCCTGTACAGGCTCCACAGGCAAACAGCTCCTTACCAAGCAGGGTTTGGCAGAGCTGTGAATCACCCACCCCTCAGCACAAGGAAAGGTAAATTTGCATTCCTGACAAGGAGCAGGGAGAGGCTGCCAAGTGGTTCCCCCGAATTCAGCAAACTGGGAGCAAGCTGGACCCCAAAATGCATCCCAGAAATCTCCAGCAGTCATTGGTGCCCTCCTCACACAGCAAATCCCAGCCCACCACGGATCCCGTGGCATTTTGGCGAGTCAAGCCTCTCCTCACGAGGTCCTTCCCCACTCAGCTCTCCCAATCAATCAGTGGATGCCTCCTGATCACAATAAAGCCATCAGCTCTGCACACAGCCTGTCAGCGATGACAGCTCCTCCTTCAATGCTGCGGGAATGCACAGCCTTGGGAGGAGGCACCTGTTGGATCCCAAAAGTGGGAGAGAGAGGGAAGAGACTGCAGGAACCTCTCTTGGTGATGGCCAAGCCCAGTCCTGAACAGCCCCTCTTTTTAAATTAATTTAATTGAATTTTTAAAAAGTTTTAAAATTAATTTCCTTCTGCCTCACACTCCACAAATTCCAGCTCTTTTCAGCCTCTTCCCTCAGCCGTGACCTAGTACAAAGCAGTCACTCATATTTCCATGAATCAGAGGAGATAATGCAGCTCTCAGCTACGCTAAAAGATGGCCAGACACATCCAAGATGTTTCAAACTTCATTTGAGGACTAACATAAGTGATTAACAGTTGTCTGTAGCATTAGGAGGCAGGGAGTGGAAGTCCTTTTATCAAATTGTGAGCTGCCAACAAATTCCTGCTGACAAGCGATCTTTAAATGCTTCATAATGCCTCTGCAAAGCCCTAAAGCTTTGTTGGATCCCTCGCCTGCAGCCTCCCGACGTCAGCTCTTCCTCCTTGCCACAGAAAACGTGGCCAGAGCAAGCCTTGGTGTCACTCTGAGGGTTGGGGTTTGGGTTCCTCTGAGCTCCAGCCAGGAACAGCAGTGATTTCTCCAAAATCAGGGCTGGGTGGGTGTCCTGAAGCTGCCCCAGAGTGGTGGTGGGGTCAGAGCTGACTCACAAAGCCCCTCAGAGCAAGCAGGGTCTCAGGGTGAGGCTGCTCTGAGCCCAAAAGTGCAGCCAGGTGAGGGGGCAGTGAGGGCAAAGCCCTGTGGGAGCCTGAACCCAAAACCTCAGCCAGGTGAGGGCAGAGCCCTGTGAGGATCAGTCCCCAAACATGACCAGGTGAGGGCAAAACCCTGTGAGTATCTGACCCCAAACCCAGCCAGGTGAGGGCAGAGCTCTGTGAGGATCTGACCCCAGATGCAACCAGGTGAGGGCAAACCCCTGTGGGTGCCTGACTGACCCCAAACCCAGCCAGGTGAGGACAGAGCCCTGTGAGGATCTCACCCCAAACTCAGCCAGGTGAGGGCAGAGCCCTGTGGGTGCCTGCCCCACGGCTGGGGCTCCACCAGCCCAAACCCCAACTCCTTCCCTGTCTGGGCATGGTTGAACTCCCTGCCTGCTCTGTTCCCACCCCAATCTGGGAATCCTCTCCCTGTTCCTGCCTCCAGCTCCCCTTGCCCCATGGCAGGAGTGGGGTTTCACACCCACACACCCCAAAGAACTCTGGCTCTGCTCTGGAGCCCCCTGCCCTCACCCAGCCCTGCCCTGGTGGGATTTGGGGCTTGGCTGGGCTTGGCTGACTCCTCCTCCTGGATGGAATCACTCCAAAGCATCCCAGAGCCTCCCCTGCCTCACAAGGTTTAATTACTCGGCACAGAGGTATTACGTGTTGCTGCAAAATATTCTAATTTAGAGTATTCCATCCCATAATTAACGAATACGTCAGGCAACAAGTAAAACCAATCTTAAAAATGAGTAGTTAAATTTTTCTTAATTACATCCACTGAACCGAATCTGCCCCTGAGCAATGCACATGTAATCCCAGTGAAGTCGGTGCAGTTGCACAGAAAACACTAAAATAAAAATAGTCTGTAGTTATCATCTGTACTGCAGCAATCCTTCCAGCTCCCCACCAAGGTTAGGGACTCCAGCTTTGTTTAGAGTTTGGAACAGGAACAATAGAGGTGAAGGAAGCTGAGCTGAGGAGAGAGAGCTGAGTGACATTGGGATTTACAGAGCACAAACAAGGCTGAATCCTTGTGTCACAGGGGGTTGTTTGGAACCACACTGCAGAGCAGAACCAGAATTCTTAGGAAGAATTCCTATGGCAAAGCCTGAAGAGTTCATGGAGAAATCCCAAAGTGCCTGAACATGGAGCTCGGTGCATCAGGGCCCTACAGAAACCTCAGAGTGACACAGAAGGGAGGCCACTGTCCCCTGCTCTCCATTTCTTTATTTCTCTCCTTTTTTCATCCAAGCCCCACCTGAAGCACTCCCAACAAACACTGCATCCCATCCCTGCTACTCTGCTGCTGCTCCTGGGCTCCATCCCATCCCTCCTGCTCTCCATTCCATTCCATTCCATTCCATTCCATTCCATTCCATTCCATTCCATTCCATTCCATTCCATTCCATTCCTTCTGCTCTCCATCTCATCCCTCCCGCTCTCCATCCCTTCTCTCCTGTTCTCCCTTCTCTCCTGCTGTCCTGCTGCTCCTGGGCTCCATCCCCTCTCTCCTGCTCTCCATCCCATCCCAGCCTCTCCCTTCTGCTCCCCTTTCCTCCTGCTCTCCATCCCATCCCATCCCATCCCATCCCATCCCATCCCATCCCATCCCATCCCATCCCATCCCATCCCATCCCATCCCATCCCATCCCATCCCATCCCGCTCTCCCCCAGCCCCACAGGTTTCATCCCCAAACCCCAAAAGCTGCTCCTGCTCCCCACAGACAGATCAGAGGCTGCTTTGCTGCCAGGGAGGCTGCTCTGAGAGGCAGACAGACAGCTTGAGCAAGGGTGGCGAAATTCAGCTCCTAATTATTAGATTAAAACCTCAAAACAGTTGTCATGTACGAAGGGACAAAGTAGAATTTGGCAAACAGGAAGGGGGGAAAAAACAACAAATCTTCTCATAATGACAAAAAATCCCTGAAGACAACCTTGTCATTTCTTGAGAGCATCTCAACAGCTCTCTGCTTTTATTTTTTCGGTCGCCGCTTATCAAAATTTGCATGGCTAGTTAGTGGGTTAATTTAATTATGAGCAGCATTTATGAGCAGCCTGATGGGGGATCTGCGGAGGGCAATAGAGTCTGTTCCTGAATGATGAAATTGCACACACTCGCACATCTGGAAGCCGTCATGGGACGGATCTCTGTCTTGTAAATGCGTGTTGAGTGTTACAATATTTTACTAAGCGCTCCCAATCTGTCAAGGTTTACAGGAGAGCAGAGACTGGGAACATTTGGGATCATTTGTGGCTTGGAGCCATTAGCTACTTCCACCCACTTATTGTGACGTTATTAATAGCAAAATAATAGAAAGAGCAGGAGTTGGCTTGCTGGAGAACCTGAGATAATGGAGGTGATTTTCAGCGAGGGCCCCAGGGCTGAATCCTGAGCTGGGGAGCACAGCCCGATTTGGGGGCACCTTTGTGGGGACTCTGCTGCTCAGAGGAGTCACCTGCAGGCCAGCCCAGCCTTGCCTTGGGTCTGAGAGGTGCCCACAAGAGATCACCTGTGATGGTGTTCACAGGGGTCTGAGGATGAGGAAGAGATGAGGATCTGACTCCATGTTTCAGAAGGCTTGGTTTATTATTTTATGATATATATTACATTAAAACTATACTAAAAGAATAGAAGAAAGGATTTCGTCAGAAGGCTGGCTAAGAATAGAAAAAGAAAGAATGATAACAAAGGTTTGTGGCTCAGACTCTCTGTCCAAGCTAGCTGGGCTATGATTGGCCATTAATTAGAAACAACCCCATGAGACCAATCACAGATGCACCTGTTGCATTCCACAGCAGCAGCTAATCAATGTTTACATTTTGTTCCTGAGGTCTCTCAGCTTCTCAGGAGGAAAAATCCTAAGGAAAGGATTTTTCATAAAAGATGTCTGTGACAATCACCAGAGGGAAGAAGTGATGCTGAGCATCCCTCACCCAGCAGCAAGCGGCCCTGTGGTGAGCAGGAACCACACTCAGGGATAAATTCAGGCTTCACTCAACCCCCAAAAGCTCCCTGCTAGGCCATGGGAGCTGTGGCTCCATGCAACCTCTCCTAAAACTCAACTTTCCTGGCTAAAATGCAGTGTCAGTGAGCTGCGGGGATGTTGGTGACCATGGGATTGGCAGTGCCAACAACAAGGGACTTGCTGAATCCTCCTGGAGTACAAAAGAGACCAGAATGGCCAATAAAGGCTCTCATCATGTACAGCTCCAGTCCTAGCCTGGGACACAGGAATGGATTTCATCCCATGGACAGGAAATCAGGACTTGGCCTGCAAAGGAAACTTTGCACAAAATCTTTTAGAGCCATGGCTCAATGAAAAGATTTGGAAGTCTCTGGAACTCCTAGGAGCTTTTGGCTTCTTGTTAGTCCATTGCGTGTGTGTTTAATTGAAATCCTCATCCAATCATTAAATAAGGGTGTTTTCTTTAATGGGTCATTATGATGTGATTTATGGCATTGGTGTAATTGTCAGAATTACTGTGGGTAATTAAAATATGAAACGATGCTGCCAGAGGCTTCGGTCCCTCTCAGCACCCTCATTAAAAACCAGGAGCTGACCAAATTATGAATAGGCTGGTTTGCACAAGTTCACAGGGAAAGCTAATTATGAACTTATCCTTATGCACTCAGAACTCACAGCAGCATCAGTCATGCAGATTCCTCAGGTGATTATTCCATTGTATAACCTGGAGTGGGATTAATGGGCCCAGGTACAAGGATCAAAGTGAATGGAGGGGTGAATCCCTGCTGGACCATATCTCCCATCCGAGTGTTTGTAACTCAGATAAACCGAATTAACTGCCTGTGCATTATCAGCCTAACCATCCCTCCATCCCCACTGTCATCCTGACTCTGAGGAGAAGCCTCAAAGATACAGAGCAGGAGCAATGGGACTTCCCAACCCAGCAAAAAGGGGCGTGCAAAATATTATCACCTCTTCCTAGAGGAGCATCCCAAATACTATCGGTTCTCAAAATCAGTGTCCAAAATACCTGTTCAGCTGCCTTTGTGCACTTCCCAAGCTCCAGAAACCCCATTTGGGTGGTTCAGGAGGAAGAAAGGGAATGGAAAAAGGAATAACTGGAGGAGGCCTGTTCACAAAATCCAACACAAAGTGAATGGAGGAGTGAATCCCTGCTGGACCATATCTCCCATCTGAGCGTTTGTAACTCAAATAAACTGAACTAACTGCCTGTGCATTATCAGCCTAACCATCCCTCCATCCCCACTGCCCCCCTGACTCTGAGGAGAAGCCTCAAAAATACAGAGCAGGAACAATGGGACTTCCCAACTCAGCAAAAAGGAGCGTGCAAAATATCACTTCTTCCTAGAGGAGGGTTTCAGTTCTTTGGGGTTCCAGCTCTTTGGAATTCCAGCTCTTTGGGGTTCCAACCCTTTGGGATTCCAGCTCTTTGGGGTTCCAACCCTTTGGGATTCCAGCTCTTTGGGGTTCCAGCTCTTCAGGGTTCCAGAGGAGCATCCCAAATACCATCAGTGTCCAAAATGCCTGTTCAGCTGCCTCTGTGCACTTCCCAAGCTCCAGAAATGCCGTTTGGGAGGTTCAGGAGGGGCTGCTTTAGAATCCCACCCCTGAAGTGTGCAAGGCACCTCCAGGCATCCCCAGTTTGTGTTCCCCCATCCCTGGGAGGTTTGGCCCTTCCAGCAGCAGCAGCAGCAGCAGAGCTGGAGGATGGCGGGGCTGGGTTTGCTGTGCCAAGCTCTGCCCTGCCCCAGAGCCCAGGTGCTGCTCAAAAGCACAAATGTGCCAAAGGAGCTGCCCGCTGGAACAACACTCGCTGCACCTCCATCCCGCTGCCTTCCTGCAGAACACAGCTTTACACTTGTCCTTCATACAAATAACCCGAGGGTGGGAATTATTCAGAAGGCTCGTGTTTGACACCCCATCTGTTCATTTCTGACAGCGATATATAATGTAAGGCTATAAAAACTTGAAAAATAATGCAACATAAAAAGGGATTGACTCGGCTCCAAGAGGCCATAAACGGTAACAAATACCATTGTATGATTTATTTCATGCTGTAATCTTTACAGTAAGTCATCTTTCAGACATTTCCTTGTGACAGGTTTTAATAATATTAATGCCCAGAGCAATCCAAATCATCGCCAATAGACATATTTATCAAGCTGCCAATCCAAGTAAATGAAATTCTATAAGCAATAATGTAACATGTTTAAAGGAAGCTAATAAAACAAGTCAGGAGAGAAATATTACTGCAAAGTATGCTCTCTCTAATCCAGCCCTGGATTTTATACAGCCGAAATGCAAATCTTTCCCTTCCATGATTTATTGCTCCAAAAATACCAGTGACCTTTCCAGGAGCTCTTGCACAGCCCTTCTCACACGTCCCTGCAGCCTGGGAGGAATCCTGCCTGGCTCTGCCCTACCTTGCACTGGGGAGTGATGGGCACCAGCAAGGAGCAGCATCTTAAATCTTGGAGATTTATTAAAGACTGACAAGCCTTAACACAGGCTTGACAACTCAGCAGGTATTTATGAGCAATTATCCAGGCCCCAGATAAGTTGCAATTAACAGGGAGCTAAAGCTGGGTCTTTAACCTGGTTTTCCTCTCGGTGCAGCTCAGTTCTCACTAAGGCAGGGCTCGGCTGAGGGGGCTCTGCAGGGGTTCTTTGGGATTCCAGCTCTTTGGGGTTCCAGTTCTTTGGTGTTCCGGCTCTTTGGGGTTCCAGTTCTTTGGTGTTCCAGCTCTTTGGTGTTCCAGCTCTTTGGGATTCCAGCTCTTTGGTGTTCCAGCTCTTTGGTGTTCCAGCTCTTTGGGGTTCCAGCTCTTTGGGATTCCAGTTCTTTGGGGTTCCAGCTCTTTGGGATTCCAGTTCTTTGGTGTTCCAGTTCTTTGGTGTTCCAGTTCTTTGGTGTTCCAGTTCTTTGGTGTTCCAGTTCTTTGGTGTTCCAGTTCTTTGGGATTCCAGCTCTTTGGGTTCCAGCTCTTTGGGATTCCAGCCCTTTGGGGTTCCAACTCTTTGGGGTTCCAGTTCTTTGGGGTTCCAGCTCTTTGGGATTCCAGCTCTTTGGGGTTCCAGCCCTTTGGGATTCCTGTTCTTTGGGATTCCAACCCTTTGGGGTTCCAGCGCTTTGGGGTTCCAGCCCTTTGGGTTCCAGCTCTTTGGGATTCCAGCTCTTTGGGATTCCAGCTCTTTGGGATTCCAGCTCTTTGGTGTTCCAGTTCTTTGGGATTCCAGCCCTTTGGGGTTCCAGCCCTTTGGGATTCCAGCCCTTTGGGGTTCCAGCGCTTTGGGGTTCCAGCGCTTTGGGGTTCCAGCCCTTTGGGTTCCAGCTTTTTGGGATCCCAGCTCTTTGGGTTCCAGCTCTTTGGGGTTCCAGCTCTTTGGGTTTCCAGCTCTTTGGGTTTCCAGCTCTTTAGGGTGCCAGCTCTTTGGGATCCCAGATCTTTGGGGTTCCAGTTCTTCAGGATCAGTTTGGAGCTCTGCTGTCACACAGCCCCTAAGAGCTGCAGTTCCCGGGGAGGTTTCCCCTGTTGACTTCCAACTCCTCATTTCACCCTTCCCCACTCCCTCCCACCTTCGTCTGCTCCTTCTGCTTTTGCTGAGAGCTCTTTGAGGCCGGAGCTGCCTTTCCCTGCTCAGCAGCCACCCCTAATGGGATCCCGGTCCCAGCAGAAGCCCCAAGGCGCTGCTGTAATACAAATAATAAATACTGCAACTAATAATAACAGCACTTTCAAATGTCCTCCCCAGGGAAGGGCTGCAAGACCAGTCCCTGGTGTCATTTAAAACTAAACACCACAAACCAGACCTGTGTGACTGCCTGGAACACGGAGTCTTTATGAGTGTGGCTGGGGGAGAATACTGATGGGGAGAGGAACAATTATTCATCTGCGGATTTGGCTATTTCTTCAGGGGAATTAAAAATATCTCCTAGTACCTTTTTTGTTCCTCACTGCTAAGCAGCAGCAGAGATCTGAGGGAAAAGAAATAAATAAATAAGAAATACATAATCCCCAAGGTGTAATCCCAGAGTATGGAAACTCACTTCACTTAAATACCTCCCTCTGGCATAATTGACTTTTCATGTGCATGTTAATAATGATATTTCAGCAGGTTGTGAGGGCTTGTTCTTCTCCCCCCACCTGCTTTGGTAAATTATGTGATTGGGCATGAGGAGAGACACATTATAAATCTAATTATGTTTTCGTTTGTATTTAACAAGTCAGCACAATCTGGTGGCTTGTGTGTGTGTGTGTGTGTGTTTACTGATATTTCCAGCTGACCCTGGGAGCTGCAGGACAGCAGCCCTGGGCAGCATTTCCCTGGGCCAGTTCTGTGCCAGCAGTTCCCTGTGCCTTCCTCCTCCTCTGTCCCTGCCCCTGTGCCATCCTCCTCCTCTGTCCCTGTGCCTTCCTCTTCCTCTGTCTCTGTGCCTTCCTCTTCCTCTGTCCCTGTGCCTTCCTCTTCCTCTGTCCTTGTGCCATCCTCCTCCTCTGTCCCTGTGCCTTCCTCCTCCTCTGTCCCTGTGCCATCCTCTTCCTCTGTCCTTGTGCCTTCCTCTTCCTCTGTCCCTGTGCCTTCCTCTTCCTCTGTCCTTGTGCCTTCCTCCTCCTCTGTCCCTGTGCCATCCTCTTCCTCTGTCCTTGTGCCATCCTCTTCCTCTGTCCTTGTGCCTTCCTCTTCCTCTGTCCTTGTGCCTTCCTCCTCCTCTGCCCCTGTGCCTTCCTCTTCCTCTGTCCTTGTGCCATCCTCCTCCTCTGTCCCATCCTCTCTCCGTCCCTTTCCCATCCTCCTCCTCTGTCCTTGTGCCTTTGTCCTCCTCTGTCCCTGTGCCTTCCTTCTCTGTCCATGTGCCTTCTTCTTCCTCTATCCTTGTGCCTTTTCCCTTCTCTGTCCCTGTGCCTTCCTCCTCAGGATGCTCAGGATGATCCTGAGGCTCGGGGTGCTTGGGATGCTCCTGAGGCTTGGGACTCTCCTGAGGCTCAGGATGCTCCTGATGCTTGGGATGCTCCTGAGGCTCGGGATGCTCAGGATGCTCCCCCGGCTCAGGATGTTTCCGTGGCTCGGGATGTTCCTGAGGCTTGGAATGCTCCCCAGGCTCAGGATGCTCAGGATGCTCCTGAGGCTAGGGATGCCCCTGTGGTTCGGGATGCTCCTGAGCCTTGGGATGCTTGGGATGCTCCTGAGGCTCAGGATATTCAGGATGCTCCTGAGGCTCAGGATGCTCAGAATGTTCCTGAGGCTTGGAATGCTCCTGAAGCTCGGGATGCTCGGGATGCTCCCGCAGCTCGGGATGCTCCCCCGGCTCGGGATGCTCCTGCCGGAGCCCTGCAGGTGTCAGCACTGCCTCTCCCGCTCCCTCTCTCATCCCAGGGAAGGCTCAGCCGTGGGGCTCGGCTGCCATCTGCTGCTGAACGCATCTCCGCTCCTTTCTTTCCTTAGCCAAGCTCTGACTCCCAGAGAAGCAGAAATTCAGAGCATTTCAAGTGTAATCATAATCAAAAAGATGAAATGTATCATCAGAAAACTCCCTATTTTAGCACGGGAGCACAGTGCTGTGTACTCCAACCTATCCTCTGAGAGATACAGGTAATAAAAATATAATGAACAGGGATTCACTCAGCTATCTACGATTTTATTTCCTCCCTGTTTATATTTGTACACGTTTGTTTGGTTGTTTTTAATGGGAAACAGATTTTAAAATTTAATCTGAGAGAGGTTCTGAGATTCTGCAGTTTATTCAACTCCAGGGCTTCTGAGGATTTGGCAGCTCTTTTAAAAAATAATTTACTAAATTGCAAACTTCATAGGAAAGAGGTGCTTTTACTCTCACCACATTATTTTTGAATGTTTTTACTACAATAAAATCATGAATGTAATGAACCCAAGAAGTTTTATTGCAGCCTGGATGGGCCATTTCTCCATGGGACCACTGGAATTCCTGAATAGTCATGCTAAAAATACAATGTTTGAGATATCTGCTGTAAAGCTGAACACACCAGGTGAAACAAGGGAGGGGAAATCTTCTTTTCCAATGGTTCTCCCTTCTGATGAACTCCAGGATCGTGCTGGGCTGCTTCCAGCACATCTGTGCTGGGTCCCTGCAGCATCTCCTGCAAATTCCCCCTGCGAGGATCGCTCCAGGAACCAGCCCAGGCCAAATTCCTGCTGCTTCCAGCCCAGTTTTGGTGAATTTGGGCATTTCCACATGGAGGGGGCAGGGGGATATGAGGGAGGGAACATTTCCCTTGTACACCTGCCCTCCCCGGTCAGATTCACAGCTCAGAGGGTGAACAAAGCATCAGAGACCCCAGTGATTATCACAGATACTGACTCCAGTTATTACTGCAGGAACTGACTCCAATTATTACTCTAAATACTAAAATTATTACTGCAGGTACTGACTCGAGTTATTACTGCAGGTACTGGCTATTTATTACTGCAGGTACTGATAATTATTACCACAGATAATGACTCTAATTATTATCACAGATACTGATTCCAATTATTGCTGCAAGTATTTGTTGGATTATACTCTTTTTGGAACCAGAGATGCGGTAACTGAGAGTCATTTTATTCTATTTTCAGTCTCAAAAAGAGACATTTACCACAGTACTGACTGTAATTATTTACTGCATGTACTGACTCCAATTATTACTGCAGGTACTGAGTAATTATTACTGCATGTACTGACTCCAATTATTACTGCAGGTATTGACTGTAATTATTTACTGCAGGTACTGACTCTATTACTGCAGGTACTGACTGTAATTATTACTGCAGATACTCACTCTAATTATTACTGCAGGTACTGATTCCAATTATTAGTGCAAGTACTGACTCCAATTATTACTGCAGGTACTGACTCTAATTATTACTGCAGATACTCTAATTATTACTGCAGGTACTGACACTAATTATTACTGCAGGTACTCACTCTAATTATTACTGCAGGTACTGACTCTAATTATTATTGCAGATACTCACTCTAATTATTACTGCAGGTACTGACTCTAATTATTACTGCAGATACTCGCTCTAATTATTACTGCAGGTACTGACTCTAATTATTACTGCAGGTACTCGCTCTAATTATTACTGCAGGTACTGACTCTAATTATTACTGCAGATACTCGCTCTAATTATTACTGCAGGTACTGACTCTAATTATTACTGCAGGTACTCGCTCTAATTATTACTGCAGGTATTGACTGTGATTATTTACTGCAGTACTGACTCTATTACTGCAGGTACTGACTGTAATTATTACTGCAGATACTCACTCTAATTATTACTGCAAGTACTGATTCCAATTATTAGTGCAAGTGCTGACTCCAATTATTACTGCAGGTACTGACTGTAATTATTACTGCAGATACTCCCTCTAATTATTACTGCAGGTACTGACTCTAATTATTACTGCAGGTACTGACTCTAATTATTACTGCAGATACTCGCTCTAATTATTACTGCAGGTACTGACTCTAATTATTACTGCAGGTACTCGCTCTAATTATTACTGCAGGTATTGACTGTGATTATTTACTGCAGTACTGACTCTATTACTGCAGGTACTGACTGTAATTATTACTGCAGATACTCACTCTAATTATTACTGCAAGTACTGATTCCAATTATTAGTGCAAGTGCTGACTCCAATTATTACTGCAGGTACTGACTGTAATTATTACTGCAGATACTCCCTCTAATTATTACTGCAGGTACTGACTCTAATTATTACTGCAGATACTCTAATTATTACTGCAGGTACTGACTCTAATTACCACTGCAGGTACTGTGGCAGCATCAGGAGGTCCCACAGAGCAGAGGCAGCTCCTCAGTGCCAGCTGCTGTGCCAGGGAAGCAGAAATGGGGTTTCAGCCTCTGAACCTCCTGCTCCCTCCCTCCATTGCTCCGTTTCCCTTTCCAGACCCTCCCTGGGCCCAGGGAAGATGGATGGAGCTGGGGCCTGGTTTTCCATTAGCTCTGAGCAGCCCCAGCCACTCTTTCAGCACAGAGCTCATGTCCCAGCTCGGGGAGAGCACCCCAGGTGTTTCCCACAGCATTTTCCCCTCTGGGCCCAGAGCTCCTGTTCCCCAGCTGGTGAAATCAGCCATTTCCTCCTTAGGAGTGGGGAAAGGAATAATTGCACTCCCCAGCCTGCATGTTCTGGGTGAATTCTCCAGCTTTTTAGAGATCTATGGCACTTAATTTATCCCCTTTGCTGAACCAGTTCCAGCTTCCCCATTAGGGTGTCTGGCTTTTCATCACTGCAGAGAGTTCTCTGGCTCAGGACCAGGGAGCAAAAGCTCTGCTGCCAACACTGACAAATGATCCCTTCATGACAATGCTTTAGAGCATTGAGGAGCCTCTGCAAAGTCCTGTGGGCAAAAAGAATGGAGGTGTTTCCTTTCCCAATGAAAATAAATATGCCTGAGTCACCCCCAGCAACGGGAGACAGCTCCAGCAGCTCCTCTGCCAGCTCAGCCGTGCCTGTGAAATATTTGGGTTTGAATGAAACAGAACAAGCCCATGAAACAAAAACTCTAAAAGGCAGCTCAATTTCATACACAACCTCTGCATCGACAAGCTCTGGATTTATTTCACCAGACAGCCATGGAATGCTTTGGGGTTGGAGGAGACCTCAAAGATCATCTTTTTTCCAGCCCCTGCACCTTTCAGTGGAATATCACCTGGCATCTGTTTCATTTATCCAGATAAACGCTGTGAGTGAAGGTCTCTGAGCGGGAGCTGCCTGTGAAACCTCCCACAGCCACTAGAGGAGAGCAAAAACCTTTCTGCTGCATGGCACAAACCTGCAGCCTCCAACTCCTGTCCTCAATTAAATCCTCTGGTATCCATTTGGAATGGGCATCTTGCATTATAATCAATACCCTATTGATTATAATTTTAATTATATTATAATATAATTATACTATACTATAATTATATAATATATAATTTAATTATATTACCATATATATTATAATTATATATTAATATAATTATATTATACTGTATTATAATTGTATTATCATTATAAAAATATAATTAATTATAATATTATTAATAACTATGTAATTATATAATATAATATAATTATATACCTGGGCAGCCTGTATTATAATCAATATATGATCGTATATTTATAACCAATAAATGATTATTGCCAAGCCAATATTCAGTTTATCATTCTCAGTGGTGGCAGGTGAAGAGAAAAGAGAGAAAAGGAGGATGGACCTGGATCCTTCCTTGCAGGGGTGACAGGATTTCTGTTTGTCCCTTTTTGGGTGTGAATTAGCCCAAGCAAAGACAGAAATGAGCCTTAAAGGATGCTGAGGAGAGGAAACGCAGGGGGTGAACTGGAAAGGGCACATTGGACACATTTCCAGCCCATTTTTGGGGTCCTGTTGCCCTGCCTTAAGCACACATTCAAATCCTTTAAATCTGTTAAATTAGGTTGCCCTGCCTTAAGCACAGATTCAAATCCTTTAAATCTGTCCCCCAGACAGGATGAGATCATCCCCCATCCCACTGGAGTCGAGAGCCAAAGGAAGCCACAAAATGTTTATTATTTGCTTTTTAATTCCACCCAAAAACCAATATCTTCACTCCCACAGATGCCCTACTAACTAAATTTGTGTTGAGGTTACAGTAATTGTGTTTGATGAAAATTTTGGTATATTAAAGGAGAGTTTTGGGAAATTCTCTTTGGTGACATTACAGCGATATGCGTTAAAATTTTAGCTTGAATATTCGTTTTTAGAAATGTTGATTTTAGAAGATTATTTGTTTGGCTAAACTCCAGCAATATGCATCCAATATGTATCATCAATGAGATAAATATGTGTTTCTTAGAATGTATATTGCAGGAGATTTTTTTCTAACAAAATGAATTATTTACTAGCTTCGAGAAACTCAGTAAGAGCAGCGGTAAGAAAGGAAAACTATATGAATATGTTAAAAGGATAAGATTATGATAAGAAAATAAAAAAACTTCTTTTAGTAACTTTCAAAGTTTAAAAATGTATAAAAAAGATTTTGTGAGAGCATTTTTTGGCGATGTACAGAGGAGAAGAGCCAGAGTGTCCCACCTGTCTCACTCAATAAATTATCTTTATTTCTGGAAAATAAAGATAATGCAGCTTTGAGTTTGGATTTCGGGGCGATGCTGATTATGCCAATGGATTCCCAAATCCAGCAGCACCAGGATGCCCAGTCCAGGATGTTGGGAATGATCAGAGCTGACAGATCTCCAGGGTGAAGAGTCAGACTCCTCTTCTGCTGGTGCTCAGGATGCTGAGGAAAGTAATTACAGCAGATTTAGGAACATCATATCTTGTACAGGGCTGCACAGCTGCTACCTGTCTGAGTCCTTCCAGCAGCTGATAAAATCACTGGAGAAAGCAGCACTTTGCTTTCGGAGCTCTCCAGGCAGGAAAAAAAAATAAAGTGACAGGACAAATATGTTCCCCTGCCAGCAGCACTCTGTGTGTCACTGTTAATATCAGTCAGGCAAGGCAGGAAAGCACTGGAGTGTCTCATCCCACCTCGTGGTGCTGGGGGTCCTCAGGAGGAACAGGCTGTGGGGAGTGAACATCTGCCAGGATCGGAGAATTCCCAGATTCCCAAGAGGGAGAAGTTTCATCAGGGTTTATCCCTGTAAGAAATGCAGCAATCCTGGTTTTGTGGCACTGCCTGTGGCTCTGAATTTGTGTGTGAACATCTGCCAGGATGGGAGAATTCCCAGATTCCGTCGTGTCCCAGGAGAGGGAGAAGTTTCATCAGGGTTTATCCCTGTAAGAAATGCAGAAGTATCCTGATTTTGTGGCACTGCCTGTGGCTCTGAACTTGTGTGTGAACATCTGCCAGGATGGGAGAATTCCCAGATTCCCAGGAGAGGGAGAAGTTCCATCAGGGTTTATCCCTGTAAGAAATGCAGCAATCCTGATGCTGTGGCACTGCCTGTGGCTCTGAACTTGCGTAAGAGCTTCAGGAGTCGCCTGCAGTGACCCAGGGGTGCAGCTCCACACACACAATTTCTATTTTCAAAGTGCTGTAACACAGGAAATTCAATCAGAAACCACCCCAACTTCAGGCTGGTTTGTTTGTTGGTAGTGTTGGGTGGCTTTGTGGTTTAGCTTTAATCCAGGTCCATTCCTTCCTCTGGAGTATTTCACTGACTTTTCAGTATTTCAAAGCCCAAAATCTCTTCTGGACATGAACAGGCCCCAGGTGTGATGCACACTCCAAAGATGAGCTGGCTGAGGCTGCTCCAGCAAACACAACTTCCAGGAATGCTGCATCTCAGAATATTCCCCTTTCCACACCAAACAATCACAGCTCGCCTCTCCCCTTTATTTTCTCAGTTTCAGTGCTTAAAAATATCTATAAAGCGAGTCCTGCCTCACCCCAGAGTTGTCAGTTCCCATGAGGGATCCCTTGGGGTGCACAGGTACCTCTATAGTTTTTCCCTTCTTACTACTGCTCTTAATTTCCCAAAACTACTAAATAATTGTTAGAAAAAAATTTCCTGCAATATACATTCTAAGAAACACATATTTATCTTATTGATGATACATATCAGATGCATGTTGCTGGAGTTTAGTCAAACAAATAATCTTCTAAAATCAACATTTCTAAAAACGAATATTCAGGCTAAAATTGTAATGTATATCACTGTAATCTCATCAAAGAGAATTTCCCAAAACTCGCCTTTAGTATATGTTCCAGATTGCAATGCAAGATTATTTCAATTACCATCTGTATGGCAGATTACCTTTGTCAAGTGGGCAGTTTGCCTTATCTCTCTCTTTGAGTGACCACAATCACTCCTCCCTTGGGAGGGACATCTGCTGATAACAGCTATTGAATGTCACTGCATGGCTGATAAGAACCACAGCATCCCACTGGGAGATGTGAGCCCAGAGGGAGGAGCCAAGCATTCCTACCTGGATATAATCTGGAGATTCTGGAACACCAGCCAAGCATTCCTGCCTGGATATAATCTGGGGATTCTGGAACACCAGCCAAGCATTCCTACCTGGATATAATCTGGGGATTCTGGAACACCAGCCAAGCATTCCTGCCTGGATATAATCTGGGGATTCTGGAACACCAGCCAAGCATTCCTTCCTGGATATAATCTGGAGATTCTGGAACACCAGCCAAGCATTCCTGCCTGGATATAATCTGGAGATTCTGGAACACCAGCACGGCTTCTGCACTGGATTCCCCAGAGGAACAGCAGCTGCCTCTCCTTCCACTGGATCTTCAGAGGAAGAATACATCCTTCTCTACAGGATCCCTGTTCCAGCAGAACCACCCCTGACACTGCAGGAGGGCTGAGCCACAATTCCAATGGGACTGCTGCCAACACCCTGACCCACAGGGTGTCAGGTTGGGCTCTGACTCTGTCAGTGTTGTTCTAGTGTACTGCATTATTTATTTTATCCTTTTATTTTTCTTCCCGATTAAAGAACTGTTATTTCCTGTTCCCATATTTTTGCCTGAGAGCCCCTTAATTTAAAATTTATAGCAGTTCAGAGAGATGGGGAGGGTTTACATTCGCCTTTTCAGGGGAGGCTCCCGCCTTCCTTAGCAGACTCCTGTCTTTCCAAACCAAGACAGTATACCAAAATTTTCATCAACACAAATTTATTCATATCATCTCTTACAGAAGGGAGGTCTCCCACAGACAGAGAGGGGGAACAAAACCCTCCCCCCTCCCAGAACCACCTCCCCTGCAGGTCTCTGCTCAAGAGAAGCTCTCTGCCATAAGCACTGTCTGCTCTGAAGGAGCTGCAGGGATTTGGCAGCTGGGCTAGAGCACACAGCTCAGATTTTAATGAAAACAAGCTTTTATAAAGCTTAACAGTCGTGGAAATGTTTTCGGGATTTTTCCTGTCTCCTGCTATTGTCATTAATTTTTCATGAGCATCATTCCACAGCCATCCATGCAACTCTAATTTTACAGCTCACTGTTACTCCACAAGAGTCAGGAAATGACACTTCCCAGGGCTTGATGCTCCATTCTCTTTTCAAATGAAACTGCTGAACTTCAACTTTCTCTCCAACTCCAGCATTATTTTCCTATTCAAATTATGCTAAATGGTTTTTCATCCCAGGGCTTCTGTAACATTTTTTCTGTGAGCTGTACAAGCCATTCCTGATATCCTGACATGGATCCCGGGGATGGAGCCTGCCCTAGTGGTGTCCAACCTGGAGTTAAGGGCTGTTCACTGTAAATGCAGCATTTCAGACAGGGAAACCACGGGGTTATTTATCAGTGTGTAAATCCCTGTCAGGACCCAGGACATCCCTCTGTCTGTCCAGGATGGCCAAGACCCCTGCCAGGGGGCTCAGAGACCCTGGCACAGAGCCCAAAATGCCTGTGTGGTTTTGATTATGACCCATTGAGTAAATTACCAACATTAGATGAAGATCAGCAAGCCATGACAAATTAAGTAGAATATTAGTGAAGTTATCACAGGGTGGAAAAGTAGATTTTAGGGTTTTTGGTATGGGGGTTCAAGAGGTAAGATGGAGGGAACTGGGTGTGTCCAGCCTTTCTCCTTCTTCTTCTCGGCCTCCATCTTCTGCTGTGATGGTGGCACTCACAGATTGGTTTAGAGTAGAAACTCACAGTCCAACTTAGGTGATAGGTATTGGGAAGTTATTGTAAATATTGTACACGTAGTTTTTAGTATAAAGACATAACACCACCCTGGGGGCAGGCAGAGTGCCTGGAACTGTCCTGCTGGACGGACCTTGGCAGGGCAGGAGAAAGAATTTTATAGATAAGAAACAATAAACAACCTTGAGACCCAGAAATGAAGAGCCCTGATTCCTTCTTCAAGCGCCAGGCTGGGAAAAGAGACTTTGGAACGTTTCTTGGGGTCACTCTGACCAGCTAGACATCCTGACAGCAGAGCAGGAGAGGAAGGAGTGTTGGAAATCAGAAACACAACCAGGAGTCCCCCAGGTGAACACCTACCCAAAGGTGGAATGCTGCTTGTGGAAAGAAATTTGTGTAAATAGGATTAACTGCCTGTTTGTTCCTCCAAACCCCACCTTTCTGTTCTGAAGATACTCCTGGTTGTTTGTCAGATTTATAATGCCTTGGGATTAAACACAATATTGGATTGCTCTTGATGTATAATTCTGCTCCTCTGATGATTGAATTCACTTCACTCTGCTGCGCAGCTTTTATATTTTATTTATTTCATTTTACGATTCCATTTTATTTTTCCAGTGTCATGCACCAGTACAAGAAAAGAACTGAGAACAAAGCTCTGGCATATTAAATCAATCAGAGGGGTTTACTTATTAATATCTTTTTAGCCCGAGAACATTCTACAAAACGTGTGTGCTCAGGCACAGGCTGGGAGAGGCAGCTGAGCGCTTTCCTGCTCAGCCTCCTCCTTTTATTCCCATCAAATTGTTTGCCAAAGGCTGGGCTTGAAGAGGAGCTGCACCTGTGCTCAGCAGCACAGACTCAGGTGGATTTATCATGGTTTTGGCACATAATGCTGCCCGTGGTGAGACAGAGGAGAACTTTTCCAGAGCAGAAATCCATTTTGATTTAGGTGAAATGTACATCTGTGATGGTGTTCACAGCGGTTCTTGGATGAGGGAAGAGATGAGGATCTGACTCCATGTTTCAGAAGGCTTGATTTATTATTTTATTATATATATTACATTAAAACTATACTAAAAGAATAGAAGAAAAGGCTTTATCAGAAGGCTGGCTAAGAATAGAATAGCAAAGAATGATAACAAAGTCTTGTGGCTCGGACTGAGACCCCGAGCCAGCTGGGCTGTGAGTGGCCATTAATTACAAACATCCAACATGGGCCCATCACCTGTTGCATTCCACAGCAGCAGATAATCATTGTTTACATTTTGTTCCTGAGGCCTCTCAGCTTCTCACGAGAAAAAGTCCTAAGGATAGGATTTTTCATAAAAGATGTCTACGACAGTACATCTTTGAATTAAGTCTAAGCTTGCAAACATTGCTGTTTGGTCTGACTGCCTGTTGTTACCAAAAAACCTGTGTTCTAAGAAACTGCTGCAGCCAAAGGACAGAGATAAGGGAGGAGCCCTTGAACTCTGAAACAGAGAGGCTGCTACGAAAAGCAGAGTCAAAATAACTCAAGAATTCTTTCTGATAAAGAAAAAATAAGCAGAAAATGTCACACTAAATCAGTAGAATGAATATATATAAGCCTATTATGAAATGGTATGTATATGTATTTGAGAAAAAGATTTTTAAAAAAATCTGGAGTTCCCAGAGGCACACATGTCATTTTAAGAAAACAATTCCCACATGTGTCCAACGCTGTAATAAACATAGTGGCTTGTCAAAGACATCTTTTATGAAAAATCCTTTCCTTAGGATTTTTCCTCCTGAGAAGCTGAGAGACCTCAGGAACAAAATGTAAACATTGATTATCTGCTGCTGTGGAATGCAACAGGTGCATCTGTGATTGCGCTCATGTGGTTGTTGGTAATTAATGGCCAATCACATTCAGCTGCCTCAGACAGAGAGTCTGAGACACAAGCCTTCATTATCATTCTTTCTTTTTCTATTCTTAGCCAGCCTTCTGAGGAAGTCCTTTCTTCTATTCTTTTAGTATAGTTTTAATGTAATATATATGATAAAATAATAACTCAAGCCTTCTGAACCATGGAGTCAGATCCTCATCTCTTCCCTCATCCTAGGACCCCTGTGAACATGGTCACAGTGGCTTTACAACTTTCACAAAAGTCATGGAATTTGTTTGCTTCCTCAAATCAGAGATTCCTGAATTTTCCACCCAGGTGATCTGGGGGATGCCAGCCCTCCCCTAGCAGGAATGGAAGTGACACCGAGGGACACAAGGAAAGGGCCCTCCAGCCCTGCAAATTCCAGCGCCAGCAGTTGCAGAAGTGACCTGGATCTGTGGCAAAACCATCCTGGTGACATCTGTGACAGATGAGTAATGCCATGACTGACTCTCACAATTAATGGTAGACAGGTTTAGAAAAGTTTTATAGATTTATAGCTGGGCAGCGAGTGAGGGTGGCATTCCCGGGACTGGGATTGCTGTGCTCAGTGCCCGCAGGTGGCACCGTTTCCCTGGAGTGAGGCTGGCATTCCCGGGGCTGGGATTGCTGTGCTCGGTGCCCGCAGGTGGCACCGTTTCCCTGGAGTGAGGATGGCATTCCCGGGACTGGGATTGCTGTGCTCGGTGCCCGCAGGTGGCACCGTTTCCCTGGAGTGAGGATGGCATTCCCGGGGCTGGGATTGCTGTGCTCGGTGCCCGCAGGTGGCACCGTTTCCTTGGAGTGAGGCTGGCATTCCCGGGGCTGGGATTGCTGTGCTCAGTGCCCGCAGGTGCCACCGTTTCCCTGGAGTGAGGCTGGCATTCCCGGGGCTGGGATTGCTGTGCTCAGTGCCCGCAGGTGCCACCGTTTCCCTGGAGTGAGGATGGCATTCCCGGGGCTGGGATTGCTGTGCTCGGTGCCCGCAGGTGGCACCGTTTCCCCGCAGTTCAGCTCCTCTTCTCACCAGCAAAGAAAATCAATTTACAGCTCAGCATCGCCTTGGAGGAGAACAGAGGCCAGCTCAGCCTGTCCCGGGCACTGCGGTGTCCCAGCTCCTCGGGCACAGCCACAGCAGTGCCACCAGATGCCACCAGCTCCCCCAGCATCCTCCCCCCACTTCTCACAGACGCAAAACATCATCAAAAGCTCGGGTCTGCTGGAGAGCTCTGACGCCTTTGGAGCACTGCGGATGAATAATGCAATCAGCTGCTGCTTCAGGCAATCAGGACAGCTGAGGATGGCAGCAGCGATTTCGCCCGAATTGGGAAAAACATGTGCCCAGAAGAAAAAACAGAACAAACAGAAGAATGGTGGAATAATAGCCCGGCTGGCAGGGAGGCACAGGATGTGTTATTGCAGACGTTAAATGCAGCAATATTCGATGTCTGCCCTCTCCTTCCCCCCTTGCTGTGAAGCAGAGGGGACTGGGAGGGTCTGGAACCAGTGAGGGGTTTGGAAAGGGGCATAGCAGAGCTGATAAGAGGCATTATTTGCATTTTCACTGAGATAAGGGCACGAAATTGCAATCAATCAGCTCATCTGAGACTCCAGGATGCTCAAGGCAAGGACAGTGAGAGCTCCAAAGCTCCCCAAGGGAAGAAGGGGAGAGAAGAGCGGGGTGGCTGTGCCAGGGTGACACCAGAGCCACGAGCTCTGCAAGTGCCCTGGGCATAAGGAAGGTTCAGACTGGAGAAGGAAACCTTTGCTCATTCCTGTTCCTTGCCCGGACTGCATTCTGTGTGCTTCCAGCCGTGCCCAGAGCAGGAATTGGTCACTCCCAAATCCCAGCCCCTCGGCAGCAGAGCTGAGTCTCTGTGATAAAAACGGGAACAGGCTCCTGGTACTAAAGCGATTTCAGCATTTATTATAAGAAAAATAAAGGCCTAGAGCAAGGGGGCCCCGGGCTGAGCAGGAGTGTTCCTGTCAAGGATGCTGCAGTGAGGGCCCTGATGCTCCAGATGGAGCAGCACAACTCAGTGGGTCAGAAGCCCCTTTTTATGCTGTTTTTTGTCCCTCTGGATTGGTTTCTTTCTGGATCGTTCATTTGCATGAAGGTTTAAGGCCTTGATTGGCCATTACAGTTCTGTCCAGACTGGCTCGTGGTGCACTTTACTGAGGTGTGTTATGATACCTTGGTGCCAGATTTCTTACAACCACCCTTTTAACCCCCTTTACAACAGAATAACCAAACTAACAGCACGTGCTTAACGATCTATCAACTATTTTACAACAGTTTCTAACCTGTTTTTAACATGGGATGGATGCTCTGGAGGGCACCTCCCATCCATCCATCCATCCATCCATCCATCCATCCATCCATCCATCCATCCATCCATCCATCCATCCATCCATCCATCCATCCATCCATGCTGTGGGGACACACAGACAGCAGAGACCAAGCTGAGCACTCACAGATTAAACCCTTCTGTTCTGCCCTGTCTAGGTGAGAAGGGAAGGAATGGAACCACATTTCCCAGCCTGCACACCCCCAGCCCCTTCCCCTGCACCCTCCATGGGCGTGGGAGTGAACACCTTGCACAAACACCACTGAGCCCTGCTTGGCAAACAGACCCCGCTTCTCCTGAAGGGGCTCTGAACCTTCCAGGTGCAGAATAAAACAGATTGGTCTGGAATTTGGAAGCAAATGAGCCATGCTGCTTGCTCCAGGCTCCCAATTTAATAAACATGCATCTATATCTAATGGACGGTCTGTCACTTTCCTTTAACAGAAATCACCTGCTCCTCTAATAATCATTAAACAAATTGACAGCAGGATAGCCACGGCCTCTCATCTCAATGCCACCTGCAGCAGGACTGAAATAATCCACCCCCATCTCCCCAGAAAGGCCATTATTCTGCTTAATTGGAAGGCACAAACACTTTCTCCTTGTGACACGGAGTCAGACGTGGCCACAAGGAGAATAAACTGCATAAGAATGCCTTTTGTTTATTTAATGTGTGTTTTATTAGCGACATCATTCCTCATTTCCTCCTAATGAGGGTGATGATCGCTCCTTTCTCCTGCAGTGCCCACTCTGCTCAGGCCAGAGCAGCTTTTTTGGGGCAGAACTGCCAGCAGGGACATCCAGTGAAAAACGCCAATCACTTGTTTTTAAAATTTTAAAAGTTTAATAGTAATAAAATGGGTATAAAAATACAGTAGTACAATTAGAGTAATAATAATTTGGACAATTTGAATTAGGACAATATGAGACAATAGAAACAAAGAGTTATGGATGTCCGGGTACCTTTTTCTGCGCAGCACGAGCCCGAAAAAGGACCCACGTTAACAGAGGATTAACCCTTAAAATCCTTGGTGCTGAACAATCTGCACGGATGGAGAGGGCTCTGAGCTCCCATCGAAACCTCTCAGCAATCAGGAGGAGCAGAATGAGCCTCATCCACCCACCAGAGCATCCAAGTGTCAGAGCCGGGGCCCTGGAACTGATTGGAGCCTCTGGTTATTGCCCTGTGCTCCTCTCTGACTATACCCTGGCCAAAACCAGCTTAATGAGTGACAAAAGTGCAGGGCCCCTGGAGCTGTGTCATCCCACTGACCCCACAGACCTGTCCCAGGCCCTACAGATCCCACAGACCTGTCCTGAGCAGGGTTTGGGGCACTGCTGGTCCCACACAGCTCCATCCTGGGGCCTTTGTGATCCCAGGATGGCACTGCTGGTGTCACACAGCTCCATTTTGGGTTTTTTGTGCTTCCAGACAGGGTTTGGGGCACTGCTGGTCCCACACAGCTCCATCCTGGGGGTTCTGTGCTCTCAGGGTGGCACTGCTGGTGTCACGACGCTCCATTTTGGGGTTTTTGTGCTCCCTGTCAGGGTTTAGGGCACTGCTGGTCCCACCCAGATCTCCTCTGAGCCCAGGAGCAGAACCAGAGCTGGGCCCACTCAGGTGACTGCAGAGGGACCCTCAGGGTTTCGAGGCCCCAAACAAAGGAAAGGTTCCCCCTGCTCCGTGCCACGATCAAAGAACCTTCCCTGGATGTCGGAGAGCTGCCCAAAGTGCCTGAGACAGGCAGAGATTAACAGGCCTAAGTGATACATGTGCTCTAATTAGAGAGTGTAATCACCTCGGGCTGATCATTATTGCTGCCTTTATGTTTATCATTGCACTGCATTAAGGTCCCTGGCAGTTCTTTCATCTGACTTACACTCAAGGACATCAGGTTTTTAATCATTAAAACACCTTAAACACTGTTTTTCGGGAATCTTTGAAGAATAATTATTTTACCAGTATAAACTGTACATCTCTGAAGGTTGATTTAAAACCCTCTCATCTCCAGCTGCTGCACTTATGTCAACAGAGCTCTTTGGAAATCAGGCTTGGGGAAAGGAGCACAGAAAATACAGAAAAAATGTTTTGTCATTCTTACTCTACTTTTTCATCTGTTTTGTTTTGTTGGAGGGTTCTCAGCTCCACTCTGGGACTTGTGCCCTGTCAGAGCTGAAGGGGTTTTCACTGGGGACAGCTCCTTCCTTCTGATTTCCTTCCATGTTCCTGCTCCCACCCACCCAGGTGCTCCCCTCCATTTTGCCCATAAGGAAAACAAACCAAAAAAAAAAAAAGAATTAAAATTGCTACATGATTTCCCTTCCAAAAGCTCTCTTCAGTATTGGTGATGTGCTGGGAGACATTTCAGGAAAGATTAGCTGTGACTTTTTACACATCCTCTACCATGAGCGCTGGGGATGTGGTGAAATTAATTTGGGATGGGGTAAAATTCAGTTGGGATGGGGCAAAATTCAGTTGGGATGTGGTGAAATTCATTTGTGACGTAGTGGAATTCAGTTGTGATGTGGTGAAATTCAGTTAGGGTGTGGTGAAATTTGATTGTGGTGTGGTGGAATTCATTTATGATGTGGAATTCAGTCGTGACGTGGTGGGATTCAATTGTGACGTGCTGCTGGAATTCGCTGCCTCCTGCAGAATGCAAGGATCTGGCTCAGAAAAGAAAACTATAAAATATAAAAGCAGCCCCTTCTCCGTGTCTTTGCAGAGGGAGCAGTGGCAGAGCTGCATGGAGGCAAGGACAGGGACACAGGGATGGACATCCCGGAGCTCCAGGAAGGTTCCTCAGGCTGCTGAAAGCCACTGCATCTCCTCAGGGTGCTCCTGCAAGGACAGTGTCCCTTCTCCTGCCTCCCAGGCACTGCTGAGCACAGGGACAGCCCCAAACCTCGTTATCTGCATGGTTAAAATTCAGAAATTCCCATCCTGAGCCAATGACCTTCTCAGGAGTAAACCCTGAATCAAAGTGTTTAGAATCTGTTGTGTAATTAGAAGCTCCAGGACAGCCCCAAACCTCATTATCTGCAAGGTTAAAATCCAGAAATTCCCATCCTGAGCCAATGACCTTCTCAGGAGCGAAGTGTCCAGAATCTGTGGAAAAAAGTGTCCAGAATCTCAGAAGCAAAGTGTCCAGAATCTGAATCCAAGTGTCCAGACCCTGTTGTGTAATTAGAAGCTCCAGGACAGCCCCAAACCTCATTATCTGCACGGTTAAAATCCAGAAATTCCCATCCTGAGCCAATGACCTTCTCAGGAGCCAGCCCTGAATCAAAGAGTCCAGACCCTGTTGTGTAATTAGAAGCTCCACAAAACCCAAGTTGTTTTTACCGTGTGTGTTTTCCCCCTTTGATCACTCAGAGGCTCAGTGTGATAACTCTGCTCAGCGAAACGAACAGTGCTGGGCATCCCCAGCCTCACAAATCCAATACAAACGCTACAAAAATTGTAAACATTCCTGACCCAACCTGCATTTCTGATGCAGTTCGCGGCAGGCTGGAGCCAGAGCCCTTTGAAATTCAGATGAAGCCCTTTCCAAATCTGTTTGAACACTGTGGGGCTGGGCTGGCTCCTCTCACACGTGCCACCCACGGATGCTTTTCCTGCATGAATATCAATAATTCCCAATAAAAGCACCTTTGCAGAGCGTGGCCAGGCACAGAAATCAGCCAGCAAAAGGCTCCTTGTCCCAGCTGCAGGACAGGGAAACCCTCTGCAGGACAGGAATTGGTTGTGTTTGGGAAGATAAAGCCCCACAAATGCACTGCCCCAGGCAAAGGGAGCTGCAGGAATGGGAATGTGCTTTTTAAGGAGTTCTACAACACAACACTGAGCCTCCAGCCAAGAATTCTCTCTATTATTAGAAAATCAATTACTCCTTCCAGTCTGGACTGCAAATATTGGAGGTGGCTAAATAGCCTGGGATGTTTTTCACTCATAAACTTCTCTCTCTACAGTGGGAGTAGCAGAGAGGGGGTAATAAAATTTGTGTCTTGTGGTTCCTGCACATTTCAATATTGCTCTCCTGCAGTGGAGCCTGGTGAATGGAAAACAAATTTAAACGGAGATAAAAGCCCAGGCAGATCTCATCCATCCATTTTGTTAACTGCTGTCATGGGCAGAGATGGAATTTGGCTCCTTTGGGAAGGGCACTTTTCATTTTTTCTTGGTGTGGAGCTGTAACTTTTATTGTACCTGAGCAGGAGGAGTTCCTTGGGTGGGATGGGTGGGGATGGAGCCTGGCTTGGAAATGGGATCACTTGGGTTCCTTCCTGCTTTGCTCCTCATGAACACACAAATCCTCTGCCCGTGTTTTTCTGTGTTCATTTTCATTCTCCAACCCCCATTACAACTGTGCTTTTTCCTTGATAATTATTTGAATAAATATTTGAGTATTTGCATTTCTTCTAAAGAACTTGGCAGAAACCTGCACCAGAGGCAGACAGAACGCTGCTTCACATCATCTCCCCCTTCCTTGTCCCTTGTTGTCACACTCAGGGACACAGAGCCACGAGCCTGGTTTAGGTCTGGAAATCCAAACCCAAACCCAAACCTGGGAAGTGCAAAGCCCAAATCCCCCACTCCAGCCTGGAAACTCCCCACTCCAGCCCCCATTACAACTGTGCTTTTTCCTTTATTATTATTTGAATATTTGCATTTCCTCCAAAGAACTTGACAGAAACCTGCACCAGAGGCAGAGAGAACGCTGCTTCACATCATCTCCCCCTTCCTTGTCCCTTGTTGTCACACTCAGGGACACAGAGCCAAGAACCTGGTTCATCTCTGGAAATCCCAACCCACACCTGAGCAGTGCAAAGCCCAAATCCACCACTCCAGCCCGGAATGCAGGGTGGTGCCAAGGGCCCCTGTCCCTGTTGTGTTTGCTCACGAAGGAGTTGGGGATATTTTGGGAGGTGACACCAGCTGAGTCAGTTCTGCATGTGCTGACACCAGGGCATGGTGACCACCAAGGACCCCACATTTCCAAACCCAGCAGTTGCCTGCCTTGGATAGTTTTCAAACCTCTGCAATCTCCAGAACCAAACAACTGCAAGTCACTCTGTGCTTTCCGGAAAGGAGACTGCAACTTCTCCCTTGTCACCATGATATTTTCTTAAAAATCTCTTTGCCAGGATTTCTTCTCCTGGGAAGCTGAGAAACATCAGAGAAAAATGAAAACAATAATTATCTGATTTGCTTCTCCTGTGTTTGCTGCTTTGGAATGTGGTTTGGACATTGTTTACCAACACATGAATGTTTGATTGGTTCCATGTGAATTGTTTTTAATTAATGACCAATCACCATCAGCTGTGTCTGAGTCTGAGGAGTCAGTCATGAGTTTTTATTAATCATTCTTGTTAAGCTTTCTGTCTGTATCCTTTCCCTTTCTTTAGTATAGTTTTAGTATAGCATTCTTATAATATAGTATAATACAATATAGTATAATTTATATGTAGTTATATATATAATTTATTTTTATTATATTTATTAGATTCATTAATATAATTCATTTGTTATAATTTATTAATTATTTCTTTTATAATGAAATAATATATATTATATAATTATATATAATGTATTTTTAAAATGTAATATAATATAATGTAATAATAAATCAGCCTTCTGAGCACATAGAGTCAGATTCTCATCTCTCACCTCATCCTGGGGACCCTCACACACTCCCTCCTGCTGGGACCAGAGATCATTAACATCATCAGTGTTCTCCCTAAAACTGTTTGGAGACCTTGACAAGCCCCATTTGTCCCTGACAAGGCAGCTGGGAGTGTGTTGGAAAGGCCTCAGCCTGGCTGCTGGCTCCTGACAGGTGGAGTTGCTGTTTTGCTAAAGGAGCTGTCATTTCATCAATCTTTTTGGCTGGCTCCAGAGGGGAAAACCCTCCATTGCACTTGCTTTCATTTCTGCTTTTAGTTTAAGAAAAGCTGTCTTTAAAACACAAAGATCAGAGCCCCAGGAGGGGAGGAAACAGCTCAGAGGTACCCGATTCCTCAAACAGAGACATTTTTACTCAAGTTGTTAACAAGTTGGCTTCAATTTCTGCCTTTACACCTTTATTCTGATGGCTTCACACCACACCGAGCTCCCTCCAGCACCTTCCCCTTGCTGCTTCTCCAAAATGGTAAATCCATACAAGCAAATGTAGGAGTAGCTCTTGTTTTGGGCAATAAAGCTGATGCCAGAGCAGATAAATAAAGTGGACCCAAAATCAATCTACACAGCTAATGTGGGACTTCTTACGTTTTAAATCCTCCCAGAAGCACAGGGGAAGTTTCTAACCCAGCTACAGCAGCCACCCCGCAAAAAAGGAAATGCAGAAGGGTCTGGTGAAGGTTCTCAAAGAAGCCAGAAAATATTTGAAACCAGAACTGTGGCAGGTTCAGAGCTCTCCTGCAGATCCTGCTGCAATTCCCAGCCCCTCCACCCTGTGATATTTTATGAAAAATCCCTTTGCCAGGATTTCTTCTCCTGGGAACCTTCAGCTTCTCCCTGTTTTGCTCCTCTGGAATGTGATTTGGTGAATTGTTTACCCAGCATGTGAATTGTTTTTAATTAATGGCCAATCACAGCCAGCTGTGTCAGACTCTCCGGTCAGTCATGGGTTTTAATTATTCATTCTAGCCTTCTGAATTCTCCTTTCTCTTTCTTTAGTATAGTTTTAGTATATAATTTACATATAATATAATATCATAAAATAATAAATCAGCCTTCTGAGAACTTGGAGTCAGATTCTCATCTCTCACCTCATCCTGGGAATCCCAACACCACATCACTCCCTCCCCCAGCACGCCAGCTCCTTCTCCTGAAGGGGGTTTTGCAGCTGCCCCTAACGAACCCCAGGTCATTAATTACCCAAACTCCCTGTCCAGGGCCACCTGAGCCCCTGAGCTCCATTTCTCCAGGGGGCTCCACCAGCTCCTGTTCAGATCTTCCCTGAGCTGTCACACCCTGACTCATCAGGAGCCCGAGAACAAAGTGTTGGCATCATTTAAAAAATAAAATACAAGCAAAGCAAAGATGCTTGCAATGACATCTTTGATGTTTTATAGATTAAGAGAGTCTCTCATGAATAACAGTCATTCCTTGTGTCATCCCTTTTCTGGCTTGGAGAGTTTTCATTAACTGAGATTAACATTAACTGGAAAATAATTAAACTGGCTTAGAGAGTCTGGTCTTCCCATCAGCACCAGCAATAATTAATCAACACAATCAATAGATTTTAATAGCATTAAAATTCTGATTTACTGCCTTATTCCTCAAGCCCACACCTCCCACTTCTATTCTTAGCCTCACTGTGGGCAGGATAGTCCTTAGGACAATACCAAGAGGACAAATATAGAAATTAAAATCAACCTTCATTTTCACCGTCCCTGTAAGAAAAGGTCGGGTTTTTTTCCCTCATAATTTTTTCTTCATAATTCCCCAACATCAATCACCTCTAGCCTGTGATTCTGAGCTCATCAGGTTCCCTCTGAGCTCCATAAAATCAAAATAAGGAGAATAAAATGGGATCCAGTGCTTAGGGTGAAGGGGGCACAACAAGCTCAGAATCTGGGGCAAAGGATTCCTTGGCAGGGCCAGGGCGGGAAGGTCACAGCATCCTGCAGACCCAAATGCAGGCAGATTTCATCCATGGATCAGAAGGGATCCACCAGGTTTGAGGCTGTGTGGTCCTGCTGAGTGCTGGTGACTTTATGTTGAATATTGCAGTGCAAGATGTTTTCCATTACCATCTGTATGGCAGATTGCCTTTGTCAAGTGGGCAGTTTGCCTTATCTCTCTCTTTGAGTGACCACAATCACTCCTCCCTTAGGAGGGGACATCTGCTGATAACAGCTATTGAATGTCACTGCATGGCTGATAAGAACTACAGCATCCCATTGGGAGATGCTCCGCCCAGAGGGAGGAGCCAAGCATTCCTGCCTGGATATAATCTAAAGATTCTGGAACACCAGCACGGCTTCTGCACTGGATTCCCCAGAGGAACAGCAGCTGCCTCTTCTTCCCCTGGATCTTCAGAGGAAGAATCCATCCTTCTCTACAGGATCCTGCTCCAGCAGAACCACCCCTGACACTGCAGGAGGGCTGAGCCACAATTCCAATGGGACTGCTGCCAACACCCTGACCCACAGGGTGTCAGGCTGGGTTCTGACTCTGTCAGTGTTGTTCTAGTGTACTGCATCGTTTATTTTATTCTTTTATTTTTCTTCTCTATTAAAGAACTGTTACTTCCTGCTCCCATATTTTTTGCCTGAGAGCCTCTTAATTTAAAATTTATAGCAATTTGGAGGAGGGGGAGGGTTTACATTCTCCATTTCAGGAGAGGCTCCTGCCTTCCTTAGCAGACTCCTGTCTTTCCAAACCAAGACATGGAGGAAGGCTCCAGCCAAAGCCCTTGCTCTGGGGTTTCTCTGCACCCAGGTATGCCCTGAGCACAGAAAATGAGCTGGATCTCCTCTCCCCGCTGGGTTCTGTTCTTTATCATGAGGGGACAGCTTTAATTCTGTATTTCTCCATGTCTGTGGCGCTCTTTTAATTAACTTTCAGCTTGCTCAGGAAGCTGAGCATCCCATGCTCTCTGTTAGAGCTGCATTAACCATTTCCTAATCAGCAGGAGGCACATTTTATCTGCTGCCAGCACTGCCCACACCTGAGAGCAGCAGCAGCAGCTCCTGGGCACAGGAGGGATCCTCCAGCCCCCTGTAACTGAGTTCTACCACTGGGAAATGAGGACAAAATGAAATCCCAGGTACTTCCTAAGCCTCTGAATGCAAGGCCTAATCCAGGTAATCCCAAAGCAATCTTGCTGGCAATCTAATTGTGTTTTCTGAGGAGGAGGCTGCAAGAACAGTTTGTTTACACATAATTTGATCCCTTTATATGTTTGTATTGTGCTTATTTCTGAAACCTCTCAAAATTGAAAGGTCTCCTGGAATATTTGGCTTGGCTTTGCACTCCAGCCTGAGGGATTACCCATTATTTTGCACATAATGGCCCAGACAAATATGAATTTTGTATTAGTACAGATCAGAAAGTACAGCTCTCCCTCGAGGGCCAGCAACGGGGAGACACCAGGAAAACTGAGGAAATGGTGCTGATTTTTAAATCCCTTTTTATGTTGATTTGTTTCTCTCAGGAAGCTCTGGCTGTCTGCAGCAACCTCCCTGGTGGAAATACAGCTCTGTGGGGACAGCAGGGGAGGAGAGGCTTCACATTTGAGGGTTTGTAAAGTGTCTTGGTTTGGAAAGACAGAGTCTGCTAAGGAAGGCAGGAGCCTCCCTGGAAATGGAGAATGTAAATCCTCCCCACCCCTCCCAATTGCTATAAATGTGAAATTAAGGGGCTCTCAGGCAAAAATATGGGAGCAGGAAATAACAGTCCTTTAATAGGGAAGGAAAAAAAATAAAAGGATAAAATAAACAATGCAGTGAACTAGAACAACATTGACAGAGTCAGAACCCAACCTGACACCCTGTGGGTCAGGGTGTTGGCAGCAGTCCCATTGGAATTGTGGCTCGGCCCTCCTGCAGTGTCAGGGGTGGTTCTGCTGGATCAGGGATCCTGTACAAGGGTGGAGTCTTTCTCTGAAGCTCCAGGGGCAGAGGCAGCTGCTGTTCCTCTGGGGAATCCAGTGCAGAAGCCGTGCTGCTGTTCCAGAATCTCCAGATTATATCCAGGCAGGAATGCTTGGCTGCTGTTCCAGAATCTCCAGATTATATCCAGGTAGGAATGCTTGGCTGGTGTTCCAGAATCCCCAGATTATATCCAGGCAGGAATCCTTGGCTCCTCCCTCTGGGCGGAGCATCTCCCAATGGGATGCTGTAGTTCTTATCAGCCATGCAGTGACATTCAATAGCTGTTATCAGCAGATGTCCCCTCCCAAGGGAGGTGTGATTGTGGTCACTCAAAGAGAGAGTTAAGGCAAACTGCCCACTTGACAAAAGATAATCTGCCACACACATGGTAATGGAAAACATCTTACATTGCAATCTTCAACATAAAGTCACCACAGCTTTCACCCAGATCTTTGTCTGCATCTGCCCAGGGAAGGGCTGGACAGGGTCCCTCCCTCCCTGTTCCCACCCCAGCCCCAGCTGGGAGCACCTCAGTCACCCCCACACCCCAGGAGGGGATTCCAGAGCACAGAACAGCACTGCAGAAGCTGCTGGTGGCTGCAGAGGGAGCTCAGCCCTGCCCTGGGACAGAGCTCTTTGTTGCAGACATCCCTGGCACCGCCTCCATCCCAGGGGATCCTGGTGCTACAGAGGCTCGACTGGGGCTGAAATGTGCATTCCAGGATTTTGCCAGGACTTTTTGCACCAGTTCAGTGAGGAACCCACAAGGCCACTGCTGGCTCCATCCACGGCCACTGCCTGGTGCTGGAGGAGGATACACCAATCCAGGGAGCCAAACATGGGGATTTGTGTGTCCAGATCTTTCCTTTCCTTTCCTTTCCTTTCCTTTCCTTTCCTTTCCTTTCCTTTCCTTTCCTTTCCTTTCCTTTCCTTTCCTTTCCTTTCCCCTTTCCTTTCCCCTTTCCTTTCCCCTTTCCTTTCCCCTTTCCTTTCCCCTTTCCTTTCCCCTTTCCTTTCCCCTTTCCTTTCCCCTTTCCTTTCCCCTTTCCTTTCCCCTTTCCTTTCCCCTTTCCTTTCCCCTTTCCATCTTTTTTCCTTTCCTTTCCCTTTTCTCTTTCCCCTGGAAACTCCCAGAGTAGAGCAGTCCCTGTTTACCCTGCCCAGCTCCCTGTGGGACCCCACAGGTGTGGGGTGGCAGTAAATCAAAGCAATCAGCACCAGGTGAGGGGGTCAGGGACAGAGCAGCACCTGCTCTGCTGCCACAGCTGATCCTCATCACCCTGATTGCAGCAGAACCCTCCCAGCCCTCAGCTCTGGAGCCGTCCTGATGTACAGAAACAACCCCAAATCTGCAGCTCCAGCTCAATCCAGTCACTCCACAAAAAAAGAACCTTTCATGCTCGCTGTCATAGGAGACAAAAGCAGCAGCCTGCCTCGCTCCTCCTGACACTTGTAAAGCTTTTCAAACCAGGCACACAAGATTTGTCAGAACAAAGTTGACATTTTAAATGAAGAGTAATGATGAAATGTCTAAAGATGTGCTGCAGAAACGCTCTCACAGAGAGTGCTGGCAATTTGAATACAACAGCAATGTGTCATTGTGGAAAAGTCAAAGCAGGGATTCTTTCATGTGGCTAAACAGGGGGGATAAATTATGGAAAAACTGCAGGAGCTGTGATGCAGAAGGGGGAATTCATCAGTCCTGGGTTTGGGGTTTCACATGTTGGGAACTTGTGCTGCTCCTGACACGAGCACAGATATTCCATGGACAAAGAGCAGGTGGAGAGCAAAGTTTGGTTCTCCAAAAAGCCAAAGCAAGTGAAGCGTGTTCTGGTCTGTTGAGCTGAATTTGTAGAATATCCCTTCAGCATTTCAGCTGCTCTAAGAGCACTGATAATGGTAAATTTATTGGAAACAGCTGAGGCTCGTGGAAGAGCTGAAATGTGTGGAAATGCAGCTCAGCATTTAACACCTTGCACTGGCCAGGGCAGTCCTGGGCTCTTTACAGGGATGTCTGCCCTGGAACATCCACACTGATGAATTTCAGTGAGAATCCTGAGATTTCATTCTGCTTCCCTCATCTCCTTCCCAGTGGAAGCTAAGCATGCCTAATGCTGTAACATGGGGACATAATAAGAGGTTTTAATCCAATTTTCAACCGCCCTGGATGCAAAGGAAATTTGTGAAGCATATCTAAAGTAACAAATGCCTGAGCTGGAGACCATTTTTCATTCTGAAAGTGAAAATTCATTGGGAAGCCCCAACGAGCCACTTCTCAGGACAAGGAGAGGGTGGAAAGCCTGAAAATTCAGCCCTGCTTTATCCTCTGCTGAATCCCAGGGCAGATTCCCTTTCCAGGGCTGCTTTACTGCACAAACTGAGCCCCTCCCTTGTTTGGTTCTTTATCTCTCTGATCCATAATCAAAAGTGAGATAATTAAACACAAAACCTCCAGCGAGGAGTCAGTCCAACGTGGCAGGACACAGGGAGCTCCAACAAGGTAAGGAGGGCACTTTGGGGCACTCTTTGTGCACCTCAGCCTATCCCTACATTCTCCTTTTTCTCCTCTGCCTCCCTTCCAGAGCAGGAGGAGTTTTGTTTAACGAGGCAGGTGATGACCCACTTTAAACTGCAGCATTGGCACCTGGAGGGGAGCTGTGCTTTAATTCCAGCTCAGGAATTAAATATAATATAATATAATATAATATAATATAATATAATATAATATAATATAATATAATATAATATAATATAATATAATATAATATAATATAATATAATATAATATAATATAATATAATATAATATATCAGCCTTCTGAGAACTTCGATTCAATTCTCATCTCTCACCTCATCATGGGGACCCTCACAACAACACCACAACAGGAGGGCTCAATGAATGCCCAAAAATGAATGCCCAGAAATATGTGCTCAGAAATGAGTCCTGGCTCTCAGTGCCCAGAGATCAGCAGCACAGCCAGGGCTGCCACCCTCAGCCCAGAGCAGAATTTCACCAGCAATAAAGACAAATCCCTTTTTATGGCACGGATGAAATAACAACGCACACATAAAGCATAAGAGAACAAGGGGAAGCTGACAAAGTGCGTCTTTGATTAATTGCTGTAATAGATCGCAGATTGCTGACTGAGGATGGTTTTTTTTCGGGGCTCATTTTTCAGTCTTTAAAATGTTAATGCACACAGGGAAGACAAAGCAAGGCTGGCCAGTGAAATGCTGGGGATAATTCTGTGAAATGCTGGGGAAAATTCCAGTCCCCTGTTGGAACTCAGTGCATCCCTCTGGATGTCCAGAGTTGCTGAGGACCCCGTCAGGGGGCTCAGAGACCCTGGCACACAGCCCAGAGCACCTGGGGATTTGATTTTGACCCCTGGAGCAAGTTGCCAGCTTTGTATGAGGACGTGAAAGTCACACAGGTTTGAATGGTGTAATAATAAAATATGCACAGGGTGAAAATGTAGATTTTAGGATTTTTGGTATGGGGGTAATGGGGACAAGATGGAGGAATCTGGGCGTGTCCAACCTTTCTTCTTCTCCTTCTTGTTCTCCATTTTCTGCAGTGATGTTGGCACTTTGGGATTGGTCTAGAGTAGAAGTGCACTGTCTAACACAGGTGATGGGTATTGGGAATTAAGTGTAAATATGTTACACGTAGTTTGTGGTATAAAAGGAGAACACAGAGTGCCTGTGGCTGCCCTGCTGAGCACATCTCGGCTGGGCAGAAAGAAAATTTTATAGATGAGAATTAATAAACAACCTCAAGACCGAAAAGTGAAGAGTCCAGACTCGTTCTTCAGCTGCTTGGGCTGAAGCAGAGACATCCTGCACATCTCGGGGCAGCAAATATCAACCAAAAACCTGAGAAGGGAGCTCAAAGGTTCAGGCTGCACCCCAGCCTTGTCCATCATTGATCTGACAACATCAGGACACTAAAAAATGAGAATTTCCCCAGCCCAACAGCTGTAATCACCTCCCACAACATCCAGCCCCTTCAGCCCTCAGAGTTTCTGCAAACTTTTCCAATGGATTAGAAAAGCCATGCCCTGAGTTATAACTCCTCTGTATTACAGTGATCATAATAGATTAGTGATAAATACAAAGTAATTGATTTTTTTTTTATCATCTCCTCCCTCCCCCAAACAAGCTTGAACTAATAACAATAATTACATGAAAGTGTTGCCATCGGGAAGTTTGCGCGTTTCTGGCAGTGAAATCAATTGTTCCGAGGACGAGTTTTATCTGAGGAATTAATCACTGACTGCACCACCAACGTTCTCCAGGATGCAGAACATGCAGGGGAACATCTTCATCAGTAAATGAGGCTGTCAGGAAAATTAATCCACAAACACCAGAGGTTTGTGTCCAAAAAGGAGACAGAGGAGTCCTTTGACTTTATTCCAATACAGGCAGAGGCCATGGGGCATCCCCTGGGGTCTCTCCAAGTTTTGGAGGATGCAGCCTCCCTTTTTATCCCAATTTCCAGCCACATTTCCCTTCTCTCTTTCCCCATTTCTGAGGGACTTGAGAGGTTCAGACTTCCCAGAACACCTGATCCCAAAGATTTCCCTCTAATGTATAACCCTCCCTTTTCATTTTTAATTCTTATAGAATTTAGGGGTTTTCCCCCATTGTTTCTTTCATCTTTCAATGTCTAATTTCATCTATCAGCAACCCTAAAGTTGATTTGTAAAAGCAAATATCTTTTTCCATTCATCAATCAGTGGAATCCTTCCCATGGTTTCTTTTTCTCTCCCAGTGCTGGTTTTATCTCCCAGCAGCTCCACAGCTTGTTTGGAAAGATAAATCTGCCATTCCTCCCAGTCTGGATTCCCCTGGAGCCCACTGCTGCTTTTGGACCCCGTGGCTTCAGCACAACCATCTCTTCCCTTCTGTGTGGAGTTTAACAAACAAGTCCTGCCCTCCACCTCCCTCTCAGACTCCCCCGTGCAGGTCCCCAGTCACTGCAATTATTGGAGAAAATTGCAGGGCCCTCCATGAAAGGGCTCCCTGCAGGAGCTCACACAGCCAGTGACCAATTCCTCTGCGCATAAAAGGCACCTGGAGCAGGCAGGCGCTTAAAATAAGAGAAGGGAGAGGGAACAAACAGGATTTGGAGGAGCAGCAGGATGGTTGGCAGGTCAGGAACAGAGCCAGGCTGAATTCTCAGGGTAATTATTCTTCATTATCAAGCTGCAGCAAATTGTGCTGTGGTGCCAGGGTTGTTTAACGTGCTGGGTGGACAGTTTGAGTTTGGGGTTTTTAACACAAGTCTTGGGTTTGAGCGGGTCAGATCACGACAAACCCAACTCACAAACCAGGTGAACACTCCAGGACAAGGGTGGTAAACACTGGGGGAGCTGAAAGCCCTTGGGAGCTGCTCAAAGGACCTGCCATGAGTGCAGCAAACCAGGAAAATCCAGGGAAATTCCATTTTCCAGACCTATTAACAGGTGAGAGGAGCAGAGGACAAACTGCAGGGGTTCCTCCAGGTTTGCGCAGTGAGAACTGGAGATTTGCACTCTCTGTTCTCTGCAGCACCTATGCCCCACTCCTCCTCCTGAAATCCCTCCTGAAAAGATTCCCTGCCTTCTCCTTCTTGCCTGGAAGTGCGACAGGCCCAGAGCTGTGAAAGGGTTAATGAGCCCAGGCAAAGTTAACAAGGGATGGGCAATAAATGGCTCCAGCTGTGTATAATTAACTGTAATACTGTGAAGTAAATGACTTTTATTGGCAAGCATGTCATAACTTCATTAAAAGTCATATTTACAGCCCTCTCACATGGAATGAGTACTTGTGTAGTCTGCAATTTAATGAGCACTCATTTTCACCTTGTTTCAATTATTTTCCACCCACCCTTTGTCTCAGTGTGGGGAGCAGGAAGATAAAATACAATGGGAGTGTAATTAAAGCTGGCACAGATTCTTTCAGGAAATGTTTTTCTGTTCCAGAACAATCACTTCTACTGCTTACTACTAATAATACTTTAATGTTTAAAATACATAGTTTTCCTTGGTCCCTAAAGGATTCTTTAAATAAGGTTATTAAAGAATGGCTGTGGGAAAGCTTTTTGCCAGCCCAGCACTCCCCAAAAGCAAATTTGTATCACTTAGAAGGGGAAACTTGCAATTTAGCTGAGGATAAGCTATATTAATAGGTTAAAAATAAAGGATTTTGGCTCTGGAGGGAGGGGGCTGCAGGTGATGCTCAGAGGGTCGCTTGGGACCTGCTCCAAGCTCCAGGATGGAAGGAGGGCCATGGGACACAAACTGTGGGAGTGACATGGGATAAACAACATTTCATTGTGGGGACAAGAAACACTTCCAGCAGCTCCAGGAAGCCTTGGCCTGGCAGTGTTGGTGTCCCTGGGGTCCACCAGGGAACTTTTCCCAAATATTTCCCTTCCCAGGGCTCTGGGGCTCTGCACAGCCAGAGAGCAATGGGGGATTTGTGTTTCCAAACGAGCTGTGGGGCTGCTGGGAGATAAACACAGCACTGGGAGAGAAAAGAAGCCATGGGAAGGATTCCACGGATTGGTGAACGGAAAAAGAGATTTGCTTTTATAAATAAACTTTAGGGTTGCTGATAAATGAAATTAGACATTGAAAGATGAAAGAAACAATGGGGGAAAACCCCTAAATTCTATAAGAATTAAAAATGAAAAGGGAGGGTTATACATTAGAGGGAAATCTTTGGGATCAGGTGTATTGGGAGGTCTGAACCTCTCAAGTACCTCAGAAATGGGGAAAACCACCTAAATTCCGTAAGAATTAACAATGAAAAGGGAAGGTTATACATTAGAGGGAAATCTCTGGGATCAGGTGTTCTGGGAAGTCTGAACCTCTCAAGTCCCTCAGAAATGGGGAGAGAAGAGAAATGTTTCTGGAAATTGGGATAAAAAGGGAGGCTGCATCCTCCAAAACTTGGAGAGACCCCAGGGGATGCCCCATGGACTCTGCTTTTATTGGAATAAAGCAAAAGGACTCCTCTGTCTCCTTTTTGGACACAATCCTTTGTTATTTGTGGATTAATTTTCCTAACAAGACCTTTGGGGATTTGTGCTGCGGTTGTTCCTACAGCTGGGACCAAAGGGAGAGGGAAAGGGAGGGCACAAGGAACACACAGGGAGGAAGGAGAAAAGGAGGGAGAAAACCATGAGATAAAAGTTCCAGGGCTTAGGAAAAGCACCTGGTGAGATCAGTGACCTGAGCAATCCATCAAGCCTTGCACAGCCCCAATTTAGAGCAGAGAATTAATTACTTTTAATCCAGACAGTGGCTGCCATGGATGCAGGGTTGTGTGGGAGCCAGGGAAGCACTGCCAGGGCATTTCCTTCTCCATGGGGGAAGAATTTTCACTTTAATTCTGCAGTTTGAGCTCCTGCACTGGCACCACCAACACCCAGGAAGGACAAAGGGAGCAAAGTCAGGCATCCCTCACCTCAGTTATCAGAGAAACCACCAGGCAGGAGCTGCAATTGCAGCCCCTCTCCTGCTCCAGGCTGAGGAACCACTGCTGAAATATTAATTGGAGAAGGAGCTGCAACTTGTACAGATAAAAACTCGAGGAATTGTGCTCTAATGGCTGGGGTAGTTAAAAAGCAGAATACAATATCCAGCAAGTAATGCTTAATCTGTTGGATCTCTGTCCCACTGGAGATTTTTAAGGAGATATTAGAGGAACACGAGAGGAGTGCCAAGTCTGGCTGATGCTGCCTTTGAACACACGACCTCCAGAGATTCCCTCCAGCTCTGTTTTTCTGTAATTGCCTGTTGTGGAAGGCTCTGAAATTCAGCCTTTATTGAAAGACAAATGTAAAGCTTGAGAGAGTGCCTGAATACAAACCAGCATCTCGCTGCCCCCCTGAACCTGGGGAAGTGATTAGGGGCTCTCAGGAGCACGGGCAGGCCTTGCTGGCTCACCACAAACCCTCAGCACTGCTGAAATTCCTTCTTTTCAACCAGCTTGAAGCGCAGGCTCCTCAGGAAATGGGATTTTATGGAATGCTCAAGCAGGGAGCTGCCAGCAAAGGCTCTGCTCTCCGGCGCTCAGAATATTCGTAGTGTGAAAAATGGCAGCCACTTGTTTTTTAAAATTTAAAAAGTTTAATAGTAATAAAATTGTAATGTAATAATATTAAAATAAAATATATAATAATATACGATATATATATTAATATACAAGATACATACAAAATATATAATAATATATAATATATTGCAATAGTATATTTATATTACAATAAAAATTGTAATATAATTAGAGTAATAACAATTTGGACAATTAGAATTTAGGGCAATATGAGACAATAAAAATAAAGACTTATGGACAGTCCATGTACCTCTTTCTGGGCAAAATAAGCCCGAAAAAAGGACCCACTTTAACAGAGGATTAACCCTTAAAACAACAGCCTGTTGCATATTCATACACCTCATACATGGTGCATAAATTCCATTCAAACACAGGATTCTGTCTGGGCAGCGTCAGCTTCTTCCTCTGAATCCTGACGGTGCCTTCAGGCCTGAGCAAGGCAGGAAGAAGTTTGTTTCTTCTGATAATGGGGTAATAAATTCTTTCTCGGAAAGATTTGGGTGTCCTGTGGCTGCTATCTGGTGTGAGCACCTCATTCCTATCTTTAAAAAAATATCCCGCATAGCATAGTTTCTATTTTAACCTTATGTCATAACCTAAACTATATTTATTTGTTTATTTTATATATTTATTTTTGTGGGTGTTCATGGGGTTTATTTTGCTGGGAAGGTGACACAGCTCGTGCTCCATGCTCTCCTGAGCCTGACCCTTGCCAGGTTTGGGATTTCTGGTTTTCATGGGGTTTATTTTGCAAGGAATTCCATCAGGCTGATGGATCCTGAGTGCTGGTGGCCAATCCTCCCATCCCCTCTGCCAGGTTGGAATGGGGGAAGTTGAGCAGCTGAGCAGGAAACAAAAGGAAAGGGAAAAGATCTGCTTCTATTTTAGTGAGTTTGTGTGGGTGAATGTGGGCAGAGAGGGTGCTGGAGAAGCAAATACTCTGTTAAAAGAAGATTTAATGAGTTTCCTCTTCCAACCAGGTGTGTCAGCATCACATCACCAATTCTCTGTGAAGAAAACCTCCATATACTCCCCCAAAGGGTATCTACAGTCCCTCTTTGCTTAAAAATTTTACTCTTCACCTATTCTGTGAGCTCTCACCCACTTTAATTTTCATTATCATCGTTATACCACAGAATTCTTTGGGGACACACACGAAGAAGGAAAGAGAAATAAGATTTTGTGCTTCCTGACAATTGAATGTCTCTGATTCCCAACCCCTCTGCAGATTGTGTTGTTTTAGATGCTGGGTCTGATTTAATCCTCCTTCAGAGGAACAGGGAGGGAATTCAAAGGGGGGAACAAGGGGAAATATGGATGACCAGGAAAAGGCTGATCCAAATCCCAGCCAAGTGTGGGCATCCAGAGGAGCCAGGACCAAAGCAGACCCAGAGATTGATTTGGAGGCTGCTGGGTTTAATTTGGCTGCCAGCAGGCCCAGCCTCAGAGCAGGGGCTGTGCAGGGAGGGCAGGGGAAGGAAGGGCAGAGGGAGCAGCAGGAGATTTGGGATTTGTGGTGTTCATGGGGTTTATTTGCTGGAAAGGTGACGCAGCTCCTGCTCCCTGCTCCCCTGGGCCTGGCCCTTGCCAGGTTTGGGATTTGTGGTGTTTATGGGGTTTATTTTGCTGGGAACATGACACAGCTCCTGCTCCCTGCTCTCCTGGGCCTGGCCCTTGCCAGGTTTGGGATTTGTGGTGTTCATGGGGTTTATTTTGCTTAATTCAGTTTACAGCTCCCAGGGTTTCAGCCCCTTCCATTTCAGGATGGTTTTGGAGAGTGGACTCCCCACTCAGATGCACGGGGAAGGAACTGACACTCCTTGTTTGGACTAAAACATGAAACCTCTCCCCTCCTGCATCAGAAGGGAGTTCATCCCAGCCTGCTCCTGCTCAGAGAGCAGCAGCTATTCTTTATTCTTTATTCTTTATTCTTTATTCTTTATTCTTTATTCTTTATTCTTTATTCTTTATTCTTTATTCTTTATTCCTGATTGTGTCTCACCTGTATCACTTCAGACAGGGCTGTGCAGTGAGTGATCAGAGGAATCCTGACTCAGAGGGCCCCAGAGTGAACCTGGAGCTCTGCTGCTTTCCCAGGGAATGCTCAGCTGAGCCTGGCAGCAGCTGTGATGAGAGATTCCTGTTTACAGCAGCAGCCCCATCACCTGCTCCTGTTTAATGGCACCTGTTCCACCCCACTCTGGGAGTCTGGCACAGCAGGGACTGTAAATTACTGCCACAGCAGATCCTCAGCACCTGCAGCCTCTCTGTGACCCAGAAATCCCCCTGACATCCTTTGCCGTGGCTCTTTTAATCTCTTCCCTTTCTTCCCTTTCTGCCCCTCCTTCCTCTGAAGAACTGAGCCATTCCAGCAGGGAGGGAAGGAGCAGCAGGAAGCAGAAATAATCAGGTTTTGTGGGGAAAGATGGAGGGGAGAAATCAGACTCTGGACACAGAGTTCTGCTCCTCTCAGTGCTTGGCAGTGGGGCAGTGACAGTGAACTCCTTCAGGAGAGCAGAGGGGATCAGCTGATCCCAGATTGCTCTGCAGACACCTCAGTGAATCTTAATCCATGTTCTCAAAAGGCTGATTTATTATTTTATGATACTACATTGTATTAAAGAATACTAAACTATACTAAAGAAATATATACAGATAGGACACTGATATACTCTACAGAAAGGATACAGACAGAAAGCTAAAAAATAATAATAAAATTTAGTGACTTTCCAGAGTATTGACACAGCTTCGTACTGATTGGCCAAAGAGTGAAAATAACCCACAGCAGAAATCAATTGAACAATCACCAGTTGGATAAACAATCTCCAAACACATTCCACATGTGAGCGCAACATAGGAGAAGCAAATGAGATAAGAATAGTTTTCCTTTTTCTCTTTCCTTTTTCACCTCAGCTTTTTGGGGTAACTGGATGTGAACGTGGGCAGGGGGACCTTGTGAGGCCCCTTTGCAGGGTCCCAGTGAGAGGAATGGTGGATTTGTCTTTCCAACAAGCTGTGGGTCTGCAGGGAGATAAAACCAGCACTGGGAGAGAAAAGAAACAATGGGAAGGATTCCACTGATTGATGAATGGAAAAAGATATTTGCTTTTACAAATAAACTTTAGGGTTGCTGATAAATGAAATGGGACATTGAAAGATGAAAGAAACAATAGGGAAGAAAACCCCCTAAATTCAGTAAGAATTTAAAATTAAAGGGAGGGCTGTATATTAGAGGGGAATCTTTGGGATCAGGTGTTCTGGGGAGTCTGAACCTTTTAAGTCCCTCAGAAATGGGGAAAGAGAGAAGGGAAATGTGGCTGGAAATTGGGATAAAAAGGGAGGCTGCATCCTCCAAAACTTGGAGAGACCCCAGGTGATGCCCCATGGCCTCTGCCTTGATTGGAATAAAGCAAAGGACTCCTCTGTCTCGTTTTGGGACATAAATCTCTGGTGTTTGTGGATTCATTTTCCTAAAACCAGGAATTCCCACAGTGACAAAGGGACAGCAAGAACTCACTCAGAGCCTCTGGATTTCACAGCCTCTCACCAAACTGCAAATTCTCCTGGCAGAGGAATTGTTTAACTGATTTGTGTAATAATAATTTCCCCTCACGCCTCCTCATTGGCTCACTGGGCACTCTGACCAGAGCACAGAGATCTGCTGCTGCTTTTCCTTATTTCATTACTCATTTTGCTTTTTGCTCGGTTACATTTATTTGATTTAGACAATAACATCTCTGTCAAGTGCAGTTTAATTGGTATCTGAGGCCTAGTCTGCATTTACATTTTACTGGAATAATAATGGTGCTAAGGGGGAGGATATTTTTTAGAAAATACTTATGCTGCTCTGAACTCCTTGGTGGCTGCAACGATGTTGGAATAAAAGTGATTTACTCTGCTTTGCTTCTTCCCTTACTCCGTGGTAATAGCAATCTAATTATAAAGTATGTTTATGCTGACACAATCATATCCACAATCGGGGTTTATTCTTTCATTCTTCTTTTGTCTTCATGTAAATTCTGCTGGAGGAAAACGCCACATGCACACACAGACAGCACCAGCAGGATCATCAGAGTCCCCAGAACCCATTTGGGTGAATTCATCAGCAGATAATTCTGTCCCCGAGGCTTTAATCTCCTGGAGATCGTTTGTGGGGACCGTAACTGCTCCATTTGCATTACAGCAGTAATAAAAGACTCCCACAGCGCTGAAAAAACCCATTTACGGGACTCCCTTTTAGGAAATAGGATCAGCAGCAGTGAGGGGCTAAACTGCTTTTACTTACAGTGGGCACCAGATTCCTTTGACCCTTAAAGCTCTGCATGCAGCCAATCAATAAAACTAACTAAAAAAAAAGAAATAAATGAAATAAAATAATAAAACTATAATAAATATAATATAAATATAATTATAATAAATAAAATAAATATAATTATAATAATATAAATAAAGTAAATAAATATAAAATATAAATAAATATAAAATATGTAAAATATAAATAAATATAAATACTAATGCAAATATAAATATAAAGATAGTATATAAATGTTTAAAATATAAAATATAAAATATAAATTAAATGTAAAAATATAAATAATATAAAATATAAATAAATATATAGAATATAAATAAAATTAAACTAAATAAAGAAAATAAAATTAAATAGAAGAGAACCCCAGAGTTTCTGCCACACAATTCCCCTGTGGAACAGGCAAACAGAACAGCTGCAAACAGCACAGCAGGGGCTGGGCCGCTGTGACTGAGAGAAAGGTAAAATGCACTTAATTCCTGAGGGGAAAAAACAAATTACTGCTGTTAAAAGGACAAATAAAATGGCCCTTGTGGGAGGATCAGCTGGGGAATGCACAATTAGGGGCAAGAGGGAACAATTGCTTTAATTGGTGCTTAGTCTTGTCTCGTTGGAGAGCCAGGACTGCACTTTCCCACGGATTTGGTTTGGCTTTGGTACTTTGTTTGTTTTTGGTGTTTGGTTTGGCTTTGGTACTTTGTATTTTCTGCTTTGTTTGTTTTGGGTGCTCTGTTTGTTTTTAGTGGTTTGTTTTTGGTGTTAGTTTTGTTTTTAGTGCTTTGTTTGATTTGGCTTGCTTGGTTTTGGTGCTTTGTTTTTGGTGTTTGTGGTGTTTTGGTCTTTGTTTTTTTTTTTTTTTTAATGGTTTGTTTGGTTGGTTTGTTTGGTTTGTTTTTAGTGCTTTGTTTGGTTTTGGTGTTTGGCTTTTTTAGTGCTTTGTTTGCTTTTGGTGATTGTTTCCAGGGTCTGTTTTAACTGCTCCCGCTGCCTGTGCCCATCTGTGAGGTTGGATGTGACCCTGAGCACTCAGATAATCCTATTTCTGTTTGCTTTAATCTGATTAAGTTCCTCAGTACGAGTCGAGATTAAAACCCATGACCAACAAATGCTTGAATAAAGATAAAATGCAAATGCTGTTTTCTGCACATCAGAATCAGAGGGTTTATAACAATTCCCAATTAATGTGCAGCCAGGTATTAGGGCTGAAGAAGGTGAGCTGCAGGGATGAAGAGCTGGGGTGACTTTTCATCTCCCAGAATAAAGAAAAAATAAAAGGATTCCAGCAGGAGTTGCTCGAGCTGCCCTTGGGCCATCCAGCAGGAGGAAATTGTGGGATCACAACAGGAGCATCCTCCTGGAGGCAGCCCCGAAGGGCAGGAGGGGCTGGGGATGGGGAATCCTCCTGCTCTGCTGCTGAGGGTGGTGGTGATGAACCGAGGGGACAAATTGTCGCAGATGTCTTTTTATGAAAATCCTTTCCTTGAGATTTTTTCCTTCTGAGAAGCTGAGAAGCCTCAGGAACAAAATGTAAACAATGATTATCCGCTGCTGTGGAATGCAACAGGTGCATCTGGGATTGGTCTCATGTGGTTGTTTCTAATTAATGGCCAATCACGGCAGAGCTTGCTCTCTGTCTGAGCCACAGACCTTTGTTATTGTTTCTTTTCTATTCTTAACTTACCTTTTGAGATTAAACTTTTCCTTCTATTCTTAATGTAGTTTTAATGTAATATATATCATAAAATAATAAATCAAGCCTTCTGAAACATGGAGTCAGATCTACATCTCTTTCCTCATTCTAAGACCCCTGTGACACCGTCACAAAAAAAAATGACTGGAAATGACAGAAAATGACATTTCCCAGGAAATGCTGCAGTAAGAACCATCTCAGGGTGGTTGGGGGTCCCTGGGCTGGGCCTGCCAGGGCTGAGGGCTCTGGGATGCAGAACAGTGTGACAGTGTTCACAGGGGTCTGAGGATGAGGGAAGAGACGAGGATCTGACTCCATGTTTCAGAGGGCTGATTTATTATTTTATGGTATATGTTATATTAAAACTCTACTAAAAGAATAGAAGAAAAGGTTTCATCAGAAGGTTAGCTAAGAATAGAATAGCAAAGAATGATAACAAAGGCTTGTGGCTTGGACTCTCTGTCTGAGCCAGGTGACTGTGATTGGCCATTAATTAGAAACAACCACATGAGACCAATCTCAGATGCACCTGTTGCATTCCACAGCAGCAGATAATCATTGTTTACATTTTGTTCCTGAGGCTTCTCAGCTTCTCAGGAGAAAAAATCCGAAGGAAAGGATTTTTCATAAAAGATGTCTGTGACAGAGCAGGGAGAGGAGTGAAGCTTCCAAGCAGGATTTTGATTTTGTTTCAGAGTGAAGTTGCTTTGGCTGCTGTCCCTTTGTTAAATCCTTGTTGCTGATGATAACATTTGTGAGCTGCTCCCCCAGGACTGGGTGTTCAGGGCCGAAAACGAACTCTGTGTGCTCTGGGTTGTTTGAGATGCTGAAATGGTCAATGCTCTGTTCATGGCAAATTTCTCACAGCATTCAAATAATCCTGTGCATTTCTGGAATGTTCCCCCTTTTTCAGCCACTCTAAATAGATTGTACAAGATCTGAAGAGATTGTACAAGATCTGAAGGGGCCTCACACTCCCAGGCCTGGCCTTGGGCACTGTGCAAACACGGAGAGCTGCAGCTCTCTTTGCAGTTTCAAACACTACACTCACGCTTTTATCTCTGAAAACACGCCCTGAACGAGCCAGCACGGGGTTTCAGTGCAAAAGGAATAATCCAGCAGCGGGGGAAGTCCATCATTTGCAGGCTCCTGCTGCTCCCCTTGGCCTGTAATGACCCAAGGCTGTCAGAATGTCATAACTCCAACGGGGAGTGAAGTTACAGCCATAACACTGCGTGCGCAGCCATCAAACATTCATGACCATATCTGAGGCTTTCTAGTCCATAAACCTTCTCTGAACTCAAGTAATGGAGTTATCAAAAAGACAGAGCAGCTGTTCATGGGGCCTGTGTGACATTCACGGGCTCCACCGGAATGTTCCGGGCTCTGCAGTACCTTGGGATAATCAGAGCTGTTGTATAAAATATGAGCCAGACCTCAACTTCTGGCTTTTTCCAATTTTCTCCACAATTTCAAGGATAAGCACATTATTTGCTGCAAACTTTATTTTTTTTCTCTTATTTGTGATCCTTCTGCAGTAGGTGGAAATTTTTAGCCTCGTTTCTTTGCTGTTTCACTTGCAAACCAAAACAAGCCCGTTCCTATGCTCCCTCTCATTTCCAGTCTCCTTCTGAGAAATTCCTGCTCCTGTGCTAAGATTTAATCAGTCCCTCGTGGGAGCTGCATTGAAAGGGAATGCTCCAAGGCCTGGAGCAGTGTGTGGGGATGTGAATAAAAATTGTGGAGTTGGTGCCACCCGGCCCCAGCTGAATGCTTTTCACAGGTAAATCTTTTCAGTGCTAAATTAACTCCCCATCCCAGGGCTTTTTCTGTCCCTTAAGAGGACATTTTGTCACCCCTGGTATGTGGGAACTCTGCAGTCAGGACACGGGGACAGCGCTGGATTTGGTGTGCTCAGCACCAGACCAGTGAAGGTGCTGGGACTGGTGACCTGGCACTGTCCTGGTGTGGCACTGTTCTGGTGCCCCTGATAGTGTCCTGGTGACCCTGGCACTGTCCTGATGCCCCTGGTCCTGTCCTGGTCACACTGGCACTGTCCAGGTGCCTCTGGTGCTGTCCTTGTGATCTTGGCCCTGTTCTGGTGCCTCTGGCCCTGTCCTGATGCCTCTGGTCCTGTCCTGGTGACGCCGGTCCTGTCCTGGTCACACTGGCACTGTTCTGGTGCCCCTGGTGTTGTCCTGGTGACCCTGGTACTGTCTTGATGATGCTGGCACTGTCCTGGTAATGCTGGCCCTGTCCTGGTGGCTCTGGCACTCTCCTGGTGCCCCTGCTGGTGTCCTGGTGCTCCTGGCACTGTTCAGGTGATGCTGGTGCTGTCCAGATGCTCCTGGTTGTGTCCTGGTGCCCCTGGCACTGTCCTGCACATCCTGGGCACCCTTCAGCAGTGCTGTAACTACAGCAGGACATTCCCTGGCTGAAGCAGGAGCCCAGCTGATGAACAGGGGGCTGTGAGGCTGTGCAGAGCTCTCCTGGACTGTGCCCAGCTGCCCTGGGCTGTGCAGAGCTGCCCTGGGCACTCCTGAGCCGCAGCCTGCAGCTGGCATCAGTCTGAAAGCCCAGCCAGCAGGGCCTCATGTTTGCCATATGGCCAAGAGGATCTGAGAGCATTCTGCTGGACAGCTCTGCCTCCAAACCTCGTTTCCTTGCCAGGGAAATCTGCTCCTGTGTCCCTGCAGAGCAGCCCTGACACCCAAAAGCTGCTGCTGCTGCCTGAGCCTTGCAGGGAGGGTTTCACCTGTGCCTATCTGAGCTTTGGAGCTTCACCTGTACAGGTAAATCATCCATGGGGAACCTCCTGAGCATTGTCAGCTTTGCCCTTTGGTGTCACCAGGTTGTTTCCTAAAAAATCCTCTTTGCCCAGGATTTTCTCCTGGAGAAGCTGAGAAGCCTCAGAGAAAAATGAAATCAATTATTATCTGATTTGCTGCTCCTGTGTTTTGCTGCTTTGGAATGTGGCTTGGACATTGTTTACCAACAGGTGAATGTTTGATTGGTTCCATGTGAATTGCTTTTAATTAATGACCAATCACCATCGGCTGTGTCTGACTGAGGAGTCAGTCATGAGTTTTTATCAATCATTCTTGTTAAGCTTTCTGATGTATCCTTTCTCTCTTTCTTTAGTATGGTGTTAGTATAGCATAATATAATATGATATGATGTAATATAACATGATATGATGTAATATAACATGATATGATGTAATATAATATAATATAATATAATATAATATAATATAATATAATATAATATAATATAATATAATATAATATAATATAATATAATATAATATAATATAATATAATATAATATAAATCAGCCTTCTGAAAACTTCGAGTCAGATTCTCATCTCTCAAACCTCACAAACACCACACTTTGGCACCTGCCTCCACCTGAGGATGCTGCTCCTGCTTCACAGGGCTGGGATAAATGAACTTCCCCTGAATTGATTCTGGTGGATTTCAGGAGAAGGCAGAAGTAGCTGTTACTCACGGAAATATGCAAAACTTTGCTGGTAACAAACTGAGGAAAAAAAAATAGGCTAATTAGTGTAATTACTGTCATTATAATTCTAATTTAAAGGCATAGACTTGTATTGCAGCAACATCAGAGCTGTCACATTTGCAAACTGCATAATTACATGTATTAAGTGCTGTCTCTGTTGCACCCAATGTATGAAATGGGCTGTTACCTTGGAGTGCTCCAAAAAAGAAGTCAAGATGTCACTAAAGGGCTGACTTCTCCTTGATTTTTCTGATTGCCAGTGAAGGGTGAAACAAAAAGCTTGTCTAAATAAACATCTTTTCAAAATCTCCTTGATAAAATTCATAAATAGATGAGGAGCTGGAAATGCTGAATGAAATCATTCCGGGCTTGTCACAGAACCTGGCAGAGCAGCCACCAGCATGGAAATGTGGTTTTGTCGTGTATTTCACACTGAAACCTGCTGAGTGCAGCTTGGGCCAGGTGAGGAGTTAAAAATCTCCTGGAATTGCTGCTCACTGGGAGTTTGTTCCTCGAGCAGCATTAAATTCTCTCCACTCAGTGTTTGGAAATTTGGCTCCCTTTGTCCCTGGCAGGGATGCTGACACTGCTTGCCCAATGGGATTCCCTGCCCTGCCACAACCTCAGAGCAAAACCTGAACCCAAGGCTTCAGCTGTCGTGAGGAGGAGCAGGAAACCCAAACAGCAGCAGAGTTTTGACGTGACCCAGATGAAATTTCGAGCCTGACTCTTTGAACTGGGTTTTTTTTCCCTCAGACCATGGCATGTTGCACACCCTCCCGAGCCCCCAGCCCTCCTCCAGCAGGCTGGGGAAGAGCATCCTGTGAGATTTCCTTCGTTAGTATGGATTTATGCTTCTGGAGCACTCTTGATGGTTTGTTTTCTCCCCCTTTCTACATAAAAAATGAGTTGCTTTTGTAGCGCTCAGCATTGTGTTATGAATATTAATCCAGAGGGTTTATTTTTGTTATTCTAAATCTGCCTGTATCCTTTGTAAGGAGAAAAATGGGACATAATTAATCTCCCTGTTAATCTTGATATTTGCATGGAACAAGTGAAACAAGCTCTTCAAACCACTTGGTTGACTCTTCAGAAGTATTTACACTGCAGTTCAGAGGGAAACTCGAGGGCTTCTTTATTTATTTATTTCCATCATCTTACATTCAATACACACAGTGGGAGGCAAATCTTTCCAATTCCCAGTGAGTTTTATCTGGCTCAGTGCAGGAGGGGGAGGATGGATCCAGGAGTTCCAAACTGGGAAAGGCTCAGTCCAGAATCCAGGAGTGCCCAAAGTTCCAGAATCCAGGAGCTCCAAACTGGGAAAGGCTCAGTCCAGAATCCAGGAGTGCCCAAAGTTCCAGAATCCAGAAATGCCCAAAGTGGGAAAGGCTCAGTTCCAGAATCCAGAAATGTCCAAACTGGAAGGGCTCATTCCACAGCCCTGGGGCTCAGCTCAGGCTGCAGGGACAGGGGCTCTCTCCAAGAGAATTTTCGAACCAAATTTTGGTGCCTCCCTGCGATGGGCGTGTGAGGCAGAAGGAAATCAGAATTTTATTCCCCCTCTCACCAGCCAGGTGTGAATGAACACCTGCAGCATCTCCCTTAAAAGTTCATTTCTTCACATCTCTGCCAAATTGCTGAGGTGTTTCTTCTGCTTTTGCCAAATATCCCTTAACTAGGCAGGGAATGGCAGCAGCCTGGATGGCTCTGGGGTTGATTTACTGAGGAACTTGGGTTCCTCTGGTTGCCAAAATGACTTTTAGGGGTGTGTGAATGCAGAGGATCTTTCAGGCCCCTCTCACTTCGTGTAAAATGCTTTTGGGGTGTTGCTCTGTGTAACTTCCCATCCCTAAGAGCGTTTTTAATGTGGTTTAAATCCCTTCAACAAGTTCTCTGTAGACTGAAGAACATGGAAAATAATAACATATAGTGGACCCCTTGCCTGGGAATGCAGCTTCTCCCAGGTCTCTGAAGTGTAATTGAGTTAATAACTGGTTAACTGCTTGCTAATGTATAATTTTCTCATTTAGGCAAGTAAGTTGTAATTAACACACATGGCCTACGGATACATGCAGGGGTGGGAGGGGAGGGCAGGGAGGATGTGTCTCATTTTCCTCCCTCTTTTTCCAAGTATGGATAGATTAAAATGTCTTGTTCTGTGGGAATTACATTTTAATGAACTCTAATATGTACAGATCCCGTTAACGAAGGGTTTTTATCAGTTTTTTAATTACAAGGGCCAGCTTTAAGCAAAGGGGCTTGAGAAGCTTTGTGTTTAGGAGGAAAAAGAGTGGGGGGAATCTCCATGACAAAGGACCTGTCCTTCCACTCGTGGTGTGGGATCCACTCTCAGTAATTCACTCTGGGAAGTCTTGTATTTGTGGGGTGCCCTGTGGAAGGAAGGAAGGAATCTGACTCCATATTCTCAGAAGTTAATTTATTATTTTATGATCTATATTACATTAAAGAATACTAAACTATACTAAAGAATGCAGAAAGGATACAGACAGAAGACTAAAAAGATAATAATGAAAACTCGTGACTCTTTCCAGAGTCCCAACACAGCTTGGCCCTGATTGGCCAAAGAGTGAAAACAATTCACATGAAACCAATGAAACAATCACCTGTTGGATAAACAATGTCCAACGACATTCCAAAGCAGCAAAACACAGGAGAAGCAAATGAGATAATTATTGTTTTCCTTTTTCTCTGAGGCTTCTCAGCTTCCCAGGAGAAAATCCTGGGTGAAGGGATTTTTCAGAAAATATGATGGTGACAGGAGAGCTCTCCAAATCCCCTGGTGCTCTTGGAGACCCCATTCTTTCCTTCTTTCCCTCCAAATACCCAAGGGCTGACTCTGATCTCTGCAGATCCCTTTTCCTGCTGGCAGCTCCTGCTGTTTCCTGGCAGGCAGGAATTCCCAATTCTCCAGGTGCTGCTGCTCCTGGCACTCTCACAGGTGTGCTGTGGTCACCAATTGTTGTGGTGTTGAGGGTTCCCAGGACAAGGTGAGAGATGAGAATTGACTCCGTGTTCTTAGAAGGCTGATATATTATATTATATTATATTATATTATATTATATTATATTATATTATATTATATTATATTATATTATATTATATTATATTATATTATATTATATTATATTATATTATATTATATTATATTATATTATATTATATTATATTATATTATATTATATTATATTTTGAAAATTACATACTAAAACTATACTAAAGAAAGAGAAAGGAGAATCAGAAGGCTGGAAAAGAATGAATAATAAAAACCTGTGACTGTCCAGAGAGTCTGACACAGCCGGACTGGGATTGCTCATTAAGTTAAAACAATTCACATGCTGGGTGAACAGTTCTCCAAATCACATTCCAAAGGATCAAAACATGGAGAAGCTGAAGGTTCCCACCTTCCCAGGAGAAGAAATCCTGGCAAAGGGATTTTTCAGGAAATATGACAGTGACATTGTGGCATCCTGGGAGCCTCTCCGAGCAGCAGTCGGTGCTGTAATGTCACCCTCTGTCAGCAGGTGTCCCTTCAAGCTCGCCAATATTCTGCATTTATAGTTCCATTTATAGTCCTGCATATCAGAGATGAGCCTGAATGAATGCCCCAGATTTTATCTTCATTTTTAAATGCTGTAGTCTGAGGAGTTGATTGGAGGGTTTTGTTAATAATATTCTGTAAAAATATTTAAAAAAAAAGAACCAGAAAGGAGCTGTTGATGCCCCATGTTCCACAAATCTGAAATCTGGAAACACTGGTGTGCTTTTTGGGAGGGTGGAAGAAGCAGTTCCTGTTTGTTCTGGAGTAAAGTATGAGCAGAGTCAGGGTGTGAGGGCTGTGCTGCAAAAATCCCCCGTGTGTGTCCATGTTCCCAGGGCAAGGCTGCCAGGTCTCAGGGCTTTGATGCCATTTGTTTTCACCAGCAAAAATTATTCTCATTTTGGAAAAATGGAAATGCCTTTGGAAAGGGAACCTGGGTTTCTCTGTGTGAAATGTGGGCTGGGGATTTTTGGTGCCTCTAAACAACCGCGACTCTGGCTCAGGGGAGCTGCAGGTTTCCTTCAGCTCTCTCCTAGGCTGGGTCTAGGGAGGTTCAAGTTTGGTGCCAAAGGAACAAAGGGATTGTCCTGGCCAGGTTCTGCAGAGCAGATTGGTCCTGCCATGATCTCCAGCTGGAGCCCTCCAGGATTCAGCCAATCTGGGCTGAATTTTCCTCCTCTTCCTCCAGCAGGGATCACTGCAATGTTCCCGATCCTCACTGCAATGGTCACTGCAATGTTCTCCAGCCTCATGTCAATGTTCTCCACCCCTCACTGCAATGTTCTTCACACCTCACTGCAATGTTCCACATCCTCGCTGCAATGTTCTCCACCCTCACTGCCATGTCCTCCATCCTCATGTCAATATTCCCCATCCTCATGTCCATGTTCCACCCCTCACTGCAATGTCCCCCATTCTCACGGCAAAGTTCTCCATCCTCATGTCCATGTTCCTCACCCCTCACTGCCATGTTCCCCATCCTCACTGCCGTGTCCTCCACCCTCATGTGAATGTTCCCCATCCTTGTCTATGTTCCACCCCTCATTGCAACGTTCCAACCCTCACTGCAATGGTCACTGCAATGTTCTCCATCCCCACTGCAATGTCCCCCATCCTCACTGCAATGTTCTTCATCTTCATGCCAATGTTCTCCATCCCCAATGCAATGTCCCCCATTCTCATGGTAATGTTCTCCATCCTCACTGCAATGTTCCATCCCTCACTGCAATGTTCTCCATCTTCATGTCAATGTTCCATCCCTCACTGCAATGTTCTCCACCCTCACTGCCATGTCCTCCATCCTCATGTGAATGTTCTCCATCCTCAGTACAATGTTCCCCACCCTCACTGCAATGTTCCTCACCCCTCACTGTCATGTTCGCCACCGTCATGTCCATGTTCCACCCCTCACTGCAATGTTCTCCATCCTCACTGCAAAGTTCTCCATCCTCATGTCAATGTTCTACCTCTCACTGCAATGTTCCTCACCCCTCACTGCCATGTTCCCCACCCTCATGTCCATGTTCCACCCCTCACTGCAATGTTCTCCATCCTCACTGCAAAGTTCTCCATCCTTATGTCCATGTTCCACCCCTCACTGCAAAGTGCTCCACCCTCATGTCAATGTTCCACCTCTCACTGCAATGTTCCTCACCCCTCACTGCCATGTTTCCCCACCCTCATGGCAATGCTCCCCACTCCTCACACCTGCTGGAGCCCGAGGAGCTCATTCCTCATTAACTGCAGATGGTTTCCAGGGCTCAGCAATATCAATAACAGCCACCCACGGTGGGTGGGGAGAGGTGATGAATCCTCAGACTCTCCTGGGCGATGCACTGCCTTCCTGAGCCTCCCCTCCTGGAGTTCCTCCTGTGGGCAGCCATTTCCCAGAGTGTTCCTGTCCCTGGCAGCATCCTGGTGCCATCCTGAGCTCCCAGAGCTGTAAATCAGCGCCTGGTTGCCAGGGTGACGGGCATTTGATGAGAGTTGGGTGAATAAATAAATAAATAAATAAATATTCTGGGAAATGAAACCCCCTCGTGGGTTTGCCAGTGCCCATGAGCGCTGCTGCTCTGAGCTGCCCTGGGGGGAGGTTGGGACCCTCCTTTGGACAGATGGACCTCAGATCCCATGGCTTCTCCTCTGGACAGACGGACACAGGAACCTCAAACCCTGAGCCTGGACCCAGAGACCAATCACAGATCCACCTGTTGCATTCCACAGCAGCAGATAACCACTGTTTACATTTTTTTTTCTTTCAGGCCTCTCAGCTTCTCAAGAGGAAAAATCTTAAAGAAAATATTTTTTTTAATTAAAAGATGTCTGCGACATCCCTGCCCAGGCTCTGCTGCTCCCCTTGGAGCCAGGAGCTGCTGGAAACTTCCCCTGTGTGTTTGCAGCATCCTGCACAGAAAGCAAACCCCCAAAAACATATGAGGAGCTGCTGGAAACTTCCTCTGTGTGTTTGCAGCATCCTGCACAGAAAGCAAACCCCAAAAACATATGAGGAGCTGCTGGAAACTTCCCCTGTGTGTTTGCAGCATCCTGCACAGAAAGCAAACCCCAAAAACACATGAGGAGCTGCTGGAAACTTCCCCTGTGTGTTTGCAGCATCCTGCACAGAAAGCAAACCCCAAAAACATATGAGGAGCTGCTGCCCTCGCAGACAGCCCGAGCCCGCTGCTGTCACCAGAGCAGTCTGGGCATCTCCTCATCTTGCATTAACAGTTGGTGTTTTCATTCCTAATTCCTTATTTTAGCTTCAATCTTGACTGCAGAAAACAGAGCAAGGGGTTATCTGAAATAATTTGTTAGGAGGTTGTTTTTTTTTTGAGGTTAATTAACTGCAAAGTTGACTTTTTTTAAAAAAAGTGACCCAATAAAAACACAACCACAGAAAGGAAAAGCCATGTTAACTTACTGCTACTCAAACCCCAGATCTCCCACAGCACTCATGGCATGGGAAAAACACACAGAACTTCAAGTTGTGCTGCAAAAAACCCAGATTAGGTCTCTTCTTTGTCTTCTTGGAGGATGGAGAGGAAAAGACAAGGACAGGCTGCACAAAACCAAATTTTTGTGGCAAGGGGGGCGTTTGCCAGGGGATGTGCAGAGTGCATGGTGTGAGGTGAGGTTATGCAGCTCATAAAGCACCTCTGTGGCAGCTGCTTTACACATTCCAGCCCCCTCCCACCTCCAGGTATTTCTCAGTTTGCTGCTTCCTTGCTGTGTCAAAAATAATTGGAATTTCTTGCTTGATTGTGTGAGCAAGTTCTTGAATGGTTTCTGTGAAAATTCAACAAGAAAACAGATTAGACTGAGGAGAGGGAACAGCACAGGAGCTAAAAAAAACCCCAAATAAATTACCAGAATCATTGCCACAGGTGTTTGTACGGGGAAGGAAAACATCTGAGAAGAATTCCTTCTGAAATAACCAGGCAAGAGCAGCTCCTCTGGCTACACTGGGTGTTTGGAGCTGCAGCTCAGGAGCTCTGGGATCTCTCAGTTGGATCAGTCAGAAGGGGTTCAACGAGAGGAGTTCAGGCTCTGCACAGCCAAGGGCCCCCAGACCCCCAGAATTACCTGGAGAAAGGGAAAAGGAGGAAAAACAAAGAAATGCTAAGGGGAGTGTCCATCAGGCATTGCTAATGGCAGCATCAACACAGAGCCACCCTCAGCTGGACTGAGGGCCCAGGACCCCCTCCAGAACCACATCAGCCCAGTGCCAGCACCAGGCAGGGCCCTTCCACTCAGCCTTCACTTGAAATGGCTCCAGCAGCCTTGGAAGTGTTCATGAATTCAGGTTTCCTCACTGCTTAGTCATGTTGTTGGCTCAGAATTACCATTTAACTAAACCCTGACACGAATCAATAGCCTGGCTGCCCTGGCTGGAGGGGACATGCAGCTGGTGGGGATGTGCAGCTGATTGGGATCTGCAGCTGGTGGGCATCTGCAGCTCATGGGGATCTGCAGCTGGTGGGCATCTGCAGCTCATGGGGATCTGCAGAGGATAGGGATGTGCAGCTCATGGAGATCTGCAGCTGCCCTGACTCTTGGGGACCTGCAGCTGGCAGGGATCTGCAGCTGGTGGGGATGTGCAGCTGGTGGAGATGTGCAGCTCATAGGGATCTGCAGCCCATGGGGATCTACAGCTCATGAAATGTGCAGCTGGTGGGCATCTGCAGCTCATGGGGATGTGCAGCTCATGGAGATCTGCAGCTGGTGTGGATGCGCGGCTGGTGGGGATCTGCAGCCCATGGGGATCTACAGTTCATGGGGATCTGCAGCTGATGGGGATCTGCTGCCCTGGCTGGTGGGGATCTGCAGCCCATGGGGTGTGCAGCTGGTGGGGATCTGCAGTTCATGGGGATGTGCAGCTGGTGAGGATGTGCAGTTCGTGGGATCTGCAGTGGTGGGGGTGTGCACTGGTGAGGATCTGCACCTCATGGGGATCTGCAGCTGCCCTGGCTGATAGGGATCTGCAGCTGGTGGGGATGTGCAGCCCATGGGGATTTGCAGTTCATGGGATCTGCAGCTCATGGGCATGTGAAGCTGATGGGGACCGGCAGCTGGAGGGGATCTGCAGCTGCCCTGGCTGGTGGGGACCTGCAACTAGCAGGGATGTGCAGCTGATGGGGCCCTGCAGCTCATGGGGATGTGCAGCTGTCCTGACTGATGAGGATCTGCAGCTGTGGGGACCTGCAGCTCCTGGGGATCTACAGTTCATGGGGACCTGCCTCTGGTGGGCATCTGCTGCTCCTGGGGATCTGCAGCTCCTGGGGATCTACAGTTCATGGGGACCTGCAGCTGGTGGGCATCTGCTGCTCCTGGGGACCTGCAGCTCATGGGGATCTACAGTTCATGGGGACCTGCCACTGGTGGGCATCTGCTGCTCCTGGGGATCTGCAGCTCATGGGGATCTACAGTTCATGGGGACCTGCAGCTGATGGGCATCTGCTGCTCCTGGGGATCTGCAGCCGGGCTCTCCTGCTGCAAAGTGGGAGTGAAGGTGCCTGCAGGGAAGCAGCAAACTGCCTGTGAGCTGCAGGGATGGATTCCTCACACGCGAAATCCATTCCTTGGGGAAGACAGGGAGAAGCAGCCTGAGGATCTTTGTGCTTCTGGAGCAACATCCTTGGAGCAGCCCTGGCAGAGCAGAGCAAGTTGGAATTCTGTGCATTCGCAGGTGGAAATCCTACCTTGTGTCATTTCTCTTTTGCTGCTGTCACCCCATAGGGTTGGGATGAGTTTTGGTGCTCCTGGGTGCGCAAATCTCAGTCTGCTCCTGCTAAAAGAGGCACCAGAAGCTCCTGGAGACTGCACAGCCAGAATTTATCTCTGTTTTCCCTGGGGCTGGGCAGAAGTGCTGCTCCCTGACCTGACACCAGCAGAGCAGAGGTTGGCACTGCCACAGACAGAACCAATTTTTCACGTTTTATTTTGTCAGTCTATTAATTCCTATTCAGAATTAATGACATGAAGAGCAAAAGAACGGGGTTCTTGTGTTTTTTAAGCTTCAAGAAGAATTTTCACATAGTTCTGAAACTCCCCCATCTTTGTTGATTTGATGTCAGAGGTTTTGTTTTTTTCCCCAATTATTTTGCTGAAGACAAACTAAAAAAAAATCCCAATGCTGTGAGCATCAAATCCTCCTTGATCTGTTGTTAAAGCCTGAGTACCCCCTGAAATAATAATGGGTAATAATGGCATAAATAATTAATAATCATGAGCTTTAATGAGCTGATGAGGAGGTAGAATGAGGTTGTTTAGTGAGATGTGATTTTTGTGAGTACCTGCTCCAGTCAGGGCTCTGTGTGGGAAGAATCCCAACGTGTGAGTGCTCCTGCAGAGCCCTGGGGTGGGCACAAATGCAAATCCTCAATTTTGAGCCCTTGGAGTGCTGGAACTGCAGCCCTCAGTTCACTCTGGGGTTGGGGTTCCTTCACCAAGGGGTGAAATCCTGCTCAGGGAGGTGCTGAACCATGTGGGTGCAGCTCAGCACTTCTCAGATCTCCTGGGGCTTCAGGTGAATTTCCATTCTCAGTTATGTGCCTGAAGGGTTGGAAAAAAATGGGGTAGAACGATTCCACCATCCACAGGGTGCCCAGGTGGCTTTTCTTTAGATCTGAGCATCCGTGCACAAACCCCTGGGCAGGCTGAAGGCTCTCAGCTGTCTCTGGTTGTCTTGGTTTGGAAAGACAGGAGTCTGCTAAGGAAGGCAGGAGCCTCCCTGGAAATGGAGAATGTAAACCCTCCCCACTCCTCTGAATTGCTATAAATTTTAAATTAAGGGGCTCTCAGGAAAAAATATGGGAGCAGGAATAACAGTTCTTTAATAGGGAAAGGAAAAAAAAAAAAAAAAAAGGGTAAAATAAAATAAACAATGCAGTGAACTAGAACAACACTGCCAGAGTCAGAACCCAACCTGACACCCTGTGGGTCAGGGTGTTGGCAGCAGTCCCATTGGAATTGTGGCTCAGCCCTCCTGCAGTGTCAGGGCTGGTTCTGCTGGAGCAGGGATCCTGGACAAGGGTGGAGTCTCTGCCTCTGAAGATCCAGGGGAAGAAGAGGCAGCTGCTGGTCCTCTGGGAAATCCAGTGGAGAAGCCGCGCTGGTGTTCCAGAATCCCCAGATTATATCCAGGCAGGAATGCTTGGCTGGTGTTCCAGAATCTCCAGATTATATCCAGGCAGGAATGCTTGGCTGGTGTTCCAGAATCTCCAGATTATATCCAGGTAGGAATGCTTGGCTGGTGTTCCAGAATCCCCAGATTATATCCAGGCAGGAATGCTTGGCTGGTGTTCCAGAATCCCCAGATTATATCCAGGTAGGAATGCTTGGCTGGTGTTCCAGAATCTCCAGATTATATCCAGGTAGGAATGCTTGGCTCCTCCCTCTGGGCTCACATCTCCCAATGGGATGCTGGAGTTCTTATCAGCCATGCAGTGACATTCAATAGCTGTTATCAGCAGATGTCCCCTCCCGAGGGAGGTGTGAATGTGGTCACTCAAAGAGAGCGATAAGGCAAACTGCCCACTTGACAAAGGTAATCTGCCACACAGATGGTAATGGGAAACATCTTGCATTGCAATCTTCAGCACTGGTTATGTCCAACATTTAGCCTCCAGAGGATTTCAGGAGGATTCCAGTGCCTGGAAGGCAGAGCTGAGTGTGTGTGACCAGGTAAATCAGGAATCAGAGAGAAAACCCTCTCTAATGAATTATCTGATTTGAGATTATTGGGAATCTGAGACAAACGTGGAACCCGCAGTGCCCCAGGAGCCTCTTCAGGGGCAGCAGCACCATGAACCTCCCATGCTGCCCTTGTTCCTGAGGGCAATAATGACAATAATGACAGTAATTGCCTTTGGTACCCCTCCCCACAGGCAGGGAGGTTCCTCCCTGGTTCCCCCTCTGTTTTCTGCAGCCAGCTCACGTTCAGCAGAATCCTGCCTGCAGCTTCTGAGCATTCCTGAAGAGACTGGGCAGGATTTTCTCCTTTTAAATCAAGGTTCTGCTGCTCTGCCCAGGCCAGAAGCTGCTCAATTTTCACTTCAAACCCTGCTAGAATCAATCCAGTGCTGCAGGAAGCAAATCTGCTCAGAGGCTCCTGGATCCTTTAATGAGCATCCCCTTCCCAGGTCCTGCAGGGTCCTGGCAGGCTCAGCTCTCTGTGCTGCTGGTCCAGGGCCCCACAAGGAGCAGCAGCTGGGGTTTGCTTCCTCTGCCAGGGCTCCTGGTGTGGAATTGTCTCTTTTGGAAGCTGGGTGTGCTCAGGTGTTGGCTGTTTGCTTCTCACACCAGCAGGGTTTCTCTGTCCGTGCTGAGGATTTTGTTTTTTGCTGATTTTTCTGGCTGGAGTGTGGGAAAGCCTCCTGTTGCTTCCAGAGCAGCCCCGAAAGTCTCTGGTTTCTTGATTTGTGCAAAGGAAGGGCATTTTGATTATCTTTGAGGATAAAAAAAATCTGATGGAAAGGAAAAGAAAACCCCACGCTGACCAACTGAGCTGCACATTTTTATTTTGTAGAGTACTTTAATCCCTTCAAATCCCAAAAGAAGGGAAAAGAAATGAAGATCTACTCAGGAAAAACTCTCAGACTGGGCTTTAATAGAAGGACACCTCTCTGTGCTTGTAAATAGAGCTTTATTTTGCAGGGTTTAGGTGTTTAGGCTTGCCCAGGTTTGGGCTCAGGACGGGTTTTTGGGGTCTCTCAGCTCTCTGAGGAGCTGCACACACGCACAGAGTCACTGCAGGCTCCATTTCCCCCTGCTTCCAGAACAGCCCTAAAAGTCTCTGCTTTCTTGATTTGTGCAAAGGGAAGGCATTTTGATTATCTTTGAGGATAAAAAAAAAAATACTGGCAGGGAAAAGAAAACCCCTGACCAATTCAACTGCACATTTTTATTCTGTAGAGTATTCTAATCCCTTCAAATCCTAAAAAAAAAGGGAAAGCAAACCAGGAAAAACTCTCAGAATGGCCTTTAATAGGAGAACACCTCTCAGCGCTTGTAAATGGAGCTTTATTTATTTTTATTTTTATTTTTTATTTTGCAGGGTTTAGGCGTTTAGGCTTGCTCAGGGTGGGATTTTGGGGTCTCTCAGCTCTCCGAGGAGCTGCACACACACACAGAGAGTCGCTGCAGGCTCCATTTCCCCCTGTCACATCCCATCTGCAAACTGGGGCTTGCACTGGCGTGGCAGCAGCCACCGAGCGAGCGGGGAAAGGCCTCGGAAAATAAATAGAGATGAGGAAGTCAGAGATCATTAGAGCTGACACCACCTCACACGTTCATTAATTATGGATCCCCGTGGAAAGAGGCTCGTTAGGCTGCTGCAGCCTGTGGAGCTCTGACTCAACTCCTGGAAGGTGGGAAGAGAGAAGCCAGGAAAGAGAGAAGCCAGGAAAGAGAGAAACACCGAGCCCCAGCTCAGGCTCTGTAATTAAACTCGAGCCCAGCAGCTGGGCTTGCTCCAGGCTGGAATCGCGGCCAGGTGGGGTTTTGCTGTAGCCTGAGCTCCCTCCCCATGGCCAGGAGATTCTCTGGCTGGAAGAAGTTGTTTTCCCCCGAGGGCTGTTGTCCTGGTTTAGGCCAAATTTGGGAGAAATTTGGGGCAAGGTGTCCTGCCCCAATTAAAGCCCAGAATTAACCAAGTTTGGGTGTCCTGCACCAGTTAAAGCCCAGAACTAACCAGGTTTGGGTGTCCTGGCTAATTAAACCCAGAATTAACAACGTTTAGGTGTCCTGCCCCAATTAAACCCTAGAATTAATGAAGTTTGGGTGTCCTGCCCCAATCGAAGCCCAGGATTAATGAAGTTTGGGTGTCCTACCCAAATTAAACCCTAGAATTAATGAAGTTGGGGTGTCCTGCCCCAATTAACCCCCAGAACTAACCAAGTTTTGGTGTTCCAAAGGTGGCCCAGGGGCTGTGCTGGGGCTCTGAGCTGGCTTTGCTTTTGTGACACCTTCAGCCCCTCAGTTTTGGGGCAGCTCTGCAGCTCAGAAGGAGAAGCAAGGGAAGAACCCAGAGGATGGAAATTCCTGCAGTCCTTTAATGATCCCCACAAGGAGCTGCAGTGCCTGAACTGGAGGGCTCGGCGCAGTGAATGATTCTGGATTTAGTTTAATTTATTCCCAACAATGTACTGCGTGTTTGTAAGTGTTACAAACCAAACTCAAACGGGAAATATTCCTCTGCTCAAACATTCTCACACGTAATTGCATTTTCCCTGTAATAACATTATCAGAGCATCTTTCAAGCCCCAATTAATGCAAACCTAATTCTCCTTTAATACCAGTACCAGGAGGATTTGAAGTTAAGAGCACACAGATTTATCTTGGAGCTCCAGGATGATTTTGAAATGCTTTTTGTACAAGTTTTACCCTTTGTGGAGCTTGTGGAGAGATCTGCATCAGTCTGAGCTCCTGCTTTTGGTGGTTCTGCTACTTTCACTGCAGTCTTTGTGCAGAACGGAATTATGACCTGCAAAGACTGTTCTGGTTATGCCAAATAATAAAAAACAGACTCTGGGAATTAACCAAACTTCTATTCTCAGCTGTTTCTGTTATATCAATAAATATACAGAATTATTGGCCCTTCTTGTCTCAGAACAGGCAGAATTAACTTTTAATTTAATTTTGATTTCAGTTAATGGTAGAATGTGTCATTGTAGTTAATGATGAAATGTTGTTTGGATTTTTTTTACAGTAGAATTTTGTTCCCTGAACGATTTTAATCCACCTTTCCAGGCAATATCCAATGTAAATGTGCAGAGCAGGCAGCACAGCCCATCTCAGTCATGTCTGAAGTTGCACTAACATCACAGAAGTAGTTTGGTGTTTTTTTTTTTAATGGGCTCCTGTGAAATGAAAACAGGTGTAAAATTCATGTCTGGTTTAAAAATTTATAAGTGAAGTCCCACCAAACGTTAAGTGGGTCGTTTGCTTATATATATTATACATATATTTATATTATACATATAAATATATTATGTTTAAAGCTCAGGCACAGGAGAGGGGAGGAGAGCAGAGCCCTGAGCTGTGTGTGCAGAGATGGGAGATCACTTGGGAGTCTTGAGCACTCCTCACACTCTGCATTTGAGCCCAAGATCACCCCCAATCACACAAATTTCATATTTAGATCCCCAGCTCATTAATTCCCACCTGCAACAAGCACAGGGGAATGGGGACCAACAGGAAAACCCCAGGTCTGTGTTCTGGTGTTGTCCTTGATGGTTAAAAATGAGTGGGGAAATCAGGAAGTTAAAAATTAGTGGGGAAATCAGGAAGTTAAAAATGAGTGGGAAAATCAGGAGGCTCCTGCTTGTAAAAACCCAAAGGAGGATGGGGAGCTGTTAGAGGGTCTCAGCTATGGAGCTGATGTTCCCAAAGCGTTTCCAGGCTGCATTCTGTGCACTGGGGACTGCAGAGAACCCCTGGGCACCAGAAATGCCCTGCCCAGGGCACCTCCCAGCTGAGCCTCAGCACCCAAACGCAGGGAAGGGGCAGCAAAAGGGAAGCTGAAACCTAAAGCTGCTGGAAGCAAATTTATCTCACGGAAATCCCGCATTTGCTGCTTTTCGGAGGATCTGCAAAAGCCTGGAATAGGATTGAGGAGAGGGCAGGGGGATGAGGCGGATCAGGGCTCAGCCAGGGGCTGCAGATGGCACCGAGGGGATGCAGATGGCAGTGCCCCTTCCTCTGGGGCATTTCCTGCTGGGAATGGGCTGCGGGCAGCTCGGGATGGGATCCTGAGCCCGGGGAGGGGAATGGGATGGGATGGGATGGGATGGGATGGGATGGGATGGGATGGGATGGGATGGGATGGGATGGAATGGGATGGGATGGGATGGGATGGGATGGGATGGGATGGGATGGGATGGGATGGGATGGGATGGGATGGGATGGGATGGGATGGGATGGGATGGGATCCATGGGATTGGATGGGATGGGATGGGATGGGATGGGATCCATGGGATTGGATGGGATGGGATGGGATGGGATCCTTGGGATGGAATGGGATGGGATGGGATGGGATGGGATGGGATGGGGATCCTGCCTCAAGGGAGGGGAAGGGAATGGGATGGGATGGGGATCCTGCCCCCAGGGATGGAAATAGAATGGGGATCCTGCCCTTGGGGAGGAGAACGGGATGGGGATCCTGCACTCAGGGAGGGGATGGGGAACGGGATGGAAATGGGGATCCTGCCCCCAGGGATGGAAATGGGATGGGGATCCTGCATTTGGGGAGGGGATGGGATGGGGATCCTGCCCTCGGGAAGGGGATCCTGCATTCAGGGAGGGAACGGGATGGGGATCCTGCCCTTGGGGAGGAGATGGAGATCCTGCCCTTGAGGATGGGAAGGGGATGAGGATCCTACCCCCAGGGAGGGGAATGGGACAGGGATCCTGCCCTTGGGGATGGGATGGGAATGGGGATAGGGATCCTGCCCCCAGGGAAGAGAAGGGGATGAGGATCCTGCCCTCAGGGAGGGGAAGGGGAATGGGATGGGGATCCTCCCCCGGGGATGGGATGGAAATGGGATGGGGATCCTGCCCTCGAGGAGGAGAACGTGCGGGAGAGCAGCACTGGAGGCCCACCTAAAGGCAGAGAGGGGGTCCCTGGGGCTGGAAGTGTCATTTAAACTGCAGTATTTTCCTGTTCTGTCAGGAAATAAATGTGTTCAGACCTTCTAAAGAGCAAAACTAGAGAAAACTCTTGGGAGATGTTGAAGGACCTGATTTGAGTTGCTGTTTGGATGTGTGTTCCTCTGGCAAATTATAAAAATAAACCCCTCCAAACCCATTTCTAGGTGGCTCCAGGCAGAGCTTTGGTGTCAGATAAATAATTCCAGGGCCAGCAGCTCCCTGCCCCACAGGAGAAAGGTGTATTCCCCCTTCCTCCTCATCTTCATCCACCAGAGATCCTTGGGTACAGCTCACAACCAAATCTTATTTCCCTTCCTCGCTCCATTCAGACTCTGCTAATGAAGGCTTTTGTAGCACAGCTCTGAACTAATTAGGGTTAATTGAGCCTGCTTGTGTGTTAGCTACTGCAGCACTTGTCCTGATGATTGGAACATTTCTGTGATTAGCCAGCCTAAATTCAGGGTTGTTTCTGTGCCTCTGTCCATCCCAGTCCCTGTTCATCCCAATCCCTGTCCATCCCATTCCCAGTCTATCGCAGTCCCTGTCCATCCCAGTCCATCCCAGTCCCAGTCCATCCCAGTCCTTGTCTATCCCAGTCCCAGTCCATCCCAGTCCATCCCTGTCTATCCCTGTCCATCCCAGTCCATCCCACTTCCTGTCCATCCCAGTCCATCCCAGTCCCAGTCCATCCCATTCCCAGTCCATCCCAGTCTCAGTCCATCCCAGTCCATCCCACTCCCTGTCCATCCCATTCCCAGTCCATCCCAGTCCTTCCCAGTCCATCCTAGTCCCTGTCAATCCCAGTCCCTCCCAGTCCATCCCAGTCCCAGTCCATCCCAGTCCATCCCAGTTTATCTCAGTCCATCCCAGTCCATCCCAGTCCCTGTCAATCCCAGTCCCAGTCCATCCCAGTCCATCCCAGTTTATCTCAGTCCATCCCAGTCCATCCCAGTCCCAGTTCATCCCAGTCCCAGTCCATCCCAGTCCATCCCAGTTTATCTCAGTCCATCCCAGTCCATCCCAGTCCCTCCCAGTCCATCCCAGTCCCAGTCCATCCCAGCCCCAGTCCATCCCAGTCCATCCCAGTTTATTTCAGTCCATCCCAGTCCATCCCAGTCCCTCCCAGTCCATCCCAGTCCCAGTCCATTCCAGTCCATCCCAGTTTATCTCAGTCCATCCCAGTCCCTGTCAATCCCAGTCCATCCCAGTTTATCTCAGTCCATCCCAGTCCATCCCAGTCCATTCCAGTCCATCCCAGTCCCAGTCCATCCCAGTCCATCCCAGTTTATTTCAGTCCATCCCATTCCATCCCAGTCCCTGTCCCCCCCTGCCCCTCTCAGACTCCTCAGAGCTCCAAGTTCCCGGCTCAGGGCAGAATTCCCAGAACAGAAGGCAGGAGCCCATTAAGCAGCACGTGGTACATGCATATTCATTTTCTTGCCTTTGTTATTTACATAAATTCAGCGCAAGGCAAGGCTTTTTACAGTCGCTTTTGCTTTTTTGGGTTTTTTTAAAATAGAAATGTTGATCCAGCTGCACACATTCCTTTGTATTACAGCAATACCTTTTATTTTTCTCTGCCTTTTTTGCTGCTGGAAGTGAGAATAAGTTTTATTTTCGAATGCTCAGGCTGGAAATGGTTGGTTAGGTAAAAGGGCTGCAGATGTGTCAGACTTTGTGGGACCTGGGGAAAGGCAGATCCTGATGTTCAGAAACAGGGAATGGCTCAAGAGGAGGAATTGCAGCACTGGATTTGGAGCCTGGTCAATTAGAAGACATGGTTAATAAAATCTGATGGAGCAGCAGCAAAATATCCCTAGGAGGTGTTAGACAGGTGAAGGCAGCCAGAAGTGTTTCCTGCCTTTTTCTGCCTGGATTTATTTGGGAAACATGAGGGTTTCTTAGGGAATGGCAAGGATTTTCTTTGGGAAACACATGGGAGAGAAGCTGGGGGAGCTCTGCAATGACCAGGAACCCTTCAAAAACTGATTTATCTGGAGGTGAAGGGGATAAAGAGAGAGCAGCCATCTCCCCTTAATCTGCAACCTTCACTTGAGCTCTGAAGGTGTTTAAACCACTCTGGGTTTGGCCTAAAATCCACTTCCCATCCTGCCCCAGTGGGTGCAAAATAAAATCATTATCAGTTATCACACAGAGATTTAAATTAAGGGTTTGGAATTTTTTTTTCCCCTTCATGAAACTGAACTTCTGAAAACAAAGTCTCAGAGAAGAGGAATTAATTGCTGGATCTGCACTGAATCACCAAGAGACCCGGTTTTATTTCTGTGGTGCGGCAGAAAGTGCTTCATCAGGAGGAATTCACGTGGAGGAAAACCAGGCATGTCCCACTTATCGAACACAAGTATGTCCGGGATGTTTAATTATCTCCTGATTAATTAATTTAACATCAGGGCAGGCAAGGACTGTGGCGTGCTCAGTGCCTGCGTGCACCCCCAGCTCCGCTGAGTTAAAGGCACCTTGTGGCTGTCACCTGCAGCTGCTGTAAATGAATTATTTCTTTCCTGAGCTCCTTCGTTACCCCAAGGAGATGCACAGAACACGCCCGAGCTCAGGTGATTTGCAGCATCTGTGCTGAGGATTTAATGCCATGTTCTCCGTGTTTGCAGGGATAAAACACGGGGGCAAAACAAGTGTGAGGCGTGAGATGAAGTGCTTGGGAGGAGATGAAGAGCTTGGGAGGAGATGAAGAGCTTGGGAAGCTCTCAGTGTGCTCAGGGTGAGCTGGGAGGATGTTTTCCTGGGGTTGGGAAAAACACCAATCACTTGTTTTTAAAATTTTAAAAGTTTAATTGTTATAAAAATAGCAATATCATTAGAGTAATAAAAATTTCGACAATTTGGATTAGGACAATATGAGACAATAAAAACAAAGAGTTATGGACAGTCTGAGTACCTTTTCTGGGCAAAATAGGCCCGAAAAAGGACCTACGTTAACAGAGGATTAACCCTTAAAAACAATAACCTGTTGCATATTCATACACCTCATCCATGATGCATAAATTCCATTCAAACACAGGATTCTGTCTGGGCAGTGTCAACTTCTTCCTCTTAATCTTCATCCTGAGTGAGGAAGAAGTTCGTTTCTTCTGATAAGAGAGCAATAAATTCTCTTTTTCTGACAGATTCAGGTGTCCTGTGGCTGCTATCTTGGAGTCCTCTCTTAAAACAAGAGGACTTATCTTATTATTATCTTATATAGCATAATTTCTATTTTAGCATTATGTTATAACCTAAAATTATATTTAACACACTAAAAAAAGGAAACGTGAGGTGGGAGCTCTCAGACCAGTTCCTGGCCCTGGCTGCTTTGGTGAGCACAAGTTTGGGGCTGTGAAGTTTGGTCTGCCTGGCTCTTCCCTGCTGTGATGGTGGATAATCAGCCAGTGATTAATGCTCCCTGTATTAATTGATGTCCTGCTCAGCTGTCCCGGGCATGGGGAACCCCTGAAGGACCAACAAAGCTCCAGAGTTTTGCTTCAGGTGAGCACTGACCCAGGGCTGGATCTCTGCTGGCTTCCCCAAACTCCTCCCATGGGAATGGGGATTCTGAGGGCACTGCGGGGACAGCGTAGGCTTTTCTTTCACTCTCTCCTTCCAAACGCTGCCACACAGGATCTGTAATTAAATTTACATCCTTTGCAGGTGGAGAGATGGATTTACTGGTGTGGGAGGCACAGATATCAGAGGGACAAACCACTTCATACATCATCTTCTGTGGAAGTGGAGTTTGGTTTCTGTCTAAATACGGCAGCCTGGTAATAAAACTTAATTCATAAATTATAGATGGGTTTGGGGTTTGGCTGTAGGTCTTTTCCTTTTCCTTTTCCTTTTCCTTTTCCTTTTCCTTTTCCTTTTCCTTTTCCTTTTCCTTTTCCTTTTCCTTTTCCTTTTCCTTTTCCTTTTCCTTTTCCTTTTCCTTTTCCTTTTCCTTTTCCTTTTCCTTTTCCTTTTCCTATTCCTTTTCCTTTTCCTATTCCTTTTCCTTTTCCTTTTCCTTTTCCTTTCCTCCCTTCCTGTCCAGGTAAATGCTGAAGTATTTCAAACCCTCCCGGTGCAGTTTGGGCACTCAGAGGATGAATCAGCCTGTCAGGCTCAGACCAGAGGCTGCAGACAATGCACAGTGGTGTGTCACGGTTACTTAGCAACTCCAGCTGAAGAGGTTCAGGTAGAAATCGCTGTCATTTCCATGGGTGAGCTCTCTCCCCCCTCCTCTGTATACACAGCGTTTTTTTCCCCCAACAGATAAAGTCTTTTGTAGGTTTTAATGATCTTTCAAATTGAGTTTTCAAAAGAGCCTGCTATTTCTGCAGGGCAATCGGAATTAAATGATGAATTTGGAGGATCTGAGCGTGGCTCACAACAAGAGCAGGAGGCATCAACCCAGGATGGATAAAAACATCCCTCTGCCCTGTGGGGAGCTGGGCAGTCCTGCTGGCATTGTCCTCCCTAAAAGTTGATATTGGCAGGTCTGGTCTGGTCAGCACAGAGCCAAAGGTGTGCCCTGGTGGTACTGGGAGGGGAAATTGGTTTGCATTTTCCTGGAGCCGAAATTCTGCCCTGGTGGCACTGGGAGGGAGAAAATTTTTGCACGTTCCTGGAGCCAAAGCTCCCTGGTGGAACTGGGAGGTAGAATTGGTTTTCATTTCCCTGTGCTGCTCACCATGAAGCCAAAGTTCTGCCCTGGTGGGTCTGAGAGGTGGAACTGGTTTGCACTTTCCTGGCCCTGCTGAGGACACCAGCTCTGTTTGCCAGGAGGAAATCTTCCTCCTGGAAGATTTGCCTCTGGCAGCAGGTTAAAAATAATAGCAGCTCTGAAAGTTTTATGACAGCTTCGGGGTAAGCGTTACCTGAACATCAGCAGCTGCAACACAAACACACCTTGGACCCCGCAATTCATGAAAGGATAATGAGCACAGGCTCCAGGAGCTCTGTGGGATTCAGGGGGTGAGAGGGGCAGCCCCTGGCACTGAGCTTCAGCCCTTCAGCTTTGAACAGGATTAAATATTTGCTGGTTCAGGCCTTGGGAGCTGGAGGAAACTGGGATTCTCCCATGGCTGTGCAGCCACTGTCAGCTCTGTGTCACTGCAGAGCTTGCGGGGCTGGAGCAGAACCATCAGCCCTCTCCTCCCTGGGGGCTTCTGGACCTGGAAAAGATGTCTGTGGGACAGGGAAAAGGGGCTGGAGTGCTTAAATCTGAGCTGGGAATTCCTCAGGAACCTCGAACATCCCACAAGCCATTCTCTGTGGGGTTGTGTCTTGGTTTGGAAAGACAGGAGTCTGCTAAGGAAGGCAGGAGCCTCCCCTGAAATGGAGACTGTAAACCCTCCTCACGCCTCTGAATTGCTATAAATTTTAAATTAAGGGGCTCTCAGGAAAAAATATGGGAGCAGGAAATAACAGATCTTTAATAGGGAAAGGAAAAATAAATAAACGATAAAATAAACAATGCAGTGAACTAGAACAACACTGCCAGAGTCAGAACCCAACCTGACACCCTGTGGGTCAGGGTGTTGGCAGCAGTCCCATTGCAATTGTGGCTCAGCCCTCCTGCAGTGTCAGGGGTGGTCCTACTGGAGCAGGGATCCTGTAGAGAAGGATGGATTCCTCCTCTGAAGATCCAGTGGAAGAAAAGGCAGCTGCTGTTCTGGGGAATCCAGTGCAGAAGCCGAATCTCCAGATTATATCCAGGTAGGAATGCTTGGCTGGTGTTCCAGAATCTCCAGATTATATCCAGGCAGGAATCCTTGGCTCCTCCCTCTGGGCTCACATCTCCCAATGGGATGCTGTAGTTCTTATCAGCCATGCAGTGACATTCAATAGCTGTTATCAGCAGATGTCCCCTCCTCAGGGAGGTGTGAATGTGGTCACTCAAAGAGAGCGATAAGGCAAACTGCCCACTTGACAAAGATAATCTGCCACACAGATGGTAATCGAAAATATCTTGCATTGCAATTTTCAACAGGTGGGGAGAGGCTCTGAGCAGAACACCCCAAAATCCTTCCAAATCTCCCGTAGGAAGCTCACGGCCTCTTCAGGAGCCCAAGAGGGACCAAAGTGTGTGCAGAGAAGTTGTCCCACCCCAATCAGTGCCAGCACAAAGCTGCTCAAAGAGTTCAGGAGGAGGCTCCAAGTGATCAGTGAGGAGGAAATTGAGCCCCTTAAGGACACAGGGCTGATTTGAGTTGCCAGAAGGAGCAGGAATAAATAGTGCAATCAATGCCTGCTATAAATACACATTAATATCCCTGCACTTCTCTTTCTCTTGCTTTGTGTCTAGGTCTGAAAGACAGGGATCTGCTAAGGAAGGCAGGACCTCCCTTGGAATGGAAATGTAAACCCCTTCTCTCTGAATTTTTATGATAATTTGAAATTAAGGGGCTCTCAGGCAAAGATATGAGAGGCAGCCCAGCTCTGAGGAGGGCAGGGAGAGGCCAGATCAGGATCCCAGCATCCAAGAGGTGGTGAGAGGTCCCTTTTAGTGAGGTGGGTGATAATGAGGTCTCAGTTCAGGGGTGCTCTCACAAAGCAGATACTCCCCCCAATTCTTTCAATTCTTGGGTATTTCTGCCCCTCCAAAAGAAACTCCAATGTGGTATTTTCAGGGTCTTCAGGAGGAAGGAGGAATTGAGAATCTAACTCCATGTTCTTAGAGGGCTAATTTATTATTTTATGATATTATGTTATATTAAAGAATGTCATACTAAAGAATACTAAACTATACTAAAGAATAGAAAAAAGATCATTCCAGAAGACTTAACAAGATACTAAAAACTCGTGACTGACTCCTCAGAGTCCAACACAGCCTGATGGTGATTGGTCATTAAATAAAACCAATTCACATGTTGCATTACAATCTCCAAACCACATCCCAAAGCAGCAAAACACAGGAGAAGCAAATGAGATAAGAATTGTTTTCCTTTTTCTCTGAGGCTTCTCAGCTTCCCAGGAGAAAAAATCCTGACAAAGGGATTTTTCAGAAAATATGGTGGTGGTGCTCCCAGATAAGGAGAGTACAACCAGATACCCTCCTCCCTTGAGCTTGAACACTTTTGTTTTTCACAGTACCCAGTTTGCCCTCCTCTCCTGAGCTGGGCCACTTCTTTGGTTTTTCTTAGGTACCCAGTCATTAATGTTTCCTGGCAACTTCTGGGAAAAAATCCTAAAAGTGGCTGGGAAACACTAAAAACTGGAACTGGGAAGCTCAAGGTGGGAAGATGGAGAAGGAGCTGCTGGAGCAGGACCTCCAGGGGCTGCTGGGGTTGGTGGGAAGGTGTCTGGGAAGGAGGCAAAGAAAGCGTCACAAAATGAACAACGGGTCACGGGGTCTGTCACTTTGATAAGTTCTGCTCCATTTGCATATTGGAGTTCATTGTCCAATTACAGCTTTAGGTTATCAAGTCACATCCTTTTTGGTTTTTTTCTCTCCAGCCCACATTGTTTGTGCTCTTGGGGCTGAGATTTGGATTGTTTGTCTATTGTCCCCAGCAGGAGAAGGAATTTTTTTGTCTCCCTGCTCTGTGCAGAGAGCTCACCATGCCCTAATGTGAAGGCCAGACCCACACACTAAAGCAGCACAGAATCTGAAAAATGTAAAAGCCAAAACATGAGGCATCAGAACCTCTGGTAGGTGTGCCCAGGAAGGAAATGACAGCCAAGAAGACGCACAGGAAAAACAAGATTTTTGGACAGTGTGGATTCTGGCACTGAGAATCCCTTCCATAACTGATGGATTTTCTCTTTAACTAAAAACCAAGGTTATTTTTCCTGAGAAAGTACTAGGAGCAAAGAAAGAGCAGGATTTCAAACATGAGCTCTGAGGTGTTGGAGGTGTCACACCCAAGTGGGTGCAGCATTTGTGATGGGCTCTGAGGGCTCTCCAGTCCCTGCAGCAGAGATCCCAAGGGAATTGGTTGTTACCCTGAGGGAGGGGAACAAAGGGATGGTGCTGCATCCAGGAGCTCTGAGGCGTGTAAAGGAAACTGCTGTAAATGTGAGGATATTCAGCATTTAATGGAAAATGAGGGATGTGGGCAGCTGCACTGTGGGCTCTCATTTTTTGGGTAGTGATGTGCTCAGCTGTGAGCAATGTGCCCGAGCCCTGCTCAGATAAATAACAAGGCAGTCCCTGAACGTGGCTCTGCTTTATTTATTGTTTGCAGGGTTTTTATGTCCTAGTGTTACATCTTGTGCTGCCATTGAGTTTCACGGGCTGTGTAATTTAACTGTGCATTGATTCATTGGCTTTCCAGAGCCCTGCATCTGCTCCTGGAATCACCTGGCTTTGGTGGGAGGCAGACGAGGGATAACTCCAGGATCTGGGGCTGCTCTTGCCAGGTTTATTCTTCCCTCCTCCTCTTCTCTGGTTTCTGCATTTGTTTTGTTTTTAATGATGATTCTTTGTGTACCCCGCAATGACATCCCAGCTCGGGGTTCCCTTGGGTGCTCTGACACCAGTGTGACAGGTGATTAATGTGCTTTACTAAAGACTGACTCCAGTAAAAACTGAAAATATGCTTTTAACATTAAGAACGTGCTGGAAATGCTTTCCTCCCCCTGCCTAGGAACATCATGATTACATTATTTTATTACGGCACTTCCGCAGCTATTTTACTGTTATTTTATTACTGCACTGCCACAATGGTTTGTCCATCCAGGGGTGTAAATAACGCATCAGGATTTCACTGGGATGAGCTCATGGAAACAATTAGATGGTATCACCTAAATACCAGCTTAGCATTACCTGTAGGAAATCAGGGGGCCTCTCAAGAAGTTTGGAAAAAATTGTGATGTAAAGGTCATCAGCTGTCAGCTGCCATTAACTGGGAATTCACTCCTGTGGAGTAATTAAGTGGGGTAAAGTGTAAGCCTGAAGAATAAATTGCATCCCACTGTGGGCCTGTCTTTTTTAATGATTTGTTGGGGGATTGTTATTTAAAAAATAAAAAATAAAAACCAGAAAGAATTGCTTGTAGTCAATTTACAAAAAGAGCTCACGGAATGTTTATTTCCTCTGAAGAGCTGCTGACTAGAGGAGGGGAGGGCAAACAAAAATCATTGATTAAGCTTTTGCCAACTGTTCAATGGTTTGGAGTGGTTATTGTTGGTGGGAATTTTATTGGAGCTTTTTTCCTGAACAGGTTCTCAGTGGCTCTGGGGTGGAGAGCAGATAATTCATCAGAACAGGTGGAATTTGGGTTAAATTCATTCAGAAGCTGGTGTGCAACAGGGTGAGCCCTCATGGGGTCAGCTCTGGGGTTTTTGGCACTGGTCACAGGATCCTGTCCACAGCTGCTTCTGTTCCACCCAAGGGGAAGCAATTTCTGCAGAGCTGTTCACTGCCTTTGCTGAAAATCCCTTTACAGAACCTCTTTAAACCCGCAGATGATGCTGTGCATATCATTCTGTACTGAATCAAAGTGTGGGATCAAGTGTGAGGTTCACAGCGAGGTTCAGATTCAAAGGCTGGTGCTCCAAGGGCGGTGTTGTTGATGTAGATCAGCATCTACCTTTCAGCACTGAGCTTTGAGTTTCCACAGACTTGGCTTTTTATAAAAAAAACAGAGCTGAAATAGAGATGGAAGAGGGATAATCCTGACACTGCTTGTGATCTCAGCTGCCTCTGTGACCTTTTCCTGTGGCATTAGCTGGATTCTCAGTGGCTTTGTACTTCCTCCTCCAAATTTCCTGCTGGAAGATGAAAGCTGCTCATGCTTCAGGGAGTAATTGTCCCAATAATTGTGTGCAGGGAACGCTTCTGACCAGACCGGCCGTGACCTGTGCTGGTGGCAGTAACAGACCCCTGGTGTGGGTGGTCTGAGCCCTGCCTGGGCTGCTCAGGCTGTGATGAGGAGCAGGTGGGCCCTGCAGCACCCCTGTGCTGGGCTGGGGGGAACAAGGAGTTAATTGGGGGTTTGGGGGGGTGGGAGGAGGAGCAGAGTGAGAGCTCAGGGCTGGTTCCTGCTCTGAACCCCCTGTGAGGTGAGCCCAGCAGGAGATGGAGAGTGGGTGCAGATCTGGGGGCTGCTGGACGTGTCCTGTGCCAGGTGTGTTCTGATGGATCCCTGTGCTGGGCATGTCCCACACTGGGTGTGTTCCATGCCACGTGTGTCCCCTGCTGAGTGTATCCTGATGGATCCCTGATGGATCCCTGATGCTGGGTGTGTCCCCTGCTGGGTGCGTCCTATGCTGGGTGTGTCCCCTGTCAGCCATGTCCCCTGTTGGGTGTGTCCCCTGCCGGGTGTATCCTGTTGGATCCCTGGTGCCAGGTGTGTCCTGTGCTGGGCGTGTCCTGTTTCAGGTGTGTCCCATGCCAGGCAATGTCCCCTGTTGGGTGTGTCCTGTGCCAGGCATGTTCTGTTGGATCCCTGGCGCTGGCATGTTCCACACTGGGTGTGTCCTGTCCTGGGCGTGTCCCCTGCTGGGCGTGTCCTTTTGGATCCCTGGTGCCACAATGGGCGTATCCCGTGCTGGGCGTGTCCCCTGCTGGGCTTGTCCTGTTGGATCCCTACTGTTGGATGTGTCCAGTGCTGGGTGTGTCCTATCCTAGGCGTGTCCCCTGCTGGGTGTGCCCCCTATTGGGTGTGTCCTGTTGAAAAGCTGCTGTTGGGCATGTCCCCTCCTGGGCCTGTCCTGTCCTAGGCGTGTCCCCTGCTGGGTGTGTCCCCTATAGGGCGTGTCCTGTTGAAAAGCTGCTGTTGGGCATGTCCCCTCCTGGGCCTGTCCTGTCCTGGGTGTGTCCCCTGTTGGGTGTGTCCTGTTGGATCTCTGCTGTTGGGCATGTCCTCTCCTCGGTCTCTCCTGTCCTGGGCGTGTCCCCTGCTGGGCGTGTCTCCTGTCGGGCATGTCCTGTCCCGGGTGTGTCCCCTGTTGGGTGTGTCCTGTTGGATCTCTGCTGTTGGGCATGTCCTCTCCTCAGTCTCTCCTGTCCTGGGCGTGTCCCCTGCTGGGCGTGTCTCCTGTTGGGCATGTCCTGTCCTGGGCGTGTCCTGTTCTGGGCGTGTCCCCTGCTGGGTGTGTCCTGTTGGATCCCCGCTGTTGGGTGGCTCTGCAGCCAAACCAAACCGAAGCCACCCGGAGTGTGACCACGGGAGCTGTGGCTGTGTGGAGCCGATCCCTGGCGGCCTGGGGTGGCCCGATCCAGTCAGCAGTGCTTTAATTTAACAACTCCCCAGCAGTGGCTCCCACTCACAGCGATGTTGCAAAGTGATTTTGTGCACTGCTTAATTAAGAGCTGCTTGCAGGAGAAATCCTAATCCATTAGAGGTCGATTTATGCCTTGAAGCAAGGTCAATTTTTCTTTTCCTTTCTTAAATCCGTGCAAAGTTGGAACTTTCTCAGTGCGTGAGCTTGATTTTGCTTTTTTATCTGTTTAGAATTTTGCTGTCTGATTGCTGCTTCTCAAATGGCTCAGAACACGTCCTGCGTTTTGTAAGTTCTGTTTCTGGTCCACTGCTCTGCCTCGCTCTTGAATAATGAGAACTGGAGAGGGAAGTGTCTGATTTGCCACTTTTACACCTGTTTTAACCCAGTGTCTCTTTGACACTCGTATTTGCACACAGAAATAGATATAAAACATACATGGAAACATCCTGCACCTTTTCACCGGTGATTCCAGCGCAGTCAAGTGGAGATAAGGAGGAATCTCATATAATTTAATGGAGAAATTGTAAACCCTGTATTTGCAGAAACAACTGCGCACCAAGGTAGGCACCCCCCACAGCTTTGCTGTGCCTGTAACTGGTTAAACTGGGATGAAGAGAGCAGGCTGTGTTTTGCAGGAGGATGTTTTTGGAATTCCTCAGCACTGCTGCCTGGCCCTTGGAGATGTCCAGTCATGTCTGATGTGCTTGAGCAGAGCTTGCTGCTAAACCAACCTTGATAATCCCAGTCCCCAGAGGCTGCTGCTCTGCCAGGGATTCATTCCTGCCAGCCTCGGCCTCCACAAACCCTGCCAAGGCAAAAATCACATCCACTTACCACCACTTTGTCAGTACAGGGCTGAGGAGCAAGAAAAAAAAATCATACTTTTAAAGATGGAGCCTCGATAGACTGAAGAAAATTCTGGATGCATTCTAAACCCAGCCTCAGTGAAGTACAGCCCACTCAGGATACCTGGAGCTTCTTGGCCAGTTTCTCCCTAGAAAAGCTGTTCATGATTTAACTGGAAGAGTTTTTGGGTTCTGTCATTGCAGGCTGTGGTTTGAGGGGCATTTTGAACAAGTGGGGACCCTCAAACTGGGGCTGTGCTGATTCCCTCAGGGTGGGAGAGCATCAACAGGGGATGCACATCCCTGAGCCTGAGCTGCAGTAAACCTCAGGAGTTCCTTGAGCTTGAATTTTCAATAAACAGTGGGAATTTCTTGAGCTTGAATTTGCAAAATAAACCAGGAATTTCTTGAGCTGGAATTTGCAGTAAACCCGGGAATTTCTTGAGCTTGAATTTGCAGTAAACCCCAGGAATTTCTTCAGTTCTCTGTTGTAAACCCAACAAGTTGGGTGGGCACAGGAAAACTAGCAGAGAATGAAAAACGCAGTAAAAACCTTTCCTAAAGAGTGGGATCCTTTGAACTTGGCTAATCCCAGCACTGGGAGGACAAGAGGGGTGCAGAAAGCTGGGCAGGAATTTGTGATTGAAGGTTCCTGGTGAAAAGCAGAGCAGAATTTGTCCAGACTTTGAGCGAGCATCATTCCCTGCCAGGCTGGAGATGCCAGCTCTGAAGAGTTAACTCTGCATCCTTCAGGGAGCACGGGCACAGCTGGTGGGGGCTCTGCTGAAAGGAAAAGCCTCTGGCAAGTTCCTGCTCTGCAGGGAGAGGAGCAGGGCTCTGCACAGACAGATGAAGCTGTTGCTCAGGATGGAGCTGCTGTTTTCTGTCCAGCTGCTGCTCACAGAACAATTTGTATTCTCTGAGGGGGCGGCTTTTTTCTCTGCCTTCGCTCTCCAAAGTTCAAGCTCCTCTTCTGGAAGTTGCATTTAACCTTTAAGAAACAAGCTGAAGTCGCTGTCCGTGACCTTGGAGGATGGGGGCAGAGAGGGGAAGAAATATCACAGTGTCTCACCAGAGACACCTTTAGAAGTACCTAACAAGGCGTTTAATATCAAACGGGAGAAAAGGACACTTAACTCGAGTGACAGGAGCTGGAGAGGGGCAGAGGAACATCCTGCCACAGCCACACTCAGGACAGGGGATGACAGGCACAGGAGCTGGAGTGGCAGTGTTCGTTTTGTCACACAGCCCTGGAAGAGGTGCCAGAGGAACAGAGATAAGAGCAGAGCAGGTGCAGGAAAATCGAGCCCGTCCATGGCAGGTGACTTTTCACAATGGATGGAAAGGTTATCACCGGGCAGATCGCAGGTGATAACGCTGGGAGGAAATGTCATTTCTCCCCTCTTTTTTCCCTGCCTTTGCTGTGCTGTTGATCGCTCCGTGACACAAAGAAGGGTCACAGCCGCTGCTTTTGAGCTGTCTGGAGGCAAACGCTGATTGTGATGCAGATGGTTTGTCTGATGTAGTGCAGGGAAGGAGCTCGGTCGTTGTGAGGCTCGGGGTGAATAGCAACTCCTGCAGTATCGATCACTGATCTGACAGGAACTTCTGACAGACCTTCCCATTGGGAGCTGGGGCAGCTGAGGGTAATTCTGGTGCCTGAGCTGGTCAGGAGTCAGGAGGGGTGTTGGTTGGTTTTTTAATATTTTTTCTCCATGTGGTCTTGCTTCAATGCATCTTTCACAGTTCTAATTCTCTAAATTATCTAGTCTTTGTGTAAGGCCATGTTTTGAATCTTGTTGAAACTTGTTTCTAGCTCAATCTCTCTCTCAGCAATCTCATCTCCATTCTGTGGCCTTCCTAAGCCAGCACACCTCATCTCAGTGTTTGCACACAGATGGACAAGGCTGTGATAGCTTTTGTCTTGGGTTTAACTGGGCCTGTATTTAATTCCCATCTGTTAGAGGTGAGGCAGTTGTCCTCTGTTCATTGGGTAGTTTTCTTTATCTCTTCCACAACCAATCCTCCCTCCAGGAGATCTCTTCTGTTCATGGTCAATGAATTATTAATTATCTTCTGTTCATGGGCCAGTGAGTGTCCCTGCATGGCTGATACAATTCCATCATCCCATGGGGAGATGCTCTGCCCAGGGGGAGAAGCTGAGCACTCCTACCTGGATACAATCTGAGGTTTCAACCATTCCTGCCTGGATACAATCTGAGGTTTCAAACATTCCTACCCGGATACAATCTGAGGTTTCAAACATTCCTACCTGGATACAATCTGAGGTTTCAACCATTCCTGCCTGGATACAATCTGAGGTTTCAAACATTCCTGCCTGGATACAATCTGAGGTTTCAAACATCCCTACGTGGATACAATCTGAGGTTTCAAACATTCCTACCCGGATACAATCTGAGGTTTGGGACACCACAGCAGCCTTTTCCCACTGCATTCCCAGAGGAGCAGCTTTCTGCTGCCCTGCATTCCCCGAGGAATTCCAGGCCCATCTCCAGCAGCCCTGGAGCTGCAGAGGAAAACTCCCCCCTTGTGCAGGATCCCTGCTCCAGCAGAACCACAGCTGGCACTGCAGGAGGGCTGACCCCCCATGGAATGGGGCTGTGCCACCACCCTGACACACAGGGGGCAGGGCATACTCTGACTCTGCCAGTGAGGGTTTTTTAATTTATCTTATTTGTAGTTTTAGTTTTTCTAGTAAAGAACTGACAGAGACCCCCCAGTGTTCCCATTTGCATGGGATCTGCTCCACTTTCTGTGGGATCTGCTCCCATTTCCACAGGATCTGCTCCCATTTCTGCAGGATCCGTTCCCCTTTTCGCGGAATCCACTTCCCTTTCTGTGGGATCTGCTCCCGTTTCTGCAGAACTTGCTCCCCTTTCTGCAGAACTTGCTCCCCTTTCCTTGGGATCTGCTCCCCTTTCCATGGGATCCTCTCCCTTTCCCATGGAATCTGTTCCCCCTTCTGTGGGACTTGATCCCCTTTCCTTGGGATCCTCTCCCTTTTCTGCATGACCTGCTCCCCTTTCCACAGGATCCTCTCCCCTTTCCCTGGGATCTGCTTCCCTTTCCGCAGAACCTGCTCCCATTTCTGTGGGATCTGCTCCCATTTCCATGGGATCCTCTCCCCTTTCTGTGGGATCTTCTCCCCATTTCTATGGGATCCGCTCCCATTTCCGTGGGACTTGCTCTGGTTTCTGCAGGATCCATGCCCATTTCTGTGGGATCCACTGCCATTTCTGCAGGATCTGCTTCCCTTTCCATGGGATCTGTTCCCCTTTCCACGGGCTCCACTCCCACTGCAGGCCCAGCACGATGCACCTGCTCTGTCACGGGCACACTCACCTCTCTGCAGAGCTGTAATTGAGTTAGGGAGGTTACCATGGCAACCCCTGCAATTAATTAAAGTGCCTGGGCACGGGAAGTTTATAGATGCTGAAAACATTTTCATATATAAATAGTGCAATCTGTTTGTGCTCCGAGGATTTGCCCCTTCCCTGCTTCTCCTCTAATCTCAGCTGAAGAATTGGGTTGTTTTGTTGTTTTTTTTCCTGTTTTTTTTTTTTTTTCCCTCTGGGGATTGATAAATAACTGAGTTATTGCCCATAAATGGGTAAATAAAGTCCCTGCAGTCCGTGTCTACCTGCTGAATGCTGAGTGAGGAGACGAGGCTTCCCAGAGCAGTCCAGGACAGTGTCCCCAAGCTCTCCTGTACCCAGGGGTGCCCTGCTGGCTGTGCCACAGGTGAAATTTGTGACCTGGGCAGGCAGCAGTGCCCAGGCTCTGCCCTGCCTTGGGTGCTCGTTGGGTGTCACCCTGATTTTTTAAGATTTTCTAAGCCTTCTGATGTTTACGTTCTTGTAACGAACTTACACGCTTTATGTAAATAACTCATTGTTTTGCATTCCTTTATGGAGGAGGAGAATTTTGATGGACTGTTGGTTTTGCCAGTGTCATTGGAGAGGTGGCACTTGTTCTTTGTGCTGGCACCTGAGTCCGGCTGGGGGCTCTGTACAAATCACAAACAGGACAGGACTGCTGGGAACGTGCCTTGAGCTGTTTGATTTTCCAGCATCAGGCTCATTCCATGGTTATGACAATGGGAAGATGCCACCAGCTCACATCTCAGGCAGCAGACCAAGAACTTCATGTTACAACTCAGTAACATTATAAGTTTTTTGACCAATCACACAAAGCAAAAGCACATTGACAGTAGTTCCATCCAACCACTATAAGCACAGGTACCTTTGGTTAAAAAAATGCTTGCTTATTTCAAATACAATACCTGCCTGTAAGCTTTCAAACACAATGCACACAGCTTTTATTAAGCTTAAAACTTCCTAATATCTCACTAGATAAACTTTTCTGCAGCTTAGGGAGTTATTCTAGATAAGGGTTAATACACAGACCATTGTTGTATTTGTCCTTGCTTTTTTACAGTTTATATAATATTTCTGCTGACCAATCTCATGGCTGCTGCTTAGCACTAATCACAGTTCTGCTGTATCTGAGGCCTGCCTTTTGTAGCTTTCCCAAAACCCTCTGATTTTGTGGATTCCCACAGGCACCTCCAGGAAGGGTGGGTGAAGGGCTGGGGACAGCCTCAGCAGTGTCCTGAGAGAAGCCCCTGAATTAAAGCTGTGCCACAAAAAGGACCCATTCTTTGGGGTGATCTCCTGTCCTTGCCTGCATTTCCACCCCCGGGAAGGTGCAGATTTCACTCCCCACGTTATTCCCTTCCTCCCCATTATTCCATCGTTTTATCCTCGTGCACTGGGGATTTCTAAATGGTGTGTTAAATGAACATCTGCCACCGGCAGGGCTGGCACATCTGGAGCCGTTAATTTTTCATTATTTCCCCATGTTGGGGGTCAGATGTTCGCGATGTGGTAACGCAAGAGATTCCACTGGTGGGTTTAATGTCTCTGAAGCAGATAATTCTATTCACAGAAGTGTTTCAAACCCCCAAACTGTGAGAGATAACTGCTAGAAAGGTTTCATTTTCTAATTATGTATTTTTTTTTTAAACCAAGAATCCTGCAGTACTTATCCAAACACCAACCCATTTACGACTTATAAAAGTTTGGAAAGTGGATTATTCTTCTCTCTGTTGTTTCTTGGGCTTTGCTCCATCGCTTGTGCTTTTTACCTCTTTCCTGTTTTAAGCAGGAGGAATCACTTATTGGCATTAAGGTTTTGGAAGCAGAATAATAAATGTAATTAATAAAAATTATAATATAATTAATAAATTATATTATCATATATATTTTATAATATGTATATTAATAATTATATTAATAAATGTTTTAATATATTAAATATACAGAGCTCTAAGCTAACTCTTTTTTGGCCAATTGTCACTTTTCTTTGGGAGGTGCCCTGATCCCAGGGGCTCTGGAGCTCTGCCAGGGGGGCAAATTGTAGTCTTGTGGTAAAAAATTATCAGTAAAACCTGGATTTGTGCCCTGTATGCTGTGATTTCAGTTTCCTCCCTGCACCCCAGCCCAGCTCAGCCCTGCCCGGGGCTGGGCTCGTCCCTCCTGCTGCTCCCAGCCAAGCAAATGTCACCCAAAGGTCACCCAGCAGCACAGAGCTCTGATGGAGTGGATGCTGAATTTCAATGGGGAGGGAAAAAAAAAGAAAAAAATTGAGGAAGAAAGGAAGAAAGTTTTAATTTTCTTGGCATTTGCTGCATGCGGAGCAGCATCGCCTCGGGCCGGGCTGGGTCTGGCTGGGAGCTCTGCAAAGCTCAGCCTCTCTCAGGCTCCTCACTTCCACCTGCAAGGACAAGCTCAAGGGCAGGGAAGGGACAAGGATGGAGGGGACGCAGCTGAGCCTCTGCAGGGCATTTTTGTACCTGAATTTCGGGGCAAGGAGGAGATGCCACCCCTGAAATCCTTGCTCCCCTCCAGCCCTCCCTGTGACCTGCGTCCTCCTCAGCTTGGCTGGGATATTCCCCCTTGAAAATTTTCTTCATTTCTACTTTTCCCTGTTTTTTAAACTGCTCTGTTACCCTCGCAGAACATTCCCAGTACTATTAGGGATAATAATGGAGAAAATGAGGTGATTTCTCTGGTCAGAGGTAACAAAAATCCCTGGAAGTGTTGGGAAGGATGGAGGGAGCTGTGAAATTCCTCCTGCAAGGTGTCAGAGCCAGCAGGAGCATCCCTTGGCCTGTCAGGAGCTCAGGGATGGTTTTTCTATATTCCATGTGTTCCCTGCTCTGCCCGGGCAGCACGCCCTCCCTTTTTTTATTAATGTCAGAAGACGTTTCCAGCCCCGCAGGGCACAGGCAGCATTTCCCAGCTGGGCTCGTTATTAATTCAGCCCCAAAATTTCAATTCCATCCAGCCCGAGGTGAAGCTCCTGCTCCAGCAGGGTCCCCAGTAACGACCTCTGCTGTCTCATTTCCTCTTTTTAGTGGTAATAAATAGAATAAAATAATAAATAATAAAATAATCCCAGCTACTGGGATTTAAAAAGGGTGGAAAAAATGGGTTCTGTTTGTCTGGGATATTTCCTAAAGGAGCTGACAGCTGTTTAGGAAAATGAGCTGGGGTGTAAATCATCCTTCAAGGAGAGTCAGGGGGAAATGCACTTTATAAAGAGCAGCATTTTTTGGGTGTAAAGCTTTTGCTGTAATCTCTGTAAACTCTGGAGCTGGGCTTTAATGAGCGCCGTGTTTGCAGAGAGCTCCCAGTGCCCTCCACAGCAGGGAAAACGAAGCAGAAATAACAGCGAAGGGCAGGGGTGGGGAAGGGAATCACAGCACCTTTCCCACACACAGTCAGGATTTTAATTGACTTTCTGCTGTCAGGAAAATTAATCCACAAACACCAGAGGTTTATGTCCAAAAAGGAGACAGAGGAGTCCTTTGACTTTATTCAAATCAAAGCAGAGACCATGGGGCATCCCCTGGGGTCTCTCCAATTTTTGGAGGACACAGCCTCCCTTTTTATCCCAATTTCCAGCCACATTTCCTTTCTCTCTTTCCCCATTTCTGAGGGACTTGAGAGGTTCAGAGTTCCCAAAACACCTGATCCCAAAGATTCCCCTCTAATGTATAACGCTCCCTTTTAATTTTCATTCTTACAGAATTTAGGGTTTTTTCCCCATTGGCTGAGGTACTTGGAGGTTCAGCCTCCCTGGAACACCTGATCCCAAAGATTCCTCTCTAATGTATAATCCTCCCTTTTGATTTTTAATTCTTATGGAATTTAAGGGGTTTTCCTCATTTTCACGGTGCTTGAGAGGTTCAGACTTCCCAGAACACCTGATTTCAGAGATTTCCCTCTAATGTATAACTCTTCTTTTTAATTTTTAATTCTTATGGAATTTAGGAGGTTTCCCCCATTGTTTCTTTCATCTTTCAATGTCTAATTTCATTTATTAGAAAAACTAAAGTTGACTTGTAAAAGGAAATATATTTTCCCATTCATCAATCAGTGGAATCCTTCCCATTGTTTCTTTTCTCTCCCAGTGCTGGTTTTATCTCCCAGCAGCCCCACAGCTTGTTTGGAAACACAAAACTGCCATTTCTCTCCCTGTGAAGCCAAACGGTGAAGTTTTCTCCCCAGGAACGTGAAGTGCAGAGGTTTCAGCGCTGTCACAGCCCCTTAAATGGGTCTGATGGTGACAAATCCTTTCAGGAACGCTTGTCACTCCTCGCCGAGTTTGTAAATCAAGTCGGAGCTTAAGGTACTTTTTCTCTCCTTGCATTTTAATGTTGTTGGTGTTTCCACCAGCCCGGATCTCTGCTCCTCGCTTCCTGCTCGGTCCCAGCTCCCTGGAGCTGACAGGAGCCCGTGATAATGAGCAGTAAATAATTGCTAGCCGTGGGCAAGATTCTGAGCAGGAACAAGAACATTCCAGGTAATGAGGGGGAGAATTTATCTGCACATCCACCGAGTGGGGCTGGGGAGATGCAGGGTCCTGCTCTGCCAGGTTTGTCACCCACAAGCGGGCTGGCATTTCTCAGAAGAGCTCAGCTGCTAATTAGCACCTTTAAAAATCTGATTTTTTTAGCCCAAGAGGTCCCAGCAGCTCTCAGGAGTGCCAGCAGTGCTTTGGGTGTTTCTCAGTGCTGGGTCTAGGGGGGAATTCTTGGAATTTGGGGTTTGGGAAGGGCTTTGAGGTCAGGTTGTGTTCCAGGTGAGGCTTCAGCACCTGCCCAGAGCTTGAGAGATCAAACAAAGGGGAGCTGTGGCTGCTCCGAGGAGAAAACGCTTGGGTGACACAGACATCCTTTATGGAAAGTCCTTTCCTTAGGGTTTTTCCTCTTGAGAAGCTGAGAGGCCTCAGGAACAAAATGTAAACATTGATTATCTGCTGCTGTGGAATGCAACAGGTGCATATATATATATATATATATATATATATATATAACATTTATCTATATATATATAATATATTTTATATATCTATATATCTATATCTATATCTAATAATCTTCTGCCCCCACTCCAGAGCATGGTCCTGGACCTGAACTCAGCTCGGTGAGCAGAACAGAAGAATTCTTTTTGCTGTGGGAATTTTGCCCCAGCCCTGCCGCTCTCCCCACGTTCCTGGAAAGCCTTGAATAATCAAATGGGTCATTTCTGCTCAGCTGCTGCGATTTATTGTCCCACGGAACCCAGATCTTCTGAATGCTAATGAAAAAAACCCCCATCAGCCGGGCTGATGCCATTCTGCTTTATGACCTTATTAAATCTTACACTTTCCTATCATGTGGTGACAATTACTGGAGGACAGGCCAGGGCTCCTGCCACCACCACTCAGCGCTGTCAGCGCCGGGCCCGGGAGATTTACACCCCTGAGCAGTCCTGAGAGACATTTTTACACTGCTGACAGGATTATATAACAAGAGAAAAGGCCATTAACAAATACAAAGGAACGGGCGGCGGCGAGAGGGCAGGTGGGGAATGGGGCAGTAAATCCCAGCTCTGGCAGCCGGCAATAAAATCACCTTGCCGGGAGATTTAATGAGCTGAGAGGGGGCAGAGCTGGCACTACGCACAGCCCGGGGCTCGGGGAGGGCACAGGGCACAGCCTGGCCTTGGATGAGCAGGTCTGTGCCAAGGAATATCCCTGGGATGTCCTGGAATGTCCTGGGATGTCCCCGAGTGTGGGCACAGCCAGCCTTCGCTGGGGATGTCTGTGCTAAGGAATATCCTGGAATATCCCGGGATTTCCCTGAGTGTGGGCACAGCCTGGCCCTGGCTGGGCAAGTCTATGCCAAGGAATGTCCCTGGGATGTCCTGGGATGTCCTGGAATATCCTGAGATGTTCCTGGCATATCCTGGGATATTCTGGGATGTCCCCAAGTGTGGGCACAGCCAGCCCTGGCTGGGGATGTCTGTGCCCCTGGAATATCCTGGAATGTCCTTGGAATGTCCCAGAATGTCCCTGGGATGTCCTGAAATATTCTGGGAATGTCCCCAAGTGTGGGCACAGCCAGCCCTGGAATATCCTGGGATGTCCTGGGATGACCCCGAGTGTGGGCACAGCCTGGCTCTGGCTGGGGATGTCTGTGCCCCTGGGATGTCCTAGAATGTCCCTGGGATGTCCCTGGGATGTCCTGGAATGTCCCAGAATGTCCCTGGGATGTCCTGGGATGTCCTGGAACGTTCCTGGGATATGGGCACAGCCAGTCCTGGCTAGGGATATCTGTGCCAAGGAGTGTCTTTGGATGTCCCTGGAATATCCTGGGATGTTCCCAAGCCAGGGCACAGCCCTGAATGTGCCAAGGAATGATCAAGTGAATGAATTAATTCCATTCAAATAATTAATTATCCAAATAATTAATGGAATTATTAAAACCAAAAAGCCACGCCCAGAGCTCCCTGTGAGCCCACCCTCCCCAGTGCCTGGCCTGGTTTGACCCCAGCAGTGAAAGGACAGCAGGGTCAGGCGTCAGTAAAAGACTCTTTATTCATAAATAGCTGATATCCATCATTCCCATCTGTACACCTCTCTCCAAAGGCCGGGGCCACACAGCTCTGAAACTCTACAGAAAACACCCAAAGTGTCCACTTTGACTTCTCCAGGACAATAGAACACAGCTGGTTGGCATTACCAAATATATATATATATGTATATATATTTATATATGTACATGTGCTGAAAAAAGAAGCCAGTGCAGCCTTTCCCAAGGAGTCTCTCCCAAGTATTTTCACTGTACAACATTCAGAATTTACATTGATAGAACAAGGCACAGAAAGTGTGGTATGAAGCCAAGGCCATGCTTTTGATTCCACGTTCTGTCTCCCTTCCCCTTCTCCTTCAGCTTCATCCTAGGAAGGGCTCAGGGCTCTGCCCTCCTTCACCCCAAACACGCCGGGGCAGGGAGGGATGCTCAGGCAGAGCAGCCAAGAACCTTTTCACAACCTCTTCACTGCAAAAATAAAGGAGCAGAAGAGAAAACAAGTCTCTCTAGAGGAATACTTTTGGGTTATTTTTTTTTCTCTTTTTAGGAATTATTTATATTTTGTGTCAGGCTGGGTCGAAGTTCCTCCTCCTGTTTTCACCTAAGAGCTGGCTTAAAGTTGAGGATGCAAGTTGGGAATTTTGTTATCTCTTGTCTGACACTGCCCAGAGTCTCACCAGACTGACCAGCACCACGTTTTATCTTATCCAAACCAACAACAGGAGCACATTTAACATTTTTTTAGGCATTTATCAGCTGGGCATTTTGTTGGGGCAAAATGCCCAGCTAATAAACGGCTGCAAAAATGTTACATGTGCTCCTTCTGTTTTTTGTTTTTTTCTCTTTTTAGGAATTATTTATATTTTGTGTCGGGCTGGGTTGAAGTTCCTCCTCCCGTTTTCACCTAAGAGCTGGCTTAAAATTCTGGTTGAGGATGCAATGGGAATTTTGTTATCTCTTGCGTGACACTGCCCAGAGCCTCAGCAGACTGACCAGCACCACGTTTTATATTATCCAAACCAACACAAGGAGCACATTTAACATTTTTGTAGCCGTTTATCAGCTGGGATATCAGGGTCACAGCGGGATGGGGGAGCGCCAGGTGAGGGGATGGAGTTTTTGTTCCCAAAGCTGTGGTTGTGAGCCCAGGGTTTGTGTGTGCCCTGCCCAGCTGGGAGAGGCACTCAGGAGCCCTGGGGCTCAGCACAGGGGCTGGGGTGGAGGATGAGGGGGGAAAGGATGGGAAAATCGACAGCTTCACCTAAAAATCTGGGGCTGGGGTTTGGGGTTTCCTTCCTCCCCCTCCAGTGCCTGAACAAGGGACACCTGAAGGGATTCCTTGAGGAGATATCCCAACCAGAGACACCTGAAGGGATTCCTTGAGGAGATATCCCAACCATGGGTCAATATTCCCAATTCCAGCGTGGGCATGGCAGGGGCTGGATGTTCCACTCTGCCAGAGCCAGGGGCTAGTCAGTGCTGGGAGGGTTTGGGAGGAAACCCCAAACTTTCCCCTCCTGCTGTGCCCAGGCTGGGTGCAGGGCACCCCAAACTTCATCAATTCCACCCCAAAACCCTGGTGCTGGGCAGGGAGGGCTGTGCACACCCCAGCCCCTGCAGGATCAGGAGCTCATCCAAGGAGGAATTTCACCAATTCCACCCCAAAATTCTGGGGCTGGGCAGGGAGGGCTGTGCACATCCCAGCCCCTGTTGGATCAGGAGCAGTGTCCAGGGAGGGATTTCACCAGAGCTCATCCCAGGAATGAGCAGCCCCTGGGAAACCACGGGCAGGCCCTGGGTGAGGGATGTTCCCCTTTCCTGCTGTGCTCCAGGTGAGACAGAACTCTCTGGGGGCGTCAGCCAAGGAAAGGCCAGAGAGGTAACCCTGGAGATTGTCCTTGGTTGTCAAGGACTTCAAATCTCATTTCCTGTTTTCCACTCAGTTAATTACCAGCCAAGAGCAGCTCTTTGCTGCAATCTGTGTTTTACAGGCAGAAACAGCCTGAAAAAAGAAGATTCAGTTGGTGACCAGAAGCCCAGCCCGGTCCCTCCCTTGTTTAACTCACCGTGGACCTGGGCTGTGTCTCCCTTTAGTGGAAAATTGGAATTGATCAGTTATTGAATGCTTTAAAACTCTCACAGCACTGCCTTGCAGGTGGAAAAGAATGAATTTGCAGTGTGATGTGAATATCCCAGACCCTGCAAAGTGATTTATGCTGAATAAGATTCTCTGAAAGGCAGCAGTGCCCAGGCCAGACATGGGGAGAGCAGCTGTGGCCAGAGATAAAAACAAGGACAAAAGCAGTTTGCTGGATTTTAAAGAGAATTGTTTGATATCTCTTCATCTATTACAAAAATCCCAATAAAACTTCTGTGGGAGTGCAGGGCGGTACGAGATGGAAATGAGCTTTATGGTGCTGGCGGAGCTGGGAGTCATTTTTAAAATGCAGCCATTAGTCTGCAATGAGTCATGGCACAGAAATACCTGGGCAAAGTGCTCAGGAAAATGAAAATCTATTAAAGCAGATTCTTTGGTGATGTAAAATCAGAATGGCTCTTTCCCCTGAATAGAGCTAGGGCAGCCACGTGGAATGTACAGGGGGGGAAATGCACATTTCTCCTTCTTTTACTTTCTAGTTCAGGGAAAATTGTTTTTCAATTATCATAATTTATACAACAGAAGAAAGGAATGAATTTTTAATTCCTGGCCTCTAATCCTTTTCCAGGTGCTCCTCCACATCTGTGTTTTGGGTCAAATCATATGAATACGTGCACGGATTTCCAAAAGGTCTTTTAAAGAGAAAGGGAGAAAGGAAATAAATATTTGGGGCATTTCTGGTTCATTTGAAGAACACAAGAGCATCAAAGCAGTCAGGAATAGGAAGGAAAGCTGGAGAGTTGTTGATTCAGGATCTCAAAGAGTGAGATCAGCAACAAAGAGTTGCTTTAATCAAAGGGAAGAAGAAAAACCAGGGAACAAAACCTAAAGGGCAACATCCAACTGAGCCCTTCATGGGGGAACAGCTTCCCTATAGAATTGTCCAGCTTGGACATTGATTCCCTTTCAGGACATGGGATTGTGGGTGGGCTGGGATTCTGGGGCAGGGCAGGGTCCTTCTGAGAGGGGGGTCCTGCACTGGGAGGGTCTGCAGAGCTCCAGGGTGGACAGAACCCCGAGGAAAGGCAGCAGAGGCTGAGCCCACACAGATCCTGGGGCTCCCCTGGGCTGTCAGGAGGATGGAGCAGAGCAGGAGGATGCAGCTCCTTTTCATCCCGATTTCCCAAACCCTCCCTTTTAATCCCAATTTCCCTTCTCTCTTTCCTGTTGGGAAGGATGAGAGTTTGACTAGAAAGTCTCACAGATATGTGTGCTTGGCGGAAGGATTTTTAAATGTAGAGTCTGATGAAGGAATAGAGATGGAAGCAAGTTTTGGTATAGAAGAAAAGAATTGCTGAGCCAGTCTCACTGGATAACCAGGGAGGCAAAGGGTGTGTTAGTTAGAAGGGGTTTTATGGCTTAGAACAAAGGATAAACCCACCCCAAACAAGAAGATGCTTTTACCAAGCAGAAAGATAGCACAGGCAAACAAGGCAGCAAATGTTGCAAGTAGAAAATTATCTCAGAATTTTCCACTGCAAGAAAACTGAAAAAAACTTCTAGCTTAAACTGTAATGTACTGACTTTTAGTGATTGGAGAACAGCAACATGAATATGGTAATTACAGTAGTTATGATAGGCTGTAGATAATAGTTAAGGTATAGATTAGTTCTACTATAGATTGGTATTAAGATGCTCAGGAAAGAAAAGTATATAATGCATTTGTAGCCAAAATTAAAGGGTCTTCAGCCTTGTGTGCAGCTAGAGCTGACAGCTGTGGGCACAGCTCTGTCACCCACGACCCTGGACTGCTGTAGCATCTTGGATAGAATAAACTGCATTCTGTATACAATAAACTGCATTTTGGATACAATAAACTGCATTTTGAAGAGCCCCTGGAGTTCCACATCTCTCATTTTGGCTCTCACAGTGGCGCCCAACGTGGGGCACCATTAGTAAGAGCCCGAATGAGGGATGTGGGTGTCCAGGCCTGCCTGCAGCTGGAACTGACAGCTGGAGGCACAGCTCTGTCATCCACGACCCTGGACTGCTGTAGCATCTTGGATAGAATAAACTGCATTTTGGATAGAATAAACTGCACTTTGGATACAATAATCTGCATTTTGGAGAGGTGCCTGGAATCCCACATCCCTCATTCGGGCTCCTACACTTTCCCCATTTCTGAGGTACTTGAGAGGTTCAGACTTCCCAGAACACCTGATCCCAAAGATCCCCCTCCAATGTCTAACCCAGGAATCCCCTGCAGCACCTGGGGTGCACAAACCCAGCCTGCTCAGGAGCAGAGCAGCTCTGGGGCGCTGAGAACAAATCCCTGCTGCAGGCAGAGCCGGGTTGGTTTCCCCGACAACGGCAGCTCGCAGACTCTGCTTGTTCCCCCAGTGCCATCATCCCTTGTTTTGTTTTTTTTTCTAATGCCTGACATTTTGTCCAACCAAGAACAGGTTTGTGGAGGAGGACTGGCAGTCAGTGGGGATGGAACTGGAGGAGCATGTGCTGCTGAAAGCAGTGACAGCTTGCAGCCGGTATTTCTGTCTGCCCCGAAACCTGTGCCAGGAGCCTCCTGCCAGGCTTGCAGGAGATGCTGAACTGCAGGAAAGCTTTGCACTGGTCTCAGGATTTCCAAGTTTCAGGATTTCCATGTCTCAGCCTATTCCTGAGCTGGGCAGGCAGTGACATTTGTGATTTCAGGGCAGCACAAGCAAGGACAGAGCTGATGTTGCTGATCTCATTGTTGTTGTTGTTCAGATTTTCACCCTGCAGTCCTGGGTGAAGGAACTGCCCTGCTCTCAGCCAAACACAAGGCTAAAACAGCCTCCAAACCCTTGGTTTGGGTTTCCTGCATTTCCACAAAGCTCCCAAAGCCTCATTTCTGTTCCTTTTTCTCCTGCCTGTGCCCTGGCAGCCCCACGGGCTCCAGCACCTCGGCTATGGTGAAGGATGGGAGTGAAAAGAATGGTCAAAAATAATGGTGACATTTGGCTCAGTACCAGCTCCACCAGGCCCTCGCTCACAGTGACAGCTCTTTTTGGTTTGATTGAAGCCATAAATAATTTCTGCATGGAATGGGTAAAAAATGACATGAATTCTCTGCTTAGATCCTGATTTTTGGGGAAAATGCAATTTGTAATTAAACCAAGGTAACACAGCCAGCTCTGGACCCCGCAAAATTCCCAAACTGTGCAACAAAATCCAGGCCAGTGTTGGCAGTGCTGTGTGGGGTTTGTGGTTTCAATCTGAAACCAAACCAAAATGAAGCTGTGCTGACTGCCTTCACCTTCAGCTCAGCCACAGAGAATGAAGTAACAAAAATAAATGTCTCAACTTGCTAAAATAGGGCTGGAAAATTTCCCGTGTGTTATTTGGTTATTTAAATCCACCCCCAAAGACAGTTTTTTGACTAAGAAAGTTTGCAGACGTAGAAAATTAGAAAATTCCTCTGGCGTGTGCACACACCCCCCAGTCTCAGAGAGAAGGGGTTTGTTCTGGAATTTTGGTAACAGAGCAGGCAGCAAAGCTCTGCAGCAAATGTACATTCATTAAGGGGCTGAATTTTTAAAACAAATTATTTGGAATACACACGATGTGAAATAATTATGAGATCTTCTAATTCCTCAAACATCTGAACAGGATAAGGCCAAATTTTCAGTTTTCCTGTAGCAGACATAAAGTGACAACGTGATGGGATTTTTAAACCACCCTTGAAGCGAGAAACCTTTTAACCAGGACCAACCTCCAGTGGCTCGAAATATCCAGTGTTATTTGTTGATTTTCACTAGAGAAACCTTTTAACCAGGACCAACCTCCAGTGGCTCGAAATATCCAACGCTATTTGTTGATTTTTCACTAGGCAGTACACGAACATGACTGTTCCTAAATACAGAATAACATTTCCCTCTTATGGCTCTGTGTCTCTCTCCCTCCTGCCCCGGCGCTGACACAAGTGCAGGCTCGTTTGGGGCACCAAAATGTGGGTTTTAAGTGGAGGAGGACAGGGAGGAGCTGGTTTTCCTCATCACCAGAGGGTTTTTAGCTTCTGCTCCTCCCGTTGCCACTGATGGGGGCGAGTTCCATCCCCACAACCCCTGCTGGCCGTGTGTCCTGGCAGGACAGAGGGACTAAAGCCCCTTCCTGGTGCAGGGGAACTCGGGCTCGTCCAGCTCGGGCTCTGGCACGTCGGGGGGCTTGGAGTGTGTCCTGCCAATCTCCTCCAGGGCACAGGCCAGCGAGTCCAGGTCCCCGTCGTGCTGGTGCCGCGCCTCCCACAGGTCCAGGATGACGGCAGAGGGGCTGCTCTGGGTGGCAAAGAAGGAGAGGTTCCTGCAGGGAAAAGAGAGAAAATGGGTGAGGAAGGAGGATAGGTTCCTGTGGGGAAAGGAAAGGAGAGAAAATGGGTGAGGAAGGAGGAGAGATTCCTGCAGGGAAAAATGGTGAGGAAGGAGGAGAGATTCCTGTAGGGAAAGGAGAGAAAAAAAGGAGAGATTCCTGCAGGGAAAGGAGAGAAAATGGGTAAGGAAGGAGAGACTACTGCAGAGAAGGGAGGGAAAAAGGGATGAGGAATAAGGAGATATTCCTGCAGGGAAAAAAAGAGATTCCTGCAGGGAAAAAAAGAGATTCCTGCAGGGAAAGGAGGGAAAAAGAGATGAAGAAGAAGGAGAGATTCCTACAGGGAAAAAGGGTTGAGGAAGAAGGAGAGATTCCTGCAGGGAAAGGAGAGATTCCTGCGGGGAAAGGAGGGAGAAAGGGACGAGGAAGAAGAAAAGATTCCTGCAGGGAAAGGAGAAATTCCTGCAGGGAAAAAGGGGTGAGGAAGAAGGAGAGATTCCCTGCAGGGAAAAAGGGAAAATGGAGTGACAAAGAAGGAGAGATTCCTGCAGGGAAAGGAGAGAAAAAGGGTTGAGGAAGAAGGAGAGATTGCTGCAGGGAAAGGAGGGAGAAAGGAATGGGGAAGGAGGAGAGATTCCTGCAGGGAAAAAGGGGTGAGGATGGAAGAGAGATTCCTGCAGGGAAAAAGGGAGATGATAGAGGAGAGATTCCTGCAGGGAAAGGAGAGATTCCTGCAGGAAGAAAAGGGGAAAAGGGGTGAGGAAAAAGGAGAGATACCGGCAGGGAAAGGAGATAAAAAAGGGCGAGGAAAAAGGAGAGATTCCTGCAGCGAATGGAGGGAGAAGGAGATGAGGAAGAAGGAGAGGTTCCTGCAGGGGAAGGAGAGAAAATGGGTGAGGAAGAAGGAGAGATTCCTGCAGGGAAAGGAGAGAAAAAAGGAGAGATTCCTGCAGGGAAAAAGGGATGAGGAATAAGGAGAGATTCCTGCAGGGAAAGAAGGGAAAAGGGATGAGGAGCAGCCCGGGCTGCAGCTGTGCCCTATGCCCAGCATGATCCACGTGTTTGGAAAATAAAACCCCTCAGCAGCTGGTGCTTGGGTTGTGCAAAGACACAACCCCTTTGATCCGGGATTTTCTATTTTGATAATGTGCTGTTTTTAGGACCATGCAGGGGTAATTTGCACAGAATTTGGTAAAACAAAGTGTTTATCCAAAACTCTTTTTCCTTTTGCTCAGATGTGGTTTATTGAGGCTCCCACACAAAGCAGGAAGCCAATGGAAAGTTACTTTGCCTGATTTAAGTATTCCTCTGCTCTCCTGGGAACGCATTTATAGAGTTTGTGACAATCAGAAAATATTTTTGTGAGGAAGCTGCCTCCGCCAATTTAATTTAGCCAAGCAGAAAAAGCAAAGTAAGAAGTAAATTGGTTTTTACAGCATCTTTCACTTTTAATAATCATAATATTATTACTCCTAACGGTAGAGCATGACTGTCTCTTTTTAAGATGTCTTTCCCTTCAAAAAAAAAAAATTCTGCAGGATTCATTTTGGAATAGGAAAGAGAGAGAGAGAGTCAAGGGGATTTGTCTGGGGGAACGTGCAGCCTCCTAAGGGCTTTGAACAGCTCTTGGATGGACAAAATCCTTCTGCAGCCTTGGGCTCCTGAGGGTGGGCAGAAGGATGAGGAGCTGGAACCAGGAGTGAACCCCACTTAGCCCTTCATTCCCACCCACACCCCAACACCAGAAGCAAACCAACCAACCAACCAACCAACCAACCAACCAACCAACCAACCAACCAACCACCCACCCCTGAATGGCCCAAAATCCCCTTTCCAGGTGCCAACCCCTGCAGCCATGATATTTTATGAAAAATTCTTTTGTTAGGATTTTTTCTTTTGAGAAGCTGAGAAGCCTCAGAGGAAAAGAAAAACAATAATTATCTGCTGCTGTGGAATGCAACAAGTGGATCTTTGATTGGTCTCATGTTGGATGTTTCTAATTAATGGCCAATCGCAGTCCAGCTCTCTTGGATTCTCTGAGAGTCACGAGCTTTTGTTATCATTCCACTTCTTTCCTTTCAAGCCTTCTGATGAAATCCTTTCTTCTATCCTTTTACTGTAGTTTTAATGTAATATATATCATAAAATAATAAATCAAGCCTTCTGAAACACGGAGTCAGATCCTCATCTCTTCCCTCATCCTAAGACCCCTGTGAACACGGTCATGTATAATTTTCTTTTAATATAATATACATCATATATATATATATATATATATTAAATATATATCATAAAATAATAAAACAGCCTTCTGAAACGGGTCAAGAGTCTCATCTCTTCCCTCATCCTGGGACCCCTGTGAACACCACCACAAACCCCATGCCAGGGTGCTGCCGTCACCTGCTGATGCTGTTCTTCTGTGCCAGCAGCTGCCAGTCCTTGCCCTTGGCGCCGGGCGCGTCGAAGGTGGCGCAGATGCGCTGCCGGATGGAGCGCGGGATCTTGAAGGCCTTGGGGCCCAGCTGGGCGGGGAAGGCGCTGTCCTCGTGGCCAAAGAAGGGGATGTTTTCTCTCTCGGCCTGTAGGGAAAGGAGAATCAAAGCTCAAGTTGCTTGAACTGGAAACAGAAAATGGCTCAGAGGTTAATGTGGCTGTGCTGGGGTTCGGGGTATCCCTAGTAGGCTGCAGCGGGGTCCGGATTGTGGGAATCCACAAAATCAGAGGGTTTTGGGAAAGCTACAACATGCAGGCCTCAGAAACAGCAGAACTGTGATTAGAGCCAAGCAGCAGCCATGAGATTGGTCAGCAGAAAAATTATTTAAGCTGTAGAAAAGCAAGGGCAAATAGAACAATGGTCTGTGTATTAATGTTTCTCTAGAATAACTCCCTAAGCTACAGAAAAGTTTATCTAGTGAGATATTAGGAAGTTTGAAGCTTAATAATGGAGCTCTGGGCATTGTGTTTTAAAGCTTACAAATAAGAATTGTATTTGAAATAAGCAAACATTGTTTTAAGCAAAAGTACATGCACTTATAGTGGTTGGATAGAACTACTGTCTATGTGCTTTTGCTTTGGTGATGGGTCAAAAAACTTATAAAGTGAGTTGTAACATTAAGTTCTTCGTCTGCTGGCTGGGATGTGAGCTGCTGACATCTTCCCATTGTCACAACCATGGGATGAGACTGATGCTGGAAAATAAAACAGCTCAAAGCACGTTCCCTGCAGTCCTGTCCTGTTTGTGATTTGTAGAGACCCCAGCCAGCATCACTGATAGCTCTGACCTGGGATAGCTCTGACCTGCTCGGCACAGCTTGTCTAAGTTCCCAAGCAGTTTTTAGCCACAGGCAACCTTAGCAAGCTTAAGTGATATCAGCTCTTTAGTGATTATCAGCTCATTGTGGTGATTTCAGCTCTCAGCTTGCTAGGTGCCCAAGTAGGCAGATGCAGGGAGAGAGAGGAGAAGCCTGTGTGGGGTTCCACAGGAGTGTCTTTACTGAATCTTCTGCAAAGGTTTCCAGTGACAGCTCTTTTGCCTGAGCTGGGCAAAAGCAGCTCTTTATATAGGGTTCAGGGGTTTTGGAAATTGTCCAATAGCAACGGTTAAAAGAAAGTGACCTATAGTCTTACAGAGCGATAAGCAAGAGGTCCAAAGGCAGAAGAGAGGAGCTTCTAAGGTTCCAGTCACCATGAATTGGCATTTCCTATCTTAAGCTCCTGAATGTCAGGAAGGTGTTGCAGGCTCTGGCCTGCTACAAGAGGTGCTTCTGTGAGTTGTGAAAGAACACCCAGAAGGTGTTCCTTCACCATCACAAGGACTTGTGCATAAAAACCTTTAAAATTTTGGCTTTTCCTTCCATAAGTTTTATTTTTTGGTTATTTTTGTCTTGCAGAGCTGTGCTGGGTTTCTAAATCTTTAATTTCTTAAACCCCAAACATGGGCACAAAAATTTGTGTTTGTTTCTTTATTTCTTTGGGTTTTCTTAAACACCTGAATTCCTTAAACACCTCAGCTCTCCCAGATTCTCTGGAATCCAGGTCCTTTGCAGATCTGGCCCCTCTTTTCCTGTGGAATCACACCAGCCTTGCACAACAGAGTCAAATTTCAGTGCATTACTCATCCGAGAGTGACACAGCATCAATATTAACCAGCAGCAGCGACGATGCTGCAGCCTCCATCCACCATTTGTGACAGGTCCCCAGGGCCAGCCAGGCTCAGCACCCGGTGCTGCAGCTCTGCCCTGGGCTCTGCTCAAGATGCAGAGCAGGAGAAGCTCCTGCCCTGCACGTGTGAGATAAGCACAGCGACCCGGGCGCTGCGGGGATTGTCGCGCACGGAGCGGCTCCGGGGGGGAGTTGTCACTCACAGAATTTATTTCGCAGTCAAATTATCCTCCCTCTTCAATCACTGCTGGAGATAGGCATGAGAAAGCCTTCCAGAGCAGTAAATCTGCTTGAAGCAGAACGGGAACATGCTCTGGGGACTTGTGTACAGACAGGGCCCTTAAAAACACAGCAGAGAGGGAGAGCGAGGCAGCGGCAGCACGGGCTGGAGACACAGAGAGTGACAGAGGGGTTTTATGAAATAACAGTAAAGGAGCAGAAAACACTTGGCCAGTTCTGAGTTTTTATATAAAATGATGTTCATGTTCTCTTGCCCAGCTGCCGCACTCCCTGCTCAGAGCATTTATGGGTGTAGAACTCTAATCCAGCATTATTAATCTGGATTAATCAACAAAGATGCTCAATAATCTAAAAAATGCAGCTGCTGGAGTTCTAATGGCTGTGGGACAGATCAGCAGCTTGCTCAGCTGTAGGTCTGATTTGTTTTAACCATGAGCAGGGCTCAGTCCTCACAAGGCACAGTTTGTACCCCTGTCCCCACCTCTCAGTGCTCTGCAAAGGCTTCTTGCTAGGAAACCGCAGCCACCAACCCAAACAATCAATTATTGAATTATTGATAAATTATTGTTGGTGCTGCAGAGTCTCTGTGCCTTGATTTCTGCTGGAAATGGGATCTGCAAGGCTTTAAAGACTGCTTCCAGATTTGAGCAAAAACTACAGGAGGAAAGGACAAAACTGGGGAGGGAACCGGTGGGCAGAGAGGTGGTGCCCCCTCCTTGGAAGGGTCCAAGGGGTGGGATGGTGGAAGGTGGCCTTGCCCATGGCAGGGGTGGCACTGGATGGGCTTTAAGGCCCTTCCAAGCCAAGCCAAGCCAAGCCAAGCCAAGCCAAGCCAAACCAACTCAATCCAACCCAACTCAACCCAACACAACCCAACCCAACCCAACTCAACACAACCCAACCCCAGGATTCTGTTCCATGACCATCCCACCCTACAGACCAGGGTGTGCTGGTGTCTGTACCTCGAGGACGGAGGTCTGGATGTGCAGCAGCTGCTCGTGGCCCTGCAGCTGCCTGACACACACGGTGCAGCACAGCTGGGTGGTGGCGGGGCTGAAGCGCTCCAGGGAGAAGGCGCCGAGCAGGGGCCGGGGGCTGCCGCGCCACACGCGGGAGAACGGCACCTCCTGTGGGACAGGGACACGTCAGGGACAGGGGACACGGCCTGGGGGCACACACAGTGCTGCTCTGCTGGGGGGGCTGGGTAATGGCACCTCCAGGTCTGAGCAAAGACAGAAAATGAGGATTGAGTTGATGGAACTGAGGTGTGGCAGTGACCGAGAGCTCAGAGAAAAAAGTAATGGGAGATTCTTGAAAAAGATGTTTAGAGAGACTTCAGAAAGATGCATTTCACTTCCTCCCTCTTGCCAAGATCAGAATTCCTCTCTGTGTCTCCTTGAAATCACCTTGTAACCACAATGCAAGGACAGAAACTTCCCACTGAGAACTGCCAGCCTTCCCTTCTCCACCCCAAAGGAACTTCGCACCAGGAACTGCCCTGGCCCTGCCAACCTTCCCTTCTCCATCCCGAAGAAACTTCCAACCAAGAACTGCCTGGTCAGCCTTTCCTTCCATATCCCAAAGGAATTTCCTACCAGAAACTGCCTTGGTCCTGCCGCCCTTCCCTTCTCCATCTCAGAGGAACTTCCCACTGAGAACTGCCCTGGCCCTGCCAACCTTTTCTCCTCCACCTCAAAGAACTTTGCACCAGGAACTGCCCTGGCCCTGCCAATCTTCCCTTTTCCATTCCAAAGGAATTTATCGCCAGGAACTGCCCTGGCCCTTCCCTCCTGTCCCCAGCCCCAGGCTGGATACAGAGCTGGGAACAGCAGTAGTAAAATGCTCCCAATGATAAAGGAAACATTAGCAAAATGTTAGAAGTGGAGCAGCTGTAATTAGATTTTTTTCAGGGTGATGATCTCTGCTTTCACTCCGAGTGGAAGAATCACTCAGCTGAAAGGAGCTGTGTGAAACAAAGCAGAGCAGCAAGGAGTGCTGCAACAATGAGTGCTTGGAGTATTCCAGAGATGTTTTCAGCTCCACTCTGCGTTTATAATTAAGCTCCTCGCAGACAGAGGGGCTGTAAATCATCTCCTGGCCCCAGGCAGAGCTGGATCCTCCAGGAGATGCAGATCTGAGCAGCCAGAGGTGCCTGCCCAGCTCCTGCCATGCCCATCCCTGCTCTGCCTGCACCACCCACATCTCTCAGGGATCCCCGGTGGGAAGGGAGCCAAGCCCTGGGCCAGGACAAACACAGGCTCTGAGCAGGAATCCTGGTGCCACCTGCCACCAGCTGCCTCCCAGCAGCTCCTCAGTGTGATTTATTCATCTGCTCGGCCTCCCTGAGACATCATTTCCATAAATCCTCCTCCCCACGCTGCCCGGGGAGGCTCTGCTGCTGGACCAGAGACATTCCTGGAACAGGCTGTGTTCAGTTGTTCCTGCCAGGCAGCACAAGCAGCTGCTCTCACAGGGTGGGACGTAGGAGACGAGCCCAGGGAACACTGGAAGAAACTCCACGTGCAAAAATAGATCCTTTTCTCTATAAAGGGGCTGGAAGCAAACCAGAGCTGTCACCAGACTTTTCACTGCGAGGGAAGCACCGAGCCAGGGGAGGTTCTGCAGCTCCTCTGAGGAGCAGTGATTGTGTTTCTGAGCTGCCCAAGGCATCCCAGTTACACCAGTTAGAAAATGTAAATTTTCCTTTGGATCAGGGCAGCCCTGGGTTTGGCACAGGCTTTTTTCCAGCCCTGAGCCCCTGCTCTGATCAGGCTCTAAGTGGCACTCGGAGGTTGAATTCCAGACATTTATTCTTCGTGTTTGGAGAAGGGATTAGGAGACAATAAAATAATCAAAGTGTGGAGCTCTATAATCTGCTGAGGGCAGAAGTGAATTTGTTGCATTAAGAGGAAACTCCTCTGATTTGATTTTTCTTTTGGGCACACTCTGGCAGGACTGGGACATCCTAACCCTGCTTGGTTTAGCTTTTAAAATACAGGTGAGTGGGAAGAACAATCAAAACACCAAAAAGCTCTTCTTCCTGAGAAGCTGAAAAGGATTAATTTATTTAATTTCTTAAGCTGTAGGCTGAATTATCCCCACGAGGGATAATTGGGGATTGCTCTGGCTCTGGGTCTGTGTTTATAACTTTCAGAGCCCATTACCCTCTTATGTTTTATGTTTTGGGGAACGTGGCAGCACATTTAAAACAGGGTTTTTGCCAAAATTCTCGAGGATGCAAAAACTGTGTCTCTGCTTCTGGGAGAAGGGAGATTGTACATTCTAATTGAGTGCTGTGTTTTAAAACTAACCCACTCCATGTGCCAGCACATTCCTTAGAATTTCCAGTCATCAAAAATCCTTGGAAATTCTTCTTTTGTTTTGATTTTTCCTTTTCAGTTTTCAACAGCCTCTCTAATTAATGGAGAAGAGAAAAACCAATTTGCTGCTCTTCAGTTCTAATGCTTGCTCTCTGCGTGCTGTGATTTGAACTCGTGGTTACATTTAAATGTCATTTTTAGCCATATTTCCATAGTTATATCAAAACTGCAATGACAGATATTAGAAACATCTTGAGGAGTGGTTAAGTTTGAGCAGGAATATTTGCCTTCTGTTGGAGGCAACTGAAATGGGGGAAGGCAAAAGCATTTCTGTAAAATGACAAATTTACAGCATTCTGGTGTAAACGAAATCTGTGTTTGTCAGAACCAAGAGGCAACATGTTTTTGTTAAACGCTCGGGGGGTTTTAAAGCTTTTTAAATAAAAGGAACCTCAGTTCATTTGTGTCTCATTTGGGTTCTCCCCCAGTGCAGAGGGAAGCAGTGAAATAAAATGCCAGGTACCTGACAGGCAGTGAAGGGTTTGATTCTCCACAGGAAGGGAGGCACGTCCAGCACTGAGATCTGGAGGCTGCAGGTGTTGCCTTTAAAATGCAGAAGTTTGGGTTCCTCCAGCAATTGTCCCCCTTGGAGCCTTTCATCCGAAACCACTTCCTGCAAGGGAGAAGGAGAGAATATTTCCAGCATCAGGAACAAACCCCAGATCCAGTGATTTGGGGAGTCTGCATCCAGGGATCCAGAATTCCTCTCTGTGGGGTCTCAGGTTCCCCCACAGTGCTGAATGCAGTGGAGTCTCTCTCGTGGGCAGCTGATGGTATTTATAATATAAATATTTATATTTATAAATATTTGATATTGCTATTTCCCAGAAGGCTGGGTTTGGGCACTGCCAGCCCCATTTCTGGTCAGGTAATGCTGGTTGGACACTGAATTTTTGGCTGTCTCCACTCTCCAACACCCCCAGTGCAGCCCAGCACAGCTGGATTCCAGAGCAGCTTTGCTGGGGAACTTCTCTGAGGGCTTTTCAGAGCCTTCAAACGCTTCAGGTGAAACCATTCACTTCCATTTCCCACCTCTGGGGCACCTCCAGAATCACTGCACAAGACCCTGAGCAGTGTGAAGGGCAGACTCTGGGCAGGGGTTTGCACTACAGCCCTCCAGAGCTCTGTTCCAAAAGAAATTTTCATGTAATTCGGTGAATTTAAAACATAATGGCAAAAAAAAAAAAAAAAAAATCACCCCTGCCGGTAGTTAAACAATGTTTATTCCTGTGCTGCTGCAGTAAAAACACCAGTGAGGGAGGAAAGGTTGCAGAACTCTTTAAAAATCAGCAGGCAAGCAGTGCTTCCAAATTACCTTTCTCAATCCACATAAATTGTATCAAATGTGTGTCCATGGAAGGGGTTTAGTGCTTGTCAGGACCAAAGTCGCCGTTAGAGGAGCTCCTGGAATCACTGTGACCTTCTGCAAATTCAATGCTCCAGCTCTCTGAAACTGCACTAATGGATTTCTATTATAAACTAATTTTTTTTCCAGGCATTTAGGTTGGTTTAACCCCTGGTGGTGTTCCAGACTGCAAGGCAAGATGTATTTATTCTATTTGCCATCTGCATGGCAGCTGTCTTTTGTCCAGTTTGCAGTTTTCCTTATCTCTTCCACAATCACTCTTGGGAGGGGACATCTGCTGATAAGAGGCCATTGAATGTTGCTGCATGGCTGATAAGAGCTACAGCATCCCATTGGGAGATGTGAGCCCAGAGGGAGGAGCCAAGCATTCCTACCCGGATATAATCTTGAGTTTCTAGGAATAACAGCATGGCTTTTTCTACTGGATTCCCCAGAGGAGCAGCAGCTGCCTCTTCTTACACTGGATCTTCAGAGGAAGAATCCATCCTTCTCTACAGGATCCCTGCTCCAGCAGAACCACTCCTGACACTGCACGAGGGCTGAGCCACAATTCCAATGGGACTGCTGCCAACACCCTGACCCACAGGGTGTCAGGTTGGGTTCTGACTCTGGCAGTGTTGGTTTAGTTCACTGCATTGTTTATTTTATCCTTTTATTTTCTTCCCTATTAAAGAACTGTTCTTCCTGCTCCCATATTTTTTCCTGAGAGCCCCTTAATTTAAAATTTATAGCAATTCAGAGGGAGGGGATTTACATTCTCCATTTTAGGGGAGGCTCCTGCCTTCCTTAGCTTCCTGTCTTTCCAAACCAAGTCAAGTGGTTGGGTTCATCTGAAGAAAGAAAATTGTGAGATTTCAGTTTTTTGGTTTCCACCCACAGAGGGAGCAGATTATTTCTTAAACATTCTCAAAATTCCTGAAGAATGTTGGATGGTTGTGAATGTTGTGTAAGTGCTGCTCTGCCTTCAGTGAGAGATGTGGTGCTCCTCCCACAGTAGTAGCTTTTGGGGCAAAACACAAAGGACCTGGGTCTCTCCAATTTTGAGAGCCAGGAGTTCCCAGCACACTCAGAACTTCCCAAAGGCCCAAGGCAGCTGCTGGGGGAGCAAGGAGAGTTTTCAGCCAGGGAAAAAGTCAAAAACAAGGGAATTTTGTCTCTTACATAAACCTGCACTGTGCAGGATTAACTGCCAAACACCACTTGGCAACCCCAACTCCGACATTTTATCCAAAAACCTCTGAAATTCCCTCATCCAAAAACTTCTGTAATTTGCCATATTTTATCCAAAAAACTCTGTAATCCCCCAAATTTTATCCAAAAATCTCTGTAACTCCCCATATTTCATCCAAAAACCTCTGAAATTCCCCATCTTTTACCCAAAACCCTCTAAAATTTGTCATATTTTATCAAAAACTTCTGAAATTTGACCTATTTAATCCAAAAACCTCTGAAATTCCCTGTATTCCTAACATGGCCTTGCTTTTAGGGCTGCATCACGCCATAAATGCAGGATTGTCTCACTATCCACACGCACCCTGCTCACTCCTGGCAAGGCAGAGAACTGGTAATTATTCTTCTGATCATTTCCTCCAGACTCATCAGGAAGACACCGGTACCCACTAATTGTCTAAGTGTTATAAAGAGGATAATTAGGCAGCCATTGTGAGCCTCTAACAATCCTTTTGGTGCCTTGGCTTTTATTAGCAGCACAGAGACAGCAGCTCCACTCACAGCCCTGTTCTCATTCCTGTGTCACAGCAAGAGGAAGGAAAAATTCATCTCACAACTCTTTGCATTCCAGTTCCCCAAAGAACAGCATTTTATCAAAAAACCTCGGTAATTTGCTGTATTTTATCCAAAAACCTCTGTAATTTGCCATATTTTATGGCAAATTTCATGTCACAACTGTTTGCATTTCAGTTCCCCAAAGAACAGTATTTTATCCAAAAACCTCTGTAATTCCCCATATTTTATTCAAAAACCTCTGAAATTCCCCATATTTGATCCCCAAACCTCTGAAATTCCCCATATTTGATCCCAAGACTTCTGTAATTCCCTGTATTTTATCCAAAACCCCCTGAAATTCCCCATATTTTGAGTTTACCAAAAGCCAGAGAATGTCACTGTTGTGTCCTGGAACATGGTGCAGGAAAAATCATTCTGATCCCAAGTGCCACGTGGGGATTTGGTCTGTTGGTTTTTTTAAGAGGAAATGCAGGATAATTGAATTTTTGTAAACCAGGGCTGGGTGAGTTTGGGCAGCTGAGAATGTGGCAAAAAATGAGAAAGCAAACAAGAGAGTTTGGCTGCCCTAAAGCTCTCAGTGTAAATCCACAACTGCAGGGAATTTAAGGGATTTATTCAAATGGTGCAGCAAGTGCTTTAAAAAATCCAATATTCCCATTGGGTTAAGGCTGGGGATGAAAGGAGCAAAAGGGTTTAATGGGAAAACCAAGCAAGCCCAGAGGAGCAAAGTGAAGGCATTTACCTGGAATGCACAAGGGGTGTTATCCACACAATAAACCCTCAGATTGTAATCCAGAGAATTGCAAGACAGGCAGCCAAAAACGGCGACTTTCAGCTGTCGAACGGCGCAGTCTGAGATGGGTTCCCCAATTAGGGCATAAGTTCCAAAGCTGTTTAAGAGAATGTGACAGGCATAAGGATCCAACAGGCAGTAGCAAGAAGTAGTTTCCTCTTCCACAGACATCACTTCCTGCAAAACGAAATTCAGGTTTAAAGAGAATAAAGCGAAACGGAATCAATAGGCCTCGACAATAGGAGTCATGGCATTAATTCTTTATTTTTATTCAATTGGAGTGCAGTGTGTTGCTGGGAGCCACTCTGGGGGAAGGGGAGAAGGGGGACTGCTTTCCTGAGTAAACATTCCCAATTTAGCCCTGAGTCAGCAGGCAGATTTATGGCCATGCCCAGCACAGAGCTCGCTGTGTACATACAATAATAATGATGATGCCTAAGCAATTTTAGCAGCTTTTTTCAAGTGCTCTTGACTTTCTGGCTAATTTTCCCCCCCAGTGTCAAGTTAAAAAATTACCTTGAAGGTTAAAGTCAATAAGCAAACCTTGAACAATGGCTGGGCTTTGACTTCCTTCCAGAACACCCATTACAGCCACGTTTCCCTTCCTCAAAAACTCCCTCTGCTCTGCCTCTGCTGCTCAGTCCTGCCCTGTGTCCCTCTGTCTGTGTGTCCTGTGACCCTCTGTCCATCTGTCCCTGTGTCCCTTTGTCCCTCTCCTCAGTGACCCAGGCTGTCTGAGGCCAGCACTGCTGGATCTGCCCAGGGACTGAATAAATCTGTATCAGGAAAATGGGACTGGGAATGGGTTAAAGCACAGCAGACCCCAGGCAGGGGCTCGGAGAGGGACAGGACAGAAGGACAGACTGCAGCCATGGCATCCATGGCTGGGCTTTGTAGCCATAAACTTCTGCACATCTTCATGTAAAACACCCAAACCCAATTCTGCTGCTTCATCACAAAGCAAAAAATCTTTTTCACTGTGAATGTTTCTTCTTCTCTGTGTCTATGCCCACCAGAATCTCTGCACAACCAAGGCTTAACTCCATTTCCACACTGGGTATAGGGGGATAGAATATAAGTAAATAAAGGAAGTATAGAATGTAATCTTAGCCCCTAAAGAGTTTCAGCTGAGCCAATTATTAAGGATTAGGAGCAGGCCTGATGTTAACAGGCCGCAGCCAATAAGAAGAGTGTTATAAAAGAGTGGATTGCTTGGTTGAGGGGACTGGAGTCAGTTGGCTGCTGTGAGGACAAGGAAGAGTCAGTGCCTAGAGGAGAAGCCTACAAGAAACATCAAGGAGGCACGAAACTCTGGCGACATGGAACCCTTGCAATGTACTGACAATAGAACTCTTGTGATATAGTGACAACAAATGGTGACCCCGACGTGATTCAGGAGAAATGACCCCTATGTGACAACAACTGGGCACAGCCTGGGGCTGGGCTTACCTCCCACTTGCCCTGCTGGGTCCTCCTTTTAAGGTGGATGCTCCAGTGCTGGGGGTCGGCGTGGGCGCAGTGTGGGATGCTCAGGGCACAGGGGGTGCTCACGGCCAGCTCGGGGGGCCCGCAGCTCACCTCGGGGCCCAGCAGCACCTCGGGGCCCTCCGGCTCCAGGCTTGGGGCAGCAAAGACAAGAGTAGCTGTCAGGAGTGAGAATTCACTGAAAAGAGTTCAAATCCAAGCACCTCCCACATCTGTCTTGGGGTCTCTGTGGTCAGGATGGTCCCGAGATGTCTTAGAAAGTTTCTTTTCCCAGCCTGGCAGCCAAAGAAGGAGTCAGGATTCCTTGGCTCTCCTTCTCAAGGTTGTTAGATAAGAAATAATAATTTCTTATCTGTCACATTCTTTCTCTGACCTGCTGAGAGCTGTCCAGCAGGTCGAGTTGTGGCACAGTCCCTGCCCTTGGGGTGCTGTTGGCTTTTTATACTAAAAACCACATGGACATTAATTACAATAATTTTCCAATACCTATCACCTGTGTTATACAGTCTGTCTCTAAACCAATGCAAAAGTGTCACCATCACAGCAGAAGATGGAGGACAAGAAGAAGAAGGACAGGACACATCCATATTCCTACATCTTGCCTCTTGTACCCCTATTCTAAACCCCCAAAATTCTACATTTTCACCCTGTGACAAATTAACCATCATTCTACTCAAACTCTTGTGGCTTGTAACTCCTCACACCGAGTTAGTAATTTTTTCCATGGGCTAAAATCAAAGGCACAGGTGGTTTTGACTCTGTGCCAAGGTCTCTGAGCCCCCTGCCAGGGTCTTGAGTCCCGCAAGGCAGCCAGAGGAATTTCCTGGGCTCCCACACTGCTGCTCATTTCTGCTCATTTCACATGGAAGCAGCAGCTGGAGATGAAACAAACCCATCAGACCCCATCTAACTCCAATCAGCGGCCGGTCAGTTTAGGACTCTGGTATTTAAAACGCATTTCAATTTGTTTAACCCAAATCCAGCGCCGGAATTGCTCTGTGCCAGCCAGCCCAGCTCCGAGCACCAGCTGGTCCCTTCCTCACCGTGCTCTGCTTTCAAACGCTGCCATCAACAATATTTTCACAGGAGCGAAGATAAAACAAATTATGGCTGAAAAAACACAGGCTCATAAATTCTTCCAGATTGAGTGTGATCTCCCTGCTTTGAAAACCTATTTGTATTCTGCAGGAGGAGGGATCTCGGTGAGTTTTACAGACTCGGGGACAGGGCTGTGCTTGGAATTAGGGCTGGGCCAGGTGGAGCCATGGCTGTGGCTCTGGGACAGGCAGGGGAGATCCCACCTGAGCTCCAGGGATTCAGTTAATGGCTGCATCCTCTGCCTGCTGCCTTCCAGAGATGTGTGATCTGCTTTTCTTCTCCCTCACTCCAACAAACTGGAGCCACCCCCACATCCACGTGTTTTCTGTATCTCTTGGAATGAATCCCTGGGCAGGAGTGGTGCCAGAGTGGAGGAGAATCCCTTGGACACTGAACCAGCAATTGAAACCTCTTGCCCTGCTGGTTTTGTTGCTGTTTGGTTGTATTTTAATCCATTTGGGTTCCAAATCACTGCGCGTGCAGTTCCCTCTTCAAACGAAAGCAAATGGTGTCTCCAAGATAAAAAATGAGAGGAGGAACCTCAACCGAGGAAAAAATTACTGAAAGGACCTCAACCAAGATTAAAAAAAAAATATATATAAGATACAAGAATAAAACCAGGATATAAAAAGGGGAAAAGCCCAAGGTGACTTGGGTGCCCCATTCCAGTGCCCTGACGTGGAGCTGTAGCTGTGGGTGCCCAGAAAATGCCCTTTTCAACCAACATTCCTGCTAAAGAGAGGCTGGAATGTTCCAAGGCTCCCCTCAGTCTGTGTGTGCAAGTGTTGGTGAGAGGGAGACTGCAGGGGAGGAAAAAAAAAGACACAACAGGGTAACAAAAAAAAGCCAATTCCTTTTTTCCCCTCTCTCAAGTGCCACAAAAATAAATTCTGCTGAAGCCTCGGTGCTTCCAAATGTCTGTAGGATTCTCAGGCTATAAAAAAAATAAAATCGAAGCACTCCCAGAGCCTGAGGTGCTCTGAGCAGGGAGAGGAGCAACAGGCACAAGAATTCCAAGGGTTCCACAGGAGCAGCACTCCAAGGGCATTTGTGTGTCCCTTTCAGGGTCACAGCAGGGTGGGGACCAGGAGTGGCTCCTGCACCTTCCACCCCAAACCCATGAACAAAGGCAGGACCATGATCCCGGATCTCTCACCTGGACTCCCTCTGGGTGATGGCCAGGTAGATTTCCCAGGAACTCTCCTCTGGAATGGCCCCATGTGGAATCAACAGACTGACCCCTGGAAAAGAGCAAGGGCAGGAGTGTCCCTTGGGAAGGGCAAGGCTGCCAGGGACAGGGAGCGCCACCAGAATGTTCCTCTGAGTTCCTGCTTCTCATGGCAACCTCACCAAATGAAAGGAACATGAACTATCCAAGGAAATAAAGCTGTTGCTTTCCCATCAAATGAAAAGACATCTTAGTTCCTAAAAAGCCTCTTCGAGGCTCTTTAATTTTTGAAGTCACACTTGATCATTGTGGGATCCTAGGAAATCTCCCCATGGAGAGGAGGATCATCCCTTTGTGCCCACACACCCCAGCTCCTGCTCCCAAGTGATCCCATCCTACTTGCACACCACCAGAGTGGATCAGAAGTTAACAGGGCAGTTTCAAACTGCTTTATCTCACTCTCAGGAGAGGGGGGATGTGTTTGGCATCTGCCGCATGATGCAGAGACTTGGTGAGGCACCGACTCGATCACACTGGAATTTACAACTGCTTGGCACAGCTGATCTTACATAAAGCCAGCAAGAATTACATAAATTTCAAGTGGACCAAATACATATTTTAATAATCTAATTGATGGGACTATCATTACATAAAGTAGCTAAATATACAGTATGAGGGAATTCTTAATTCATGCCTTAACTTGGTGCCTCTGCAGTGTTCCTTCCTCAGCACAAAACCAGTCTGTGGAGAAATGAAAACATTCCCCACGTTGTGCATGCCTGGGCTGTCACTGATATCAATCCTCTCTAAACACAAGCCACGTTTTTTATGGTAACCTTTAAAGCACCCGTTTTGTGGGACATGAAGGATAAAGCTCTAAATCATCCAGTTCAACCAGAGAGCAGCAGATAATCCTGGAGCCACTGCTCAAACGAAAACAGAGCTGAATTTAAAGTGGATAAATATCACTAGAGTTGAAAGATGATAACACCTAGCTGGCAGTATCTGGGCTTTTTGTGCTGTGTTTTGGGGAGAGAAAATACCCAGGGTAAGGGCTGGGATTTGGGGTGATGCAAACACAGCCCTGGGGTGCAGCTGCAGGGCTGTGACCCGGCCAGGCTCTGATCTGCTGTTCAGCACATTCCACAACAAACAAACAGCCCTGAAGGTCTAAAACACGTCCCACAAAGATCACAAAAGTCAAAAAGGATACAAAGCAGAGGGAGGCACAAAGCAGAGGGAGCATCCCAGCCTGGGACAGGGACCCTGCTTTGGGAATCTGGAGAGATTTTGCTCCAAGGAAAGGGAAAAGAGGCAGGCAGGAGGGGCAGGAGCCTGGTGGGCAGTGGGGCTGTCCCTGTGTCCCCCCATGGGGCAGGGATGTGGGGTTGGAGCTGCTGCTGGAACATGAGGACCCCTTATGTAAGATCCAGCACCGACCCTTCCCGGGGAGCCTCTCCTCTGGAGCAGCATGCAAGCAATGCAAAGCTTTGATTAATGTGACATTCATGCTGAAGACATCAAGAGAGGCAGTAATTTAAAACAGTTCAAACAGGCATAATGCCTCTTCAGTCCTCAGCCCAGGCTTCCTTCTGATCACTCGTGTCCTGTGTGGGCAACGTGCCCTACTTCCAAAATTTGCATTAACAGGGCCCCTGCTTCTTCCTTCCTGGAGAAAAATTTTAAATTTTAAATTCTTTTAAAATTCAGTTATAAAACACAACATCAGGCAGCCTAAGCTCAAATTCCTCTGCGTGCTTGGATGAGCAAGGAGCCACCTGTTGTGGTGTGATGTCACGGTTTGCCTCAGAACCTTGGGTTCCTCCGTGATAATTCCCTGCCAGGTGTGTCAGTCACCTCTCCTTTCCCCTCCCAGCACTGTCTGTCAGTCCTGGAATTCCAGAATTGGCAGATCCAAAGGATGCCCTCTACCCCTGGGGGCATTGGGACATCCCAGTATCCTTTGTCCCTTTGTCCCTCCCCTCCTGTCCCTGCTTGGTGGCTCCCTGCCCCTTCCCTGCCCCTCTCCCCGGGGTTCAAAGGAGCAGCAACCACGGGCTCAGGGAGTTCTGTTGGAGCTGGTGTTGCATTCAGAGGCCTGTGGGCCAGAATAAAGCTCTGGATCCAAACCCTCCATCAGAACCGACTCCTTTCCTTCCCCATCGCCTCAAAGCTTCTCCACAGAGGGAAACCTGAGGAGCAGCCCCTGTTATGGGGGGAAGCTCCATCCCAGCACCACCAGAGCTCCCGCAGGCCTGCACTTGTCCCCACAGGCCCAGCTGCAGCACCCAGCCAGGCAAAAGTGTCTGTGGGGTGAAACACCACACACCCAGCCGGCCAAAAGTGTCTGTGGGGTGAAACACCACACACCCAGCCAGCCCAAAGTGTCTGTGGGGTGAAACACCACACACCCAGCCAGCCCAAAGTATCTGTGGGGTGAAACACCACATACTCAGCCAGCCCAAAGTGTCTGTGGGGTGAAACACCACACACCCAGCCAGCCCAAAGTGTCTGTGGGGTGAAACACCACACACTCAGCCAGCCCAAAGTGTCTCTGGGGTGAAACACCACATACTCAGCCAGCCCAAAGTGTCTCTGGGGTGAAACACCACGGTGTCGCTGTTTGGCTCAGCACTAAGGCCCAGACAAGCTCCCATCCACACGTCCCATCCCCAATATTGGTAATTATTCCAATAACCACCCACCTGTGTTGGGGACCACCAAGCGGCCCCCCAGGTGCCCAAACAGGGCTGTGCTCCTCAGCTCGCTGCTGCTGGAGATGGAGGCCAGGTTCTGAATGAACATGGCCTTGTTCCGGGCCTGGAGGGTCCCAAAGGTCCTGGGGCTGCCGTGGGGGAAGGTGCCGGGGTGGGCCTTGCCGTGGAACTCGGCCCGCTCGGTGACGCCCAGGGACACCATGAAGGAGCTCTGCACCTTGACCTTGATGTCGGCCAGGGGGTTGAACAGGGAGGACTCGGTCATCAGCTCCTTGTCCAGCGGGTCCTGCAGGCAGATGGGGCCGCTGTAGGTCCTGCTGACCGTCAGCTCGGGCTGCAGGGATGAGTTCAGGAGCAGGGAGTTACCTGTGGGGACAGCAGCAGCGAGGGAGGGTGAGAGGAATGGAGGGTTTTTCTTTCCAAACAAGCTGGTGGATAAAACCAGCACTGGGAGATGAAAGAAACAATGGGAAGTATTCCACTGATTGATGAAGGGAAAAAGATATTTGCTTTTACAAATAAACTTTAGCGCTGCTGACAAATGAAATTAGACATTGAATGATGAAAGAAACAATGGGGAAGAAAAACCCCTAAATTCCGTAAGAATTGAAATTTAATTTTAATTTTACATTAGAGGGAAATTAATTTTAATTTTACATTAGATGGTTTTACATTAGAGGGTAATCTTTGGGATCGGGTGTTCTGGGAAGTCTGAACATCTCAAGCACCGTGGAAATGAGGAAAGAACCACTAAATTCCGTAAGAATTAAAAATTAAAAGAGAGGGTTATACATTAGAGGGGAATCTCTGGGATCAGATGTTCTGGGAAGTCTGAATATCTCAAGTACCTCAGAAATGGGGAAAAAACCTAAATTCTGTAAGAATTAAAAATTAAAAGGGAGGGTTATACATTAGAGGGGAATCTTTGGGATCAGGTGTTCTGGGGAGTCTGAACCTCTCAAGTACCTCAGAAATGGAGAAAGAGAGAAGGGAAATGTGGCTGGAAATTGGGATAAAAAGGGAGGTTGCATCCTCCAAAACTTGGAGAGACCCCAGGGGATGCCCCATGGCCTCTGCCTTGATTTGAATAAAGTCAAAGGACTCCTCTGTCTCCTTTTTGGACACAAACCTCTGGTGTTTGTGGATTAATTTTCCTGACAAAGGGACACCTCAGCAACCCTCCCTGAGCTCTCAGAGCCCAAAATCCCTGTTGGATTTCGCAGACATGAAGTGTCAGACCTTGGCCCAGTTCCTCCCAAAACACGAGGTCATGTCAGAGAGCAGAACTGGTGCCAAGATCTGACGCTTGGTGTTTGCCAGACCTCAGGCAGCTCCAGAGTGCAGGAATAATCCAGGAAGGATCCTTTAGTTTGGATTCACGTCGTTGTGTTTGCCCTTTTGCCTCTCTTGTTGTTTTCTTTCCTTACATTAAACCCCACTGGGTGACAACATCTTCCTGCAGACCTTCTACACAAACCCACAGCCTGAGGGAAACTGGGCTGAAAGGGAGGTGGGACAAGAGTGATACAGAGAAAGATACCACAGTTATTAATTTTGAGGTGTTTTACCTCAGAAAATGCTCTGAAAAATGAAGAGTGCATGGATTTAGAGTCCTCTGGCTGCTTGGTTTTGTGATGGGGTCTTTTTCTTTGGTTGTTTAGTTGGGTATTTTCAGAGCCTCCAGAATGAAAGGTTTTTTTAAGCATTAAGCCAAGCAAACAATTCCCCAGACTCAAAACAAGACTCAGACTGAACCACAAAGGAAAATGTTCTTGTTTGAGACAGTCATTGAGATTTACACAGCCCTAATTAAAGGTTTGGATTTAGAAATGGATGAATGAACTTCCTTCAAACGTCCTTGTCTGCCAAGCCCTTTTGCCAATTTCTTGCAAGTCATGCTTGGTGAGGAACGTCTCCAGGAAATAAAGAAACTGTAAAAAACAACCCCACAAAACCCCCCCAAACAAACTCTGCAACATATTTCCCTTTTCTGCAGAGAGAACAGAGACATGGGGACACTTTCACAGCCTGCCCACGCTCCCACCCACCCACAATCAGGCAGGTCTGAGGTAGAATGGCAGCACCGAATCAATAAACATCCTGCTCCCATCCCCTCTCCCTCCCCACCTTCCTGTTCTGAGGGAATAACATTCCTGGAAACCCGAGCGCTGCTTTTAGCAAAGGTTTTGTCCATATTTTATGGCACTGGTGGTGTTTTCTAGAGCTTTAGGGGTCCGGTTTTACACAAATTGATTTCCCTCAGTGCCTGTGTTACAGCAGGTTACAAAACACTTCCAGCTGGGGGTCCGGGATTATCAGGAAAAGAATAATTCCTTTTATTGGAGAGAAGGAAAGCTCTGAAACTGAGAACAGGAGGAGCTCCAGCTGTGCTGCCCGGGCTTGCTCTGATTTGGTTGCTTGGCTTTAATTTGAGCTTTTCCTAAATCAGTGGATGAGCTGGGGATTTTGGAAGGGACATGGGGATTTTGGATGCTGGACAGCACTCCTAAAGCATCTGGAACGTGGCCAAGGAGGATCCTGGGTTTGTGGGACAGAGCAGAGCCAATTCCAGGTCGTTATCCCTGTCCCTATCCCTGGCTGCCCTAAACCCCCGCCCCAAACACAGGCAAGCCTGAGCAGCGGGAGATGCTCTGATTTGGTTGCTTGGCTTTAATTTGAGCTTTTCCTAAATCAGTGGATGAGCTGGGGATTTTGGAAGGGACATGGGGATTTTGGATGCTGGACAGCACTCCTAAAGCATCTGGAACGTGGCCAAGGAGGATCCTGGGTTTGTGGGACAGAGCAGAGCCAATTCCAGGTCGTTATCCCTGTCCCTATCCCTGGCTGCCCTAAACCCCCGCCCCAAACACAGGCAAGCCTGAGCAGCGGGAGATGCTCTGATTTGGTTGCTTGGCTTTAATTTGAGCTTTTCCTAAATCAGTGGAGGGGCTGGGGATTTTGGATGCTGGACAGCATTTCTAGAGCATCTGGAGCGTGGCCAAGGAGGATCCTGGGTTTGCGGGATGGAGCAGAGCCGATTCCAGGTCCCTGTCCCCACTCATCCCATCCTCCTTGCACACCACCAGAGTGGACCAGAAGTTAACAGGGCCATTTTCCAGTGGGCACCACTGCAGTTAAACTGCTTTATCTCGCTCTCAGGAGAGAGGGGGATGTGTTTGGCATCTGCCACACGATGCAGAGCCTTGGTGATGCCCTGACTCCACCAAACCCCCTCCCCAAACGCAGGCGAGCAGCGGGAGCTCTGCAGAGAAGAAAGGAAATCGCCGCACTAACCTTGTCTGACTGTTTTAAAATTAAAAGTCTGGAAGCCTCCCGTGAGTGCAGAGGAATCAATGACATCCACGCCGTACTCACTCTGACTGCGCCGGTACAGGGTCACCCCCAGCGCCAGCACGGCCACCGCCAGCACCGCCGCCGCCAGCCCCGAGTACAGCGCCACGTCCGCGCCACGCTCCACGTCTGCGGAGAGAGAGGGGTCAGAGACAGGGACAGGGACAGCGACAGGGACATGGGGATGTGAGGACACGGGGGATGTGGGATGTGGGGGGACATGGGGGATGTGGGGGGACAAGAGCTGTGTCAGGGACAGGGGGACATGGGACACGGGGATATGGGGGACACGGGGACATGGGGGATGTGAGAACATGAGGACGTAGGGGGACATGGGGGATGTGGGGCGACAAGAACTGTATCAGGGACACAGGGACATGGGAGGACACAGGGATGTGGGGGGATGTGTGGGGGCAAGAGCTGTGTCAGGGGACATGGGACATGGGGGACACGGGGACGTGAGGGATGTGGGGGATATGGGGGATGTGGGGACATGGGGGGACAAGAGCTGCATCAGGGAGAGGGGACAGAGGGACGTGAGGACATGAGGGATATGGGGACATGGACATGGGAGCACAGAGGATGTGGGGGATGTGAGGGGACAAGAACTGTGTCAGGGACAGGGGGACATGGGGACATGGAGGATGTGGGGACATGGTGACATGGGGGAAAAAGAACTGCATCAGGGACATGGGAACATGGGACATGGGGACATGGGGGATGTGGGGAGACAAGAACTGTGTCAGGGACATGGGGACACGAGGGGATAGGGGAACACAGAGGGACATGGGGGGACATGGGGAACCAAGGTGGAGCTGGGCGCACGAACAGGGGCAGTGCTGGACAAAAAGGGCTGAGAGGGTGAGCGGAATTCCCGATGGAGCGCCCCAAACTGGAGAGCCTGTTTGGGTGTGGGGAGAAGGAATTGACTGCTGTGACAGAATGAATCCTGCAATATTCCATAACTGAAATATCCCATCCCGCTCTCCTTGATCTGCTGGGATTTGTGCACCATGGAATTAAATCCCTTGGCACACCCCGTTGGAGGGTCCTTGGGGGGTTCCCTGAATTCCCAGCTCCAGGATAGGGGGGGTGAGCTCAGAGCCCACCCTGGGCAGGGCCTGGGTCCTGCTGGGGGCTTCTCCTGCACGGCAGAGCCCCAGGAACAGAAACTGGATTTGTTCAGGGCCAATGAGATCAACAAAAACTAACATGGAAATCCAGAGTGCTCTGTGTCAGTGAATGCACTACACTGCACAGAAATAGGTTGGAAAGTTAAAAATCAGCATTTAATAAACAGCCAATTACAGAAATTACTTAATTACTGCTTGGGAGGAGGTTTCTGTTGTGCTTTTCTGCTGAAAGTCAGATAATTTCATTTTAGCTGAGTTTTGAAAACGAACGTGAAACTTCAGAGTGTTGAGATGAAAGGAACGAGCACCTCTGGGCAGCATTTCCTCGGCTCAACACTTTCTGACAAAAAAGAAGTGTCTGAAAAGTGAACCAAACCTTTGATTTTACTTTGGATTGGACCCTGCTCCAGGTGCTGGGACTGAATTTCAGCTGGGCACTCCAATCCAAAGTAAAATCAAAGGTTTGGCTCAAACATCCTTGACAGAAAACGTCCCTCTCATCCCCTCTCTCCAACTGGTCCCAGTCAGCACCAACCATGAGATTCCAGCACCCAAAAGAGATGTTTGGGTATCAGTTTTACCAGAACCACTTAACCAGATGAAATACTGAAAGAAAATACTCTTGCAAGAGTAATACTCTCAAATACTCTCAAAACACTCTTGCTTTGCAGGAAAATACTCCTGTAAAATTTCTGCTGCATTTTGGAGTAATCTGTGAATGGAAAATGGTTCTGCTTTTAACACGTTCACAATTTGTTGGGAAGAAAAACAAAAATCACCAAGTTTGCATGGAAATATCAGCTTTGGGGAAGAATCCACCTTCTGTGGCAGGTCAGGAAACCACACTGAACAAACTTGTAAGGTTACAAAATTCAGCTTCCTAGAACAATTCCAACGTCACACGGTTCCACCAACTCAATCACTAAAAGAGAAACTTTGGGGTTTTTTTCCTTTTTTTCCCTGAAACCTTTTTTTTTTTTCCCCATGAGATTCCCTCCTTAAAATATGCTGTAACGAGAATTTTAAGCTCAGTTTGGGATTGCGGAGAGTGAGATACTGGCTGACAATGAAGAAGGGACAGGCCAGGCAGAAAAAGCAAAGAAAAGGGGTCACAAAGCCAAACTGGAAATGTCTCAGATGTGTCCAAAACCACACAAAGCCCACCCCAAAGCTCCTCTCCCCCAGCCCCGTTTTGTTCCCCAGCACCAGGTGCAGAAAGGGAAGTTCAGGCAATAATTACATTTCTATTTCTTCCAATTTCCTATTCCCAAGTCGCTTTGTTGTTACAGGGAATTAATTACGAATTGCTATTGTTGAGTTAATTTCTGTGGGTAATTAGAGCAATGAGTGAGGCAGGAGGAGGGAGGGGATGGATCTCCAGGAACAATTGGGGTTTTTCCCTTCCCAGGGAGAGCTCCTGGGTTTTGCACCACAAAGCATCTCCAACTCTTCCCTTTGGATCACTGCTTTAAAAAAGGAAAGTGCTGAAAATGGGAATTATCCCTCCTGCCCTGCTGGGATGATAAATGACCAAGTCTGAGAGATGCAGAAATATCCTGGCAGGAAAAGCTTCCAGCCCCAGGACTGCAAAGGGGAAGGATCCCAGAGCTCATCTCCTGCCCACTCCTCAGGTGCTCTGGAATTGCCATTTCTGCCTCTAAATCCCCTCAGGTGCTTCAGCATCTCCTTCTCCATCCCTTCCCACGTCAGGCAATTCCCCTTTCCCATTTTTACACAATTCTACATGGGTTAAAGATGAGAGGGAGGGCACAAAATAAAACAAAATGGGAGCGGTTGGACTCAAGCAAAATCCATCTGAGGAGAAGAATTCTCTTTTCATTCACTCTGAAATATCTCCAGGGCTTGAAGTGGAGCCTGGTCTATAAATTTGATGATTGAAACCTCCCGAGGGTCCTTCCCTGGGATGAGTTGGTGGTTGCTGAGTTCCCAGAGCTTCCCCAGTGCCAGGAAAACCCTCACAAACCTCAGGGGAGCAGAGCTCAGAGAATCCTACTCAGGGTTTAGTGGGGTTTTAAACAGCTTTGTGCTAAAAGGGCAAACCGAGAGAGGCTCAGTATTCTTGGAATTATTCCCATGGAACACAATTCCATGAGAAAGGAGCCTTTCTTTTGGGATTTTGGTGGTTAGAAACAACCGCTGGTTTGTTTCTTTTCTTTTTTTTTTTTTTTTTTTTTTTTTTAATTAATCTTTACCTCTTTACCTTCTGGTCTTTTCTTTTGGAGAATTCCTTCCATTGGAGATTAGAAATTAGGGGAAGGAGGAAGGCGTGGGAAATCTGGGGGAGCAGGGTGAGGTTCTGCTTTTCCTTTTTTCCCAGAAGGGAACAAAGTGAAAAAGCAACCAAACAATCCAGAAAAGCAAACATTTATAGTCCACCAATTATTCCTTAATGAGCTGCATCCTCCCGGCCCAGGGGTGGGAGGGACCCTGGCAGGCACCACAAATTTTATCCCTTTCTGCTCCAGGATCCATGTTTGTGGTAATTGCAGCCCATTTTTCACTCCACCTCCTGCCACTGTTACACAACATTTATTGAAAGCACATTTGATGGTAATGAAGTTTCTATTAACTATGATTAAGTTTCATAAAGCACCTGAAGATAATTTAAGATGCGCAGGAGCAGAAAGTGAAACATTTGGTTTAGTGCATTAGGAGAGGTAATTGATTAAATTATCTCATTTCCAAGCAGAGATTTGCAGGAGCTGTGCAGGGCCCACCTCCCCAGCTCCAGCAAGGAGGGGAGGGCTGGGACATGGGCAGGAGATCCCAGAGGTTCTTCCCAGGTTCTTCCCACAGCCCCAAGTCCTTCTCCTCACTCTTGGAGCTCAGGGATCATGAGTTAGGAGCTCAGGGAAGAGATCCTTCAGTGGAACAGGCTGTTCCTCAATGATCTTCATCCCTGGCTCTGTTTTTGCATCCTGGAGCAGCTCCTGCTCTGTGAGCTCTGTGTCTCTGCCCTGCTGAGGCTTCTGCTGCTCACAGTGACCCTGAGATGTGTTAAAGTCTCTTTTCCCAGCCTGGCAGGCAAAGAAGGAGTCAGAGCTCTTCTGTTCTCGTTCTCAAGGTTGTTCATTGTTTCTTATGTATAAAATTCTTTCTCTGGCCTGCTGAGGTCTGTTCAGCAGGTAAGAGAGAAGCGGGGTTAAATTCCTGCTGATGTCCCACCCTGGCAATGCCCTACAGTCCTTTCCAGGGGGAAATTCCTGTTGATGTTCTTCCCTGGCATTCCAGGGGTAAATTCCTGCTGATGTCCCACCCTGGCACAGCTCAAGGCCCTTTCCAGAGGGAAATCCTCCTGATGTCCAACCCTGGCACAGCTCAAGGCCCTTTCCAGAGGGAAATCCTCCTGATGTCCCACCCTGGCACAGCTCTACAGCCCTTTTCAGGATGAAATTCCTGCTGATGTCCAGTTCTGGCACAGCTCGAGGCCCCTTCCAGAGGGAAATCCTTCTGATGTCCCACCCTGGCACAGCCTGAGGCCCTTTCTAGGGTGAAATCCTGCTGATGCCCCTGGCAATGCCCTACAGCCCTTTCCAGGGGTAAATTCCTGCTGGTGTCCAGCTCAAGGCCCTTTCCATGAGGAAATTCCTGCTGATTTTCCCTGTGACCCAGCTCAAGGCCATTCCCTCTCCTCCTGGCCCCTGTCCCCCTGCTCTCCTGCCCTGCTGGGGCTGGCAGAGCTGCAGGTGCACGACAGAGCAGCCCTGAGAGGATGCCAGGCACAGAAACACCCTCCAGGTGAGACAGGAGGGAGCAGAGCAGGACCAGATCTGCACCAGGAACCCCAAATTCCAGCAGAAATTCCTTTTTCCCCAATTCCAGGGGTTGATCCTGAGCTGAGCATGCCCTGAGCCAGGGCTCCCTGTCAGACAGGGATTGCTGAGGATGATCCCCTGGCTCACTGAACCCGCAGATGCTAAAGCCTCTCATAAAACCTTGGCTCCTCCTCAGCTCCTAAACAAACAGCCCAAACAGCAAAGGAGATGAGGAAAATCATATTTACAAGAGAAAAAAAAAAAAAAAGAACTTTGGGATTTTAATTCATGAGGAGGTTTTTTATCTGAGAGAGAGAGAAAGAGAGGAAGTTGCACTTAATAAATTTACATGGAGCATATCTATCTCCTATATTGCTTCTGTCTCACTCTATAAATGAAACATTTTCTCCTCGTTTGCTGACAATATGAATATTTTATGTTGTCCATGTTTTTCTCTTCATCTTCTCTTTTTTTCTTTCTTTTTTTTTCCCCCCTTAAATCCCTATCAGGAAGTTCCTTTGCAGCAATTTCTCACTTGGTTAATTCAGGTTATTTGTTGGCTCTATTGGATGCTGTTGTTTATTTACACCTCAGCAAGAAGGAAGTTCAATACCTCGCAGTGGATCATTGGCAAAGAGACTCGGGTCAGAATTAATGATTCCTTTGTGTGTTTGATGGATGGAAAAGCTGGTGATGGGCACTTAAATTAGTTACAAGCTATAAAAATGCCTGGTTTATTCACATTTTTGTACCAAACACCCCCAATAATGGCACTTCTCTGCGTGTACACGAACACACACATCCACGTGCCCCCAGCAAATGGAAATATGGGATAAAAGGGGGTTTTCCTATTTTTCCCATTTTTCTATGGGACTGCAGCTCTCAAAAATGAGCCTGCTCTGCCTCCTTTATGCCAAACACTTGAGCCACCATTTATAACCTAAAACCTGCCAAAGTAATCCCTAAAACTGGGAGACTCAGGCAGATTATGAGGCTCCTTATTTTAATATTTGTGAGGACGCTCAGTTCAGAAATACTTAACCCAGAAGATCGTTGGATTTTGGCTTTGCCATTTTTTTGGATGAGGTTTTTATTTCCCTGCCCATGGTTGGTTTTTCAGGAAAATGAGGCACAAAAAGACCCAGAGAGGAGGGTGAGACTTGAGCAAACCTTTCCCTGCTGCTGGCAGAGGCTGCCTGCACCAAACTGCAAAGGGAAAAGCATTTCCCATGGAAATGGAAATTCCTGCATCCAGGAGCCTCCTGGCAACAGCAGCAGCGCTGCTGGGAAAATGGAAAACAAAATGATTTGTGATTGTGCTGTGATTATTGGGGGTGCATTAGTAAAAACATGTTTGCAGGTCAGTCCCTGTGGCCCTACTTGTTTGCTTTGGTTTTGGGCACTTGGAGAGAAATCAATAGGTTTTGAAGTTGGGAGAAATAGCTTTAAAGCAAACAGATAAATGTAAAACAAAAAGCTCTCAAAAAAAAAAAAAAAAAAAAAAAAAAAAAAAGAAGAAAAAAATCCTCTCTTTTATTAAGCAAAGAGAAAGCTTTCACCTCTGCAGGAAAGAGAGAAATCCAACTGGGAATCCTAGGAGGGAATAAACACTGGGAGAACAAACATGCAGGACAGCAGGGAGGTACTGGAGCTGTCTGGAGCCAAAGCAACCTCTGCATTATCACAGACATCTTTTATGGAAAACCCTTTCCTTCGGATTTTTCCTCCTGAGAAGCTGAGAAGCCTCAGGAACAAAATGTAAACAATGGTTATCTGCTGCTGTGGAATGCAACAGGTGCATCTGGGATTGGTCTCATGGGGTTGTTTCTAATTAATGGCCCATCACAGTCAGCTGGCTCGGACAGAGAGCAGAGCCACAAACCTTTGTCCTATTCTATTCTCAGCAAGCCTTCTGATGAAATCCTTTCTTCTATTCTTTTTGTATGGTTTTAATGTAATATATATCATAAAATAATCAATCAAGCCTTCTGAAACATGGAGTCAGGTCCTCGTCTCTTCCCTCATCCTCAGACCCCTGTGAACACGGTCACAGAGAGACACCCCAGGAAAAGTCCCCAAGCACTGCTCTCAAAGCCTCTCTGGTTATTCTTTCTAAAAACACAGGGAAGGAAAAAAAAATTAAATTACATTTCTGTCCTTGGACACCTTGGAGCTGTTCTGTAGCCCTGGGAATTTTAAGTGCTGGGATCCATGGGCAGAGTGCTGAGTGCTCCCTCCCTCCAAACCCCAGCAAAATCTGATTGAAGCTCTCAGCTCAGGTATCTCTGAAGCCTGAATAAGGAATTTTAAGTGCTGGGATCCACAGGCAGAGTGCTGCGTGCTCCCTCCCTCCAAACCCCAGCAAAATCCAATTGAAGGTATCTCTAAAGCCTGAATAAATACACAGGATGCTCTCTGCCACTGGGGGAGTTCATTTTGTTTATGAGAGAAAAGGCAATGCAGAACCATAGAAACAAGGACAGAGGGCTGGTTAAACACGGCCTTACAGAAAGCAGACACATCCTTGTTTACATCTCCCAGGCCTGGCACTCCTGATGGCTCCCAGGGCTGCTGTTCCACCTGACAAGGTGACAGCACAGGGACAGGAGAGGGCTCAGGGCAGGGATAAACTCACAAATCCCTCCCGTGTGCGCAGCTGCAGGGCTGCTCTGCCCAGCTCCCCACACTGGGGAGGGACAGCAGCAGCTTCCCAGTGCCAGATGCTTCCCAGACACTGGGTGTGAAAAGTGCATGTATTTTATGATTGGCTTTTCACAAATATTCAAATGAATATTTGAATATTCAAATGAATGTTATGTGTGCTGTGTTTGAAAGTAATCCTGTGTTAATTCTCTTAAGTACTGTGTTAAATATAGTTTTAGGTTATAAAAATTGTTAAAATAGAAACGATGCTATGTAGGATACTTTTCTTAAAGGACTCCCCTAGCAGCCACAGGACACCTAAATCTTTCAGAGAAAGAGAATTTATTGCCCTCTTATCAGAAGAAATGAACATCTTCCCACCTTGAAGGCGCTGTCAGGATTCAGAGGAAGAAGTTGACGATGACCAGACAGAATCCTGTGTTTGAATGGAATTTATGCATCATGGATGAGGTGTATGAATATGCAACAGGTTATTATTTTTAAGGGTTAATCCTCTGTTAACATGTGTCCTTTGTCGGGCTCGTGCTGCCCAGAAAAAGGTACCCAGACATCCATAACTCTTTGTTTCTATTGTCTCATATTGTCCTAATTCAAATTGTCCAAATTATTATTACTCTAATTGTATTACTATTTTTATAACCATTTCATTACTATTAAACTTTTAAAATTTTAAAAACAAGTGATTGGCGTTTTTCACACTGGTGAAGGGCAAAGCCTTTCCCAGGGAGCTGCAGTTCTGCCTGGTTCAGCTCCTGCTGAAGGCAGCAAAAGGAGAAAACTCCGACCTTGACCGGCGCCTGCTCCTGCAGCTCTCCCGAGGGGCTTTGCCTGTTTGTTTGCAAGGAAAGGCTGAGGAGAACATTTGGTTATGGAGGCTGCAGTTCCAACCTGCAAACCCCCTGGATTTGGGATTTTAGCATCACCTGATCATTCACAGGCAAAGAACGAGCAACACAAATCCAGAGACCTGGGAGATTTCAAATTCCCCACGGAAAAGCGGAAAACCACATCTGTTGTGTTGTGATTTCAGGGCTCACTTCAGAACCTCGGGTCCCTCCCCTGATAATTCCTTCCCAGTTGTGTCAGTCACCTCTCCTTTCCCCTTTCAGCACTGTCTGTCCATCCTGGAATTCCAGAAGGGCATTGAGTCTCTGGGGTGAAATACAACACACCCAGCCAGCCCAAATTGTCTGTGGGGTGAAACACCACACACCCAGCCAGCCCAAATTGTCTGTGGGGTGAAACATCACAGTGCTGCTGTTTGGTTCAGCACCAAGGGCCAGACAAGCTCAGGCACATCCCATCTGCTGCCAGCCAGGGTCTCTGTACAAATCACAAACAGGACAGGACTGCTGGGAACGTGCCTTGAGCTGGTTTATTTTCCAGCATCAGTCTCATTCCATGGTTGTGACAATGGGAAGATGCCACCAGCTCACATCCCAGGCAGCAGACCAAGAACTTAATGGTTCAACTCACTTTATAAGTTTTTTGACCAATCACACAAAGCAAAAGCACATTGACAGTAGTTCTATCCAATCACTATAAGCACACATAGCTTTGGTTAAACAGTGCTTGCTTATTTCAAATACAATACCTGCTTGTAAGCCTTAAAACACAATGCACAGAGCTCCATTATTAAGCTTCAACCTTCCTAATATCTCGCCAGATAAACTTTCTGTAGCTTAGGGAGTTATTCTAGACAAGCACTAATACACAGATCATTGTTCTCTTTGTCCTTGCTTTTCTACAGTTTAAATAATTTTTCTGCTGACCAATCTCATGGCTGCTGCTTAGCTCCGATCACAGTTCTGCTGTCTCTGAGGCCTCTGATTTTGTAGATTCCCACAATATCCACAATATTGGTAAATGTTCCGATACATGTCCCTTTTCATGGGAGTATCTCAGACACAGGAGCCCCACCCTCACAGGTTCCCTGGCCTTCAGCCCATCCCTCAGGCCATCCCCAAGCCCGTGGCAGCTCACTGTCGCTATAGGACACGAAAAAACACAAGCTCATACCGCTGTTCTCAAGGTGAAGGAAAAAAAGGGAAGATTATTTTCTGACTCTAACATTTATAGTTTTCCAAGTGTGACAGCGGATTGGCGGGTGACAGTGCCACCTCTCCAATGACACTGGTCAGCCTAACAGTCCATCAACTTTCTCCTCCGCCATAAAGGAATGAGTTATTCACAGAAACGCACGAGAAAGTTCACTACAACAATGTCCACATCAGAAGGCTTAGAAAATCTTAAAAACCGAGGGTGGCAGCTCACCTTGTATGCAGAGCCCCTCGGTGCAGTTCTCGGACTCCTGGCTCAGCCCCTCGCAGTGCTTGCCGCCGTTGCGGGGCGCGGGCGCGGCGCACTCCCGCACGCGCAGGTGCTCGCACTCGGGGCTGCACACCGACCACTCGCTCCACACCTCCCAGCTGCCGTCCACTGCCCGGTGGGGAAAACACGGTCAGCAGCTCCTGTTTCATCTCTGCCCTCCATAATTCCATGCCTAATGCACTCCTAAGCAAACTTTCGCGAGATAAATGATGCGTTTAACGAAGCTCTCAGCTCTGTGTTTCTCTTTCTGGCGTTGTTAATATCAGCTCCCCTTCTCTGCACTAACCCCACACCCACACCTACGTCCCTGATTTCTCCCCCTGAGCTGTTCTGGCAGGGTTTTGGGGGTCCCAGGTGAGAGGAATGGTGGATTTGTCTTTCCAAACAAGCTGTGGGTCTGCTGGTGGATAAAACCAGCACTGGGAGGTAAAACCAGCACTGGGAGAGAAAAGAAACAATGGGAAGGATTCCACCAATTGATGAATGGAAAAAGAGATTTTCTTTTACAAATAAACTTTAGGTTTGATGATAAATGAAATTGGACATTAATGGGGAGAAAAACCCTTTAATTCAGAAAGAATTAAAAATCAAAAAGCTGGGTTATACATTAGAGGGAAATATTTGAGATCAGGTGTTCTGGGAAGTCTGAACCTCTCAAGTACCTCAGAAATGGGGAAAGAGAGAAGGGAAATGTGGCTGGAAATTGGGATAAAAAGGGAGGCTGCATCCTCCAAAAATCTGAGAGACCCCAGGGGATGCCCCATGGCCTCTCCCTTTATTGGAATAAAGTAACAGGACTCCTCTGTCTCCTTTTTGGACACAAACCTCTGGTGTTTGTGGGTTAATTTTCCTGACACAGGGTAAGATCCAGCCTGCTAACAGGTGCCTGGCACTGCACTCACACCCACACCCACACCAGGCTGTACCAAAAACACGGCTGCATTTCCCGTTCCCTTCCCAACTCCCTGCTGCTGCTTGCCACCCAAAGCCGAGGCCCCTGAAGCCCTCCCTGGTTGAGACTCACCGGGGCAGAGGGAGGTGCAGGTGATTTTCTGCACGGACATGCCCTCGCAGAAGGCTCCCCCGTTGAGGGGCGCGGGGTTGGTGCAGGTGCGCGAACGTTTCTGCCAGCCCCGGCCGCAGCGCGCGTTGCAGCTGGACCACTCTGTCCATGAGGACCAGCCCCCGTTCACTGCAAAACAACAACGTGGGAAAGGGAGCTGAGGGGCTGGGGGGATGTGCCAGAGCCCCCAGAACCAAACCCAAACCCAAACCCAAACGCATCCCAGCGGGAAGGTCTGGGCTGGGTGTAGAAGTTCGTTTGGGGTATCCCCTAAGCTGTGTGTTTGCTGGTAGCAGCAGGCAAGAAAGGTGAATCCACACAGCTTCTGAGGGTGCTGATTAAAACACCAACATGGTGGGGGGCTGAAGGGGTGTGCCAGAGCCCCCCCAGAACCAAACCCAAACCCAATCCCAGCAGGAAGAGTGTAGCAGTTCATTTGTGGTCCCTGGGGAGTCCCTGATGGTAGCAGCAGGCAGGCAAGGAGACTCTACACAGCTTCTGAGGGTGCTAATTAGATGAGGATGCTAATTATTGGGGGTCTCACCCCTGGGAGCAGCATGGTTTCTGAGGGAGAAGGGGAAAAGGAGGAGAGAGGGAGAGCCCAGGGAGAAAAGGGCCAAGACAGCAAAGAGCCAAGATAGATTCTGATCTCCCTGGCACGGTTTAACAGGGAGATTCAAAGTGGGCACAGAATAAACCTTGGGCCAATGAGATCCATGATATTCAGGGGAAGAACACAAGCTTGGAATAAACATTTTTGAGGGGTGAGACAGAGCACACCATTTAACTGAAATGTAGCACCACAATTCACCCTTTTTTATTAGAAAGAAAAGATGAAGATAAATAAGTGCCAAGAGAGCCTCTGTGATCTCCCTCGCACAGCTTAACAGGGAGATTCAAGGTGGGTGCAGAATTAGACTTGGGCCAATGGGGTTACAGATCCATGATATTCAGGGGAGGAACACAGGCTTGGAATAAACATTTTTGAGGGGTGAGACAGAGCACACCATTTAACTAAAATGTAATCCCACAGCCGGGTGATCCCGCGTGTGCCGGGTTTGAATCAGCCCAGCGATAACAGCGCAAATCAAAGCGGGGCACAGCCACCTCTGCCCCCCAGCCCTGTCACTGACCATAGACCACCACGGTGGCCGACAGGCTCCTCCTCTTGGCCACGATGTTGGCAGCCATGCAGGTGTAGTTGCCCGAGTCGGAGAGGCGCGCCTGGCGGATGATGAGGTTGTGGTCGGCCCTGGTGTCGATGTTCTCGTCCAGGTTGGAATCGATGGGCTCCTCGTTCTTCAGCCACTCCACCTGGCAGGGAGGAGCACAGGGAAACGTGGGGCAGGCCAAAGGCACCTCATGACCTCATTAATTGGGTGGGGAAGTGCTTCCTTTGGCTGGTAGCTTAGAAAAGCTGTTTTTTCCTCAAGGAACATGGAGTAAAATCCCAGGTGAGAGAGAGAATAGGAAATTCTCCCAACTATATTTTTACATATTGCACCATGCACTGGATGTTCAAACACTTGGACAGCTACCAGTTCTATAAAACAGATAATAAGCATTATCAATCCAACTTTTTTTTTGTGTGAAGAAGCAGGAAGATGAAATTGCCTGACACGGCACACAGAGGAAGAGCCGAGTCATCATCACAGATTCCCAGCTGACACCAACACCCTGAGAACAGAGGCCATTAGTGTTTGCTGCCATGGTCCATAAACCCCCTGAAATGCTGTGCACGATGTCTTCCAATCCATCTTCTCCAGTTCACCTCCCAACGGCTCTGAGCACGCCCAGGAATCGCCCGCAAGGCGCCTTTCCTCCCGAAACATTAACAGAAAATAGTTAAGGCATGGCAAGCTGCTGTCACAGGAGAGCAAAATTAAAAATAGAAATAAAATCAACTGATTCTATTAAAAGACCAAAGAGCAGGGGGCTGTTTTAACAGCTTTTCTAGATCTGGAGGAGCTCTGGCTGAGCCCTGCAGTCAAACTCCCTTCTCCACTCCGTTCAGATGAATAACCTTGTTTAGCAACTTGTGGAAGGACTTGGAACTTTGTGGTAATGAGCTTATGGCTGTGGTAGCTGCAGGCATTCATTAGCACTCAGCTCTGCGTAGATGGGCTGCAATTTGTACATTTTCCAGTTCCTAAACAAATCTGCAAGCGCTGACCATCAAAGCCAATTACGTTTGGTGCCAGGCAGCAGATTCCCCTCCACAGCAGCACTCCCGGCTTTGCTGGGACGGATCCAGCCCTGCACATCCCAGCCAAGGGCTGCAAACTCTCCTGGAAAAGGCTCCAGGGCTGGGGCACCTCATCCCACACGGTGGCTGTGGAGTTAAATCGTGATTTGACACATCCGTGCAAATGTGAGTTACCTGAGGGCGAGGCTCAGCACCACACATTTCACACTGAAAATGGGGGAGAATCCAGTTGTGTGATCTCTCTCTGCCATCTTTCTGTCCTCTTGTATCCAACCCTGCCCTCCCAACCAGGGGACACTTCCATGTGCCTGCAGGAGCTTGGGCACAGCCTGGGACCAAGAAGCTGTGCTAAATCCATCCATTCCAAACCCTTCCCTGGACAATATCCCTGGGAATATCTTCCAACCATGCCAAACCTTTCCTTGGGCAATATCCCTGGGAGTGAGTTCCAGCCATGCCAAACTTTTCCCTGGACAATATCCCTGGGAGTTCCAGCCATGCCAAACCTCTCCCTGGACAAAATTCCTGGGAGTGAGTTCCAGCCATGCCAAAACTTTTCCAGCCATGCCAGACCTTTCCTTGGACAATATCCCTGGGAATGTGGTCCAGCCAAGCCAAACATTTCCCTGGACAAAATATCTGGGAGTTCCAGCCATGCCAAATCTTCCCCTGGACAAAATACTTGGAAGTGTGTTCCAGCCATGCCAAACCCTTCCCTGGACAATATCCCTGGGAGTGAGTTCTAGCCACGCCAAATCTTTTCCAGCCATGCCAAACCTCTCTGTGGACAAAATCCCTGGGAATATATTCCAGCCATGCCAAACCTTTCTAAGGATAAAATATCTGGAAATTCCAGCCATGCCAAACCTTTTCCAGCCAATACAAATCTCTCCTTGGACAAAATCCCTGGGAGTAAGTTCCACCCATGTCAAACCTCTCCCTGGACAAAATATCTGGGAGTTCCAGCCATGTCAAACCCTTCCCTGGACAATATCTCTTGGATTCTGTTCCCTTTCCCTGTGGTCTAAGGACACTGAACAACCAACGAATCCACTGACTATTCAGTTCCCCTTCCGCAGTTAACCTTAACAGTAATTATCCGAGGGGGTTTCAGCGAAGAAATTAGGAATTCAATTTAAATTATGGAGCAGCCACACGGGCATAAATCAAGTGACAGGAGTTCGATGCTGAACACGCTTTATGTGCAGTGAAATGGGCAGAGAAATGACAAACACAGCCAGCACTCCCCGAGTTCGTTATTTCACAAGTGTGTTTGTAAATGTTGACTCTCCCCAGGCCAGGGGATTTCTGGGTGGTGAGAGGGGTTCAAGGGCCCTGTTCCTGTCAGCCTCACCCTTGGAGGGAGCACACGCTAATCTTGTGGGGTTTGGTGAGCAGAAAACATTAAAACATTTCCATTAAACCGTGCTTTTCAAAGAATGATGATGCCAGCAAAGGGAGAACATTAAACAGAGAGAACATAAACACCAAAGTGTTGGGACGTGAGATCAAACCCTGATTTGTCAGGGAGGATTGCACTGCCAGTGCTCCCCTCATCCCAGCCCCCCCTTTCCCTGAGAAAATCAGGTTTATCCAAGGCCATCCCCTGCTCTGCCTCAGCAGATGGAGGCTTTCAAAGATGGAGAACCAAGGGATGGATTTATGGGATAAAAATACATTTAAAGGAGTCGTGATGACAAAAGATGTTTGTCACTGGCAGGGATGTAACCTTTGGGAAGCTTCAGCCCCCGCACAAACACTCACAAAGCAACCAGGGAAAATAAAAACAGCCAAGAACCTAAAACATCTCCCCAGTGGGGTGAGTGATGGGGTCTGGACTGTAGTGTCTGAAGAGTAACTCCAAACTCCTCAGAATTTCACTTCCCTCACTGTGGAGGTCACAGAGTTGCTTGTACCAGAATTAAAATAATTCCTTTTTAAGAATTAGTCTGATGATCTGGAGCCAGACCTTGAACCTGCTATAAAATGCTGTAAGTTTGTAGAAAAATATCTGTTTTTTTCCCTCTGAAATTCAGTCTGCACAGAATTAACACCCCCTCCCCGGTTTCACAAACACTCACAAAGAAACCAGGGAAAATAAAAACAGCAAATAACCTAAAACATCTCCCCACTGGATGAATGATGGGGTCTGGACTGCAGTGTGTGAAGAGCAACTCCAAACTCCTCAGAATTTCACTTCCCTCACCGTGGAGGTCACAGAGTTGCTTGTACCAGAACTAAAATCCTTTTCCTTTTAAGAATTATTCTGATGATCTGGAACCAGACTTTTCACCTGCTATAAAATGCTGGAAGTTTGTAGAAAAATATCTGGGTGGGTTTTTTTTTTTCCCTCAGAAATTCAACCTGCTCAGAATTAACCCCCTGTCCCCAGTTTCCAAGGAGGGCTGATCACATCAGGACCTGCAGCTCCAGGGCACCAGGATTAACTGGGCCCCTCCCTGGGTGGCAGCAGCACAATTAGCATCATCAGAAATTTGTCCCAGTTACAGAAAGCAATTACCACAGACCAGCTTATGGCATTATCAGAGTAAAATCAGCTCAACACTCCAGAGCCTGGGCAGATTATGGGAGTTAGAGAACTCTTCTCTCTGAAAAACAAAGCTTATTCCAACCCATCCACTACGAGTTCCTCACCAGTCGCTCTGATGGATATTCAAACATCCCAAGAGCTGGGACTGAATTTTTGGCTCTTTTTGGTGACCCTGTTTGAGATTTCAACCAGATTTAACACAAGAGGCAGCTCCTAGCCCTTGTGGGCATGGTGATAATTTGGGAGGTCAGGAGAATGTTTATCCTGGAGGAGGAACACAAATCCTCTGAGGAAGGTTTGAAGGACCTGGGGCTGTTCAGCCTGGAGAAGAGGAGGCTCAGAGGTGCCCTTATTGCTCTCTGCAGCTTCCTGAAGGGAGGTTGGAGACAGGTGGGGTTGGTCTCTGACAGAACCAGAGGACACAGCCTCAAGCTATGGCAGGGAAGGTGTCACAGAATCCCAGAATCCCAGAATCCCAGAATCAGAGAATCTCAGAATCCCGGAATCACAGAATCTCAGAATCACAGAAACACAGAATCCCAGAATCACAGAATCACAGAATGATGAGGTTGGAAGAGACCTCTGAGATCATCGAGTCCAACCTGTGCCCTGACACCTCACCCAGACCATAGCACCCAGTGCCATGTCCAGGCTTTGTTTAAACACATCCAGAGATGGTGATTCCACCACCTGCCTGGGAAGAGCATTCCAGTACTTTATTATTCTTTTGGTGAAAAATTTCTTCTCAATATCCAACCTATACCTTCCCTGACGTAGCTTGAGGCTGTGTCCTCTGGTTCTGTCAGTGCTGCCCGATGGAAAAGACCAATAGGTTGGATTGGAACATGGAACTCCTGCTCCTAAAAATTCATGCTAGAGGAATTTTCCTCTCTGTTGCAGCTGGAATTAGGATGGGGATGGGCAGGGCAAGTTGGCCCTAGCCATACTTTCATCCTCCTTTCCACCCTGAGACTCAAACCAGAAGGAGAAGCCTCCACCAGCAAAAGTCTCTGAGGGGTTTAACACCAACCCAAGGGCTGCACGCACTCCTCCTGCCTTTATTATTGTGATTTTATCAACACCATCGCAAGCCATTAATCCTGTGCCAGAAGCCCTCAGAACAGCCTGAGCAGGTCAGCTGTACCTGCTGCATTCTTTTTAAATTAATCCACTGAGGGAGCTCTGCTCTTGAATCATTTAATCGCAGCTCTGTCACACCAGGCTGGTAAGCATATTTTTCCTTCATTAGGTTGAATATATAATCTCATTACAGGGATCTGACACGCTGACTAACCCATAAATCAGCTGGAGGAGGCTCTGATATGAGGAGATGCACTCAGTGGTGGCCACAGGGATCAGCTGAGACCTCCAGGGCTGCCCATACCCATTCCTGGGGGGTTTTTCCCACTGCAGGGCAGGCAGGGATGTTGGGGAAGATGGAACAGGAAAACCTTATCAATATGATTGCCTGGCAAAAGATTTGGAGAATACAGAAACCATAAGCGAGATGGAAAGGAAAGCAAGCTTTGAGATCCCTCAGTTACTGAACAGCAGGAAAACAATGGTGTGGCTGGCTGAAGGTGATCCCCTTTGGATGGAACAACACCCTCTGCTTGCAGACAGCTCCAAGGCTCAGAGCAGACCCTACAGCTTGGCAGAAGGGCCCAAAGAGGAGTTTGTAGGGTTTAAAATGTAACACAGTGTGCTAATGTAATGATTTTTATAGGCTGTATGTAAATGTTGTAGGATTTGTATCTTGGACTAGATTGGTTAGTGAGGATTAGAATATTCAACACAGAAGATGATTTGTTGTATTGTAAGAGGAACTTAACTCTCTTACCCCTTTTACTCTCTTATTCCAATTGAGGCAGAGGCCATGGGGCATCCCCTGGGGTCTCTCCAAGTTTTGGAGGATGCAGCCTCCCTTTTTATCCCAATTTCCAGCCACATTTCCCTTTTCTCTTTCCCCATTTCTGAGGCACTTGAGAGGTTCAGACTCCCCAAAACACCTGATCCCAAAGATTCTCCTCTAATGTATAACTCTCCTTTTAATTTTTAATTCTTATGGAATTTAGAGCTTTTTTCTTCCCCGTTGTTTCTTTCATCTTTCAATATCTAATTTCGTTTATCAGCAAACCTAAAGTTTATTTGTAAAAGCAAATCTCTTTTTCCATTCATCAATCAGTGGAATCCTTCCCATTGTTTCTTTTCTCTCCCAGTGCTGGTTTTATCTCCCAGCTTGTTTGGAAACACAAATGCAGCATTCCTCTCATGCTGAAACCCAAAATGACTCAGGGTTCATTCTCTGAAATCCCAACAAAGACCCAGAGGAGGGAATGCAGGCCAGCATGGGAGGGGGGTGAGTCAAAACTCAATTAAAATCAGGTTTGGGATGGGTGTAAAGGGAGAGGTGACAGCCTGGACGTGTGCATCAATTTATAGTGGTAGAGGTGGGCAAGGAGCTGACTCAGCCAGGCTATTTTGGATCCCTGGGATAAGGAGCCATTGCTAAAAATGCCACTGCTAATGGTACCTTGTCTGCTTGCTGAAGGCATCATCAGATCTCAGATAAGTTTATTCCTATTTTTGGCACGTCTACCATTAACTGGAGCGCTGCTTTTTATCTCCATGCACAAACGATGAGCAAATCAGCATTAATAACCCCAAAGGGCATTAAGGGTGGGAGATTCCCAGTGGGACAGAGCACAGACATGGCCTGAGTTCAGTTATGGGATGGTGACCAGAGATAAAGGGTCCTGTGCACCTCAAATCCCTGTCCCTGCATCAGTGTTCAGGAACACAGAATCACAGAATTATTATTTTATATATATATATATATATATATGTGTGTGTGTGTGTGTGTATGTATATATGTGTGTATATAATATATATATTATATACCATATATACTGTTATACATGTATATACATATATATAATATATATGTAATATATATATGTATTGTAATGTTATATATATATATATATATATATATATATATATATATATATATATTATTATTATTATTATTATTATTATTATTATTATTATTATTATTATTATTATACACGCAGGTGCTTTTATTGAAGAGCTCTGGGTGTCAGGGGTGCAGACCCAAATCTGACTCTGACATGGTTTAGAGCCGAACATGTTTTATATTCTATCGTTTTTTAATTTACATATTAATTATTAAACTTACGTTGTTCTATTGTAGACATTGATTTCGTCCCAACATGGATTTCTCATGATCCCCCTCAAACCTCTAACACGGTTTCTCATGATTCTTATGTCTAAACAATTATTACATCTGAGAGGAATGGTGGATTTGTGTTTCCAAACAAGGTGTGGGTCTACTGGGAGATAAAACCACCACTGGGAGAGAAAAGAAACAATGGGAAGGATTCCACTGATTGATGAATGGAAAAAGAGATTTTCTTTTACAAATAAACTTTAGGTTTGATGATAAATGAAATCAGACATTGAAAGAAATAATGGGGAAGAAAAGCCCCCTAAATTCCGTAAGAATTAAAAATTAAAAGGAGGGATTTACACATTAGAGGGGAATCTTTGGGATCAGGTGTTCTGGGGAGTCTGAACCTCTCAAGTGCCTCAGAAATGGGGAAATAGAGAAGGGAAATGTGGCTGGAAATTGGGATAAAAAGGGAGGCTGCAAAAATCCTCCAAAAATCTGAGAGACCCCAGGGGATGCCCCATGGCCTCTGCCTTGAATGGAATAAAGTCAAAGGACTCCTCTGTCTCCTTTTTCGACAAAAACCTCTGCTGTTTGTGGATTAATTTTCCTAACACATCCAATTACTAAATAATCTTCACATCTAACAATCATATAATTTATCATATCCTGATTCCACAGGTGCAAACACAAGGCCCAACATTTCCCAGGGTTTACCAAGTCTAACTTTCTTTCTAACCTCCCGAATTTTCTACGATTTTAAAATCTTTTACTGTCAGCTCAGCAGTGCAGGTGAGCAGCTCAACCTCAACCTTTGTTTTGCTAAATGGCTCCGAATTGCAGGAGACAGAGAAACCCACGGATCTCCTTTGGAGCTGGTTCTCAGGGATATTTGGGCAGTAATTAAAGTGCTGCTGACACTGAAAAGCTCTCTTTAGATAAGGCTGCCGGTGATGATGTTTGCAGGTTCTGCCTGTCCTGATAGGCAGGATCACATTTATATAGGAAATGCTTGGAGATAAGGAAAACATCACAGGAAGCTTTCAGTAATTGAAACCAAAGCCTTTAGAGGCTGTAATTTCACCGTTCCCTCGAGTTCTGGGGGATCAGCAATACCTGACAATGTTCCTTTTTGTTAGCAGCCTTCAGATGGGATAAATTCAAGAACGTAACTGTGAGATCTTGTGGGAACCCAGGAAATTCCTCTGGATGCCCTGGAGGGCTCCAGCCCCTGCCAAGGGGGCTCAAAGACCCTGGCACAGAACCCCAAACCCCTGTGCCTTTGATTTAGCCCTTGGACAAAACAATTACCAACCTTTATAGGAAGGATTACAAGCCATGAAAGTTTAAGTAGAAAGATACTGAATTTATCACAGGGTGAAAAAGATTTTTTGAAGTTTTTAGAATGAGCGTTCAAGGAGCAAGATGGAGGGATCTGGGTGTGTCCACCCTTTCTCCTTCTTCTTCTTCTCGGCCTCCATCTCCTGCTGTGATGTTGGCACTTTTGGATTGGTTTAGAGCAGAAGCTCACTGTCTAACATAGGTGATGGGTATTGGGAAGTTATTGTAAATATTGTACACGTAGTTTTTAGTATAAAAAGATAACACTGCCCAGGGGAGGCAGAATGCCTCTGACTTCCTGCTGAACAAACCTCGGCAGGCCAGGAGAAAGAATTTTATAGATAAGAAACAATAAACAACCTTGAGACCAAGAAATGAAGAGTTCTGACTGCTTCTTCGCCTGCTGGACTGGGAAAAGAGAGTCAAACACATCTTGGGGTCACTGTGAGCAGCAGAGATCCCGAGAAGATCTTACAGGAGTCACAGAACAACCTGGGTTGGGAGGGTGTCGCAGACATCTTTTATGGAAAATATTTTCTTTAAGATTCTTCCTCCTGAGAAGCTGAGAGGCCTCAAGAACAAAATGTAAACATTGATAATCTGCTGCTGTGGAATGCAATAAGTAGATCTGTAATTGGCCCATGTTGATTGTTTTTAATTAATGGGCAATCACAGTCAGCTGGCGTGGACAGAGAGCCCAAGCCCCAAACTTTTGTTATCCTTTCTTTTTTATTTTATTTTTAGCTAGCTTTCTGAAGAAATCTTTTTTTTTATTATTCTTTTAGTATAGTTTTAATGTAATATATATAATAAAATAATCAATCAAGCCCTCTGAACCATGGAGTCAGATCCTCGTCTCTTCCCTCATTCTAACACCCTTGTGAACACAGTCACAGGAGGTACCTGAGAGATCATTAAACACCTTTGGATTCGTTAAAGAATCACATTTTTGCACACGTTGGGAACAGCGTTTAACCCCAAACCCTACAGAAATACAATTGTTAGCTATGAAACGTGCGACACTTGCCACGTCACTGTGTACTAAATACAACAGGCGCCAGATTTCCGACATTCTGCCTTCTCTTCTAATGCTGTTTACAATTAAAGGAGGTGTTGATCCCTGTGCCCAGAGGCAGAACATCCCCCCAGCCATGAAAGCATTTCATGTCACCGCTGGTGGAGCCTCCAGCTGCCTTCAATCCCCACCTCCATCGCTGTGCACTCCCCAGATCCCTGCAGGACTCGCGCGCACAATCGTCCCCCCTGATTACAAACACCGTGATAAAGTCTCACAACTTCTCCTTTCATGTTCAAGCATTCAAAATTAAAACCATTTCTGGCAACAGGGCCAGAGAAAACAGACAGGGCTGCAAAGCAGCACATCAAACCCAGCGAGGCCCCAGAGCACATGTCTGTATAAAAAGGAATTATCTATTCAGGGGAACTACAAAGTTATCTCCCTTCTTTTTTCTTTTCAGTTTAGCAATCTAATTCAGAAGTGCTTTGCTCCAGCATTTCTATTTCATGACCTCGCTACCTCCTGGCTGTATTGATTTATTCACAAATCTCAGAAGGAAAACAAATTTTTTTTTTTTTTTTTTTTTTTCCTGCTGGAAGAAAACTCTGTGCACAGCTCCCCTGCCTGCCCCTCATCCAAGGGCTGTGCCCAATAAAGGGGAGATGTGCAGGGACTGGAGAGCTCTTACAAATAAACTTTAGGTTTGCTGATCAATGAAATTAGACATTGAAAGACGAAAGAAACAATGGGGAAGAAAAACCCCTAAGAATTAAAAATGAAAAGGGAGGGTTATACATTAGAGGGGAATCTTTGGGATCAGGTGTTCTGGAAGGTCTGAACCTCTCAGGTACCTCAGAAATGGGGGAAAACCCCTAAATTCCATAAGAATTAAAAATTAAAAGGGAGGGTTATGCATTAGGGGGAAATTTTTGGGATCAGGTGTTCTGGAAGGTCTGAACCTCTCAGGTACCTCAGAAATGGGGAAAGAGAGAAGGGAAATGTGGCTGGAAATTGGGATAAAAAGGGAGGCTGCTCCTCCAAAACTTGGAGAGATCCCAGGGGATGCGCCATGGCCTCTGCCTTGATTGGAATAAAGTCAAAGGACTCCTGTGTGTCCTTTTTGGACATAAACCTCTGGTGTTTGTGGGTTAATTTTCCTAACCCCAGGGAATCCTGACCATTCCTGGAGCTCAAACCACCCCAAATTCTGCTGCTACCGGGAGAAATCCCACAACAGGAACAGCTGGAGCAGCGGGTGAGGAAGGGCAAAGTGGGGCTGAAGGTGTGAACAGCACACAAAATAAATGGAATTTGGAAATGGAACTGGTTTTGTGCTGTCCACAACAAATACCTCAAACAAACCAAGTCTAACTGAGGCCAAGTTTTATAGAATAAGGAGGCTGACACATCATTAGACACCCTGGTTGTAAAATCAGTCCAGACCAGCATGTCCTGTACAGGCCATGACAGCTCTCAATCTTTGCTGAATGGCAAACTATAAAAATTATGAATTTGCTCTTAAAAGCAGCTAAAAAATTACAAAATTTCCTCTTAAAATCTCAATCTAAATATCAGATCAATCACAAATGAGACACTGCAGATACCCAGGCTGGGTCCTGAGAGTGAAACATCTCCGGTGAGAAATGAATCCCATTTCTTGTACTTGTAACCAAGATCCCTTAAAAGCAAAGCAAATAGCAAATATTGCTGTTTCAGACCCATAAGCACCTGGCCAAATGCAGCTGTTTGCACTGAGCAATCCCAGCCCTCTCTGTCACTGCAGCAGGATTCACTAAGGCTGGAACTCTCAGCCTGCTTTTGTTTTACTGCCATTATCCTGCCCTGTTTTAGTGAAAAATGAGTATTTTATGACTGGCTTTTCGCAGATATTAAAATGAATGTTATATGTGCTGTGTTAGAAAGTTATGCGGTGTTAAATTTTTTAAGTAGTGTGTTAAATATAGTTTTAGGTTATAACAAAATGTTAAAATAGAAATAGTATCTTACAGGAGTAGAATAGAATAGAATAGAATAGAATAGAATAGAATAGAATAGAATAGAATAGAATAGAATAGAATAGAATAGAATAGAATAGAAAAACAGAATAATATAGAATAATAGAAAAATAGAATAATTAGAATAGTATCTTACTATGCCATGTAAGATACTTTTTTTAAAAAAAGGACTCACAGCAAGATAGCAGCCACAGGACACCTGAATCTTTCAGAGAAAGAGAATTTAATGCTCCATTATCAGAAGAAATGAACTTCTTCCTGCCTCGCTCACCTTAGGATTCAGAGGAAGAAGCTGAAGCTGCCCAGACAGAATCCTGTGTTTGAATGGAATTTATGCACCATGTATGAGGTGTATGAATATGCAACAGGCTGTTGCTTTTAAGGGTTAATCCTCTGTTAACTGTGTCCTTTTTCAGGCTCATTTTGCCCAGAAAGAGGTACCCAAACTCTCCTTAACTCTTTGTATTTGTTGTCTCATATTGTCCTAATCCAAATTGTCCAAATTAATATTACTCTAGTTATATTACTTTTATTTTATATACTCTAAATATATTATTTTTATAACAATTTAATTACTATTAAACTTTTAAAATTTTTAGAAAAACCAAGTGATTGGTGTTTTTCACAGTGTGCCAGCCCCATAAATACACAAACCTCTGTAAAACACACTTTCACTGCTTGTGGAGTCCTCACAGCTTCTGAATTTTATGTGGGTTTCGTGTTGTGCTGATGTGCTGGCAGTGGAATGCGCGCTGCCCAGAAGAGAAATGATTTTACATTTCCATTAAAAGCCCTGGCTGTAAATAAACCCGTGGAACTCAGGCAGATATTCCTGGGAACATCTACAGCACTCCATTAAAATGTCAGAATCTGTGCTAAACATTTGAAAAAGCAGCGGTGGATACAACACATTTAAATCTTAAATATATGCATATATTATGTGATAAAGATATTTTAGAGTATTTCACAAACCTCTGCAGAGCACTCAACAGTAATAGTGCAGTAACAGTAAACTATCAGCAATCGTTTAGCACAACAGCTGCCCTTTTATTGCAAAAGAAACGCAAACCCAAAACAAAAACAAGGAAAGAAAAAGAACCCGAAACTCCTGAGAGCTCCACCACAAGCAGAGCAGACAGGGAGTGGAGGGAGAGCTGCGAGCTCCTGCTAATGCTCAAATATCAGCTTTGGTCTGAGGGTTCATTCACAAGAAAGGGATTCAGGGGGAATTTTAGGGCTCAGGTTTGCACCTCGTGCCTCACAATGGGCTTGGCTGCTGCTCCATCCCAAGTTTTCCAGGTGGAAATGGGGTCCCCTCTCCATCCCAAGGTTTCTAGGTGGGAATAATTGAGATGTCCCCTTTCCTCATCACACCTGCAGATTTCAGATGTTCCCTTTTCCATATTCACACCTGCAGATTTCAAGTGTCCCCTTTCCCCATCACCTCTGCAGATGTCCCCTTTTCACATCACAGCTGCAGATTTGAGATGTCCCCTTTCCATATTCACACCTGCAGATTTCAGATTTCCCCTTTCCATATCACCCCTGCAGATTTGAGATTTCCCCTTTCCTCATCACACCTGCAGATTTCAGATGTCCCCTTTCCACATTCACACCTGCACATTTCAGGTGTCCACTTTCCACATTCACACCTGCAGATTTCAGATTTCCCCTTTCCATATCACCCCTGCAGATTTGAGATTTCCCCTTTCCTCATCACACCTGCAGATTTCAGATGTCCCCTTTCCATATCACACCTGCACATTTCAGATTTCCCCTTTCCCCATCATACTTGCAGATTTCAGATTTTCCCTTTCCATATTCACACCTGCAGATCTGAGATTTCCCCATCACACCTGAGGTTTCAGATGTCTCCTTTCCACATCACCCCTGCAGATTTCAGATTTCCCCTTCCTACATTCACCCCTGCACATTTCAGGTGTCCCCTTTCCATATTCACACCTGCACATTCAGATTTGATTTTCCTCTTTCCCCATCACACCCAGGCCTCAAGGAGGTGACATCCACTCCTGGATCCTCACTCCAGTGCAGGGAATGGCAGCTCCCTGTCCAGCCAAAGGAACATTTAAAACCTGATTTTCAAGCCCACTGAATGAAACAAGAACAAGCCCTGACAGCTGAGAAGTCTGAATGCCGCTTGTCACCGATGGAGGAGGCAGCAGTGACACTCCCCAGCACCCCAGCACACCTGCCTGAAGGATTACCAGCCACCTAAACACTTCTTTTTGTGCCGCTGTACCCGGCAGAATTAATATTTTACACTCTGAGGCACCAATAAGGCCGAACACGCAGCTCAGAGATTATCCCAAACTTCATTAAATGGGTGTTGACCAAGGATTTTCCAGGTTACAGCTCTGACAGCAGCCCCAGGGCTGGGGGGAAGCAGGAGCTGGGAGGAATTACCAGCGAGGAGGGTGGAATTCATTGTGTTTGCCACTGCTGCAGGACCTGTCAGTCACCCTGATTCCTCCTGAGCTGCTCAGGGTGACGGAGCAGAGCTGTCCCTGCTCCTCATTCCGGGGAAATGCTCCTGCCACCGACTCCAGCTCAGCTCAGAGAGAGGAAACCCCTCCGGCAGTGTGTGCTGGGTCTTTAGGAAAAAGGAGGAAATGATGGATTTGACTTCGTGTTTTTAGAAAGTTATGTCTTTCTCCCTGAAATATTATTATTATTATTATTATTATTATTATTATTATTATCATCATCATCATCATCATCATCATCATCATCCTCATCCTCATCCTCATCCTCATCCTAAATATCTCCCTCAGGAGCACACCCTGAGCCAAAGGACACAATTCCTGGTCACAATTCCTAAATTCTCCCTGAGATATTATTATTATTATTATTATTATTATTATTATTATTATTATTATTATTATTATTATTATTATTATTATTATTATTATTATTATTATTATTATTATTATTATTATTATTATTATCTCCTTGAGGGTCCCTCAGGAGCACACCCTGAGCCAAGGACACAATTCCTGCAAAAACTTCCTGCTCACAATTCCTGCTCACAATTCCTCAATATGGGCAGCTGAGGGACTGGGACACAATTCCTGCTCACAATTCCTAAATATCTCCCTAACATATTGTTATTATTATGCTAAATATCTCCCTGAGGGTCCCTCATGAGCATAACCTGAGCCAGGGACACCATTCCTGCACACAATTCTTCAATATCTCCGTGAAATATTATTAAACTAAATATCTCCCCAAGCCAAAGGACACAATCCCTGCTCACAATCCCTGCACACAATTCCTGCCTCACAATTCCCCATTCTCTCCCTCCTGCTCACAATTCCTGTTCACAATTCCTGCTCACAATTCCTGCTCACAATCCCTGTTCACAATTCCTGCCCACAAATCCTGCCTACAATTCCTGCCCACAATTCCCCATTCTCTCCCTCCTCCTCACAATTCCTGCTCACAATTCCTGCCCACAATTCCCCATTCTCTCCCTCCTGCCCACAATCCCTGCTCACAATTCCTGTTCACAATCCCTGCACACAATTCCTGCTCACAATTCCTGCCCACAATCCCCGCACACAATTCCCCATTCTCTCCCTCCTGCTCACAATTCCTGTTCACAATCCCTGCACACAATTCCTGCACACAATTCCTGCCCACAATTCCCCATTCCCTTCCACCTGCTCACAATTCCTGTTCACAATTCCTGCCCACAATTCCTGCCCACAATTCCCCATTCTCTCCCTCCTGCTCACAATTCCTGTTCACAATTCCTGCCCACAATTCCTGCCCACAATCCCTGCACACAATTCCTGCTCACAACTCCCCATTCCCTCTCTGCAGAGGCTGCTGAGGGGTCCAGAGCTGCCTCCTGCCCGGGCCAGCTCCCACCCATGGTGAACAAAAGTCTCTGGTCCCACCGAGCCCGAGCCAGCAGAGCCTCTCCAGAGCTGAATCAACATTTGCCTCAGCGGGGGATTTTCAGCTGCTCTATTTAAATGCTGAATTTTCCTCTTTGCATTTCGATGCTTAACTCATAAAAACTGAATTTATTTGGGTTGGGTGCCGATGGCTGCAAGCACAGCTGCTCACCAGCTCTCTCTGCTTGCTATGTAAATGCGTAAGAAAAGGATTTAAAAGCCTTTTCCAACCTGCCCAGCACTGGGATTTGGGTTTTCTTCCTCTCTTCCTGCCTTGCTGATGCACCCAGTGTGCCCCAAAATCCAGCACCCTCCCAAAGCTGAGCTGTGGAAAAATGTGTCTCATTCCCTGTTTGTAGAGAATTCCCTGCACTTGGAATAACCAAACTGACAGCATTCCTGAAATTCTGCACCTGGAATAACCAAAGTCTGAGAGTCTTCCTGAAGCTCTGCACTTGGAATAACCAAACTCCAACAGAATTCCTCAAGTTCTGGACCTGGAATAACCAAACTTTGACAATGTTCCTAAGTTGTGCACTTGGAATGATCAAATTGACAGCATTTTTGAAGCTCTGCGATTAGAATAACCAAACTCTGACAGCATTCCTGGAGTTCTGCACCTGGAATAACCAAACTGAAACAGCCTTCCTCAAGTTCTGGACCTGGAATAATCAAACTCCAACAGCATTCCTGAAGCTTTGCAATTGGAATAACCAAATTCTGACAGTGTTCCTGAAGTTCTGCACCTGGAATAACCAAATTCTAACATTCCTGGTTATTCCAGGTGCATTCCTGAAGTTCTGCACTTGGAATATCCAAACTCTGACAGCATTCCTGAAGCTCTGGACCCAGAATAACCAAACTCCAACAGCATTCCTGAAGCTTTGCAATTGGAATAATCAAATAATAAATAATCAAATCAACTCTGACAGTGTTCCTGAAGTTCTGAATCTGGAATATCCAAACTCCAACAGCATTCCTGAAGCTCTGGGCCTGAAATAACCAAACTCTGCCAGCATTCCTGAAGATCTGCATTTGGAATAACCAAACTCTAACGAAGTTGCTGAAGTTCTGGACCTGGAATAACCAAACTTTGATGATGTTCCTGAAGTTCTGCACTTGGAATAATCAAATTGACAGCATTTTTGAAGCTCTGCTATTAAAATAACCAAACTCTGACAGCATTCCTGGAGCTTTGCAATTAGAATAAACAAATTCTGACAGAATTATTGAATCCCTGGACCTGGAATAACCACACCCTCTGCAGGGAGGGGTTCTGCAGGAGCAGGGATGGGCTGGAGCCTCCTTCCCCCTTGTTTCCAGTTCTTTTGGGTTTCACAAACACCGACAATGCCCCAAATCACCCACTCTGCATCTCATGAAACACCACACGAGCTCCTTTGTCCCAGTTCTTTCCAGCCTTATGTTTCCATCCAGGGCTGCATCCAAGCTCTAATGAAATCAATTCTTGGATCAGAACCAGGGATTCTCTGCCAGCATGGGGGTTTGAAACCCTCAGCACCGCTCAGCGCCCACGGAACAAATAAAATAAAATAAATTGGAGATTTTTGAGGAAGGCTTTGTGGCTCAGTCATTGCCCAGCCTGTGTTAATCTGTGCTTTAACTCTGAAATCAAGCTGAGTTTATCCCCCCAGCCCAGAGCCAGGCCTGCTCTAACGGGTTTAACCCACTTTCTAATGACACTGAATTATTTCCAGCAGACTCTTTACCTCGATGAGCCCAGAATTAGCCTGAGCCTTTATGGGACATTTTATTGGCCAAAGCAAATCTGACCTGGTGAGATTTACCAGCTTTATTAGCAGCAATAACAATTTTACTGTCAACAGCAGTAAATCAGGGTTCATTGGGAACTCCACCACTTTTATCTGGAGCAAGCAATTAAAATGTCAGGTTTTCATTGGACATAATTCCTACCTTCCACAAAAGACAGGCTCCCTGTTTAAGTGGGGAATGTAAAGCTGCCAGTTCAAAGAAATGTAAAACTCTCAGTAAAATCCAATCAGACCGAGGGTGTTTGGGGAGCCACACCTGTGGAGGTTTGTTTTGCCTCCAAAGCAGATCCATTTTCCAGAGCTCACACATTCAGCAATCCTGGCAATTCCCTGCAATGCACCATCCATTTTCCTGGTAACGAGTGAAAATACCAGAGAGCTGAGGAGAAGGTGGCAGCAGAGATTGCCCTGGCAGAGCAAATCCTGCACACAAACCCAGCCACTCGCCAAGCCCATCTCTGCCTCATTTTCCTCTCCTCGAGCAATTCTGCCTCACTGCTGGTGCCTCTGCTTTTCTCCTCTTTATTTCCAGGGACATCTGCTCCAATCCCTTCTCATTAACTAAAAGCACACACTTCTCTGGGGTTTATTTTCCTTTTCTTCCTTCATTACCAAGCCCAGCCACGCTGGGGAAAAGGGGCAAAACCAACTCCTGAGTGATCCAGCAGCTCTCATTGCCCAGAAGGTGCTGCAGGGAACTGCAGGGTGCAATTAAAAATTCAATGTTTCCTTGGCTTTTAAAGCCCCTGCAGCAGATTTTTAAACAGGACCCACTCCAAACCTCTCCCTCCAAGAGCAGCCTGGTTATTGCCATTTTAAGGCACCCCCATGGTTTTCCTGTTAAGATCCAGCTCTCTTCACAAAAAAGCCTGTTTAAAGCGAAGCCAAGCCCCACCAAATTATTACTTGCAGCAGATTTTCTCTCCCCAGCAACCATTTATCATAATATTTTTAGGTTTGCCTTTTACTTTGCCTTGTTTTTTTGAGGAGGAAAGTAATTCCTGGGAAAATGTGCAACAATCTGCTTTCAGTTTGAAAGCACAGGGCTTGAAAATTGCCTGAAAACCCAGGATTTCTCAGCAAAACAGTCCAGAATTTGGATAAAAAGCCACATTTTTGTAAAGCTAATGAATCAAAATAGGACACTTGAAACGTTCTGGGGGATAAAAGGACAAGGAGCAGCACACAGGAGCTGAGCCCTGTGCTTCTCCCATCCCAAAGGTTTTCCTTGTGCCCTTGTGTGTCACAGACATCTTTTTATGGAAAATCCTTTGCTTAGGATTTGTTGTCCCGAGAAGCTGAGAGACCTCAGGAACAAAATGCAAACAATGGTTATCTGCTGCTGTGGGATGCAACAGGTGCATCTGTGATTGGTCTCATGTGGTTGTTTCCAATTAATGGCCAATCACAGTCGGCTGGCTCGGATGGAGAGTCCAAGCCACAAACCTTTGTTATTCATTCCTTTCTATTCTATTCTTAGCCAGCCTTCTCTGATGAAACCTTTTCTTCTATTCTTTTAGTAGAGTTTTAATATAATATATATCATAAAATAATCAATCAAGCCTTCTGAAACACGGAGTCAGATCCTCGTCTCTCCTCTCATCCCCAGACCCCTGTGAACACGGTCACACCTGTGCCCACCCCAAGCTCACCTCGGCTGCAGGGACGCCCTCAGGGGGCCGACAGTGCAGGACGATCATCCCCTCAATGGGAACCTCCTTGCCCTGGGGGTCTTGCTCGAAGTTCTTCCGAAGATCTGCAGGGTTGGAGGAAAGAATTCATCACCGTTGGCGTTCCTTGGATTCAGGAATTCACCAGGATAGGCAATTCTTGGATGCAAGAATTCATCACGATTGGCAATCCTTGGATGGGAGAATTAATCAGGACTGGCATTCCTTGGATGCAAGATTCACCAGGACTGGCATTCTTTGGATGCACGAATTCACCAGGACTGGCATTTCTTGGATGCAGGAATTCACCAGGATTGGCAATCCTTGGATTCAAGATTCACCCGGACTGGCGTTCCTTGGATGCAGGAATTCACCAGGACTGGAAGTCCTTGGACTCAAGAATTCATGAGGATTGGCAATCCTTGGATGCAGGAATTCATCACAATTGGCATTCCTTGGATACAAGAATTCATTAGGATTGGCATTTCTTGGATGCAAGGATTCATCACAATTGGCATTCCTTGGATGCACGAATTAATCAGGACTGAAGAAGTTGACACTGACAGAATCCTTTGTTTGAATAGAATTTATGCATCATGGATGAGGTGTATGAATATGCAACAGGCTGTTGTTTTTAACAGTTAATCCTGGGTCCTTTTTGGGCTTATTTTGCCCAGAAAGGGGTACCTGGATCGTCTTTGTTTTTATTGCCTCGTATTGTCCTAATTCAAATAATCCAAATTATCATTACTCTAATTATATTCCTATTTTTATAACCATTTCATTACCATTAAACTCTTAAAATTTTAAAAAAAACCAAGTGATTGGCGCTTTTCCCACTGCTGGAGGATGTTCCTTCAGGATCTCTCGTCGTGCTCTCAGCGCCTCAGGCTCCACGGTGGGGATTTACTGACTTCATTCCCTGCCTTGCTCACAGCTGATGAAATACAGCCCTGGCACTGCATTTTCCAAAACGCATTCAGAATTATCTGAGCAAGCTGCTGCCTGCACAAAGATGCTCGCGGTGCCTGCACGCTCCTTTCCATGATTCTTTGTTAATGTTGATTTTTTCCCCCCTTCAGACAACCAATTTCTTTTCCAGTGCTCCCTTTAAGAAGGCAATCATTAACAGCCGGGCTGCTCTTGTGCCTACAAATGCCTTTATTAGGGTGAAAAATGGAGCAGCATCCCTTTGCTCTGCCTTCCCCACTAGCACAAAGAAATACTCACCTGCTTCTTCGGAGAAATATAAAGTGCTGCAACACTGTGGACTTGACTCACAATTCAGAAATATCAGAAATTCAGTGCAAAATAAAAAAAAAAAAGGGATGAAATAAAGCTGGTTCTTCAGAAGGGATGGGAGAACGTTCTGGGTTCTGTCAGAGATTGGACTTGCAGGGTCTCATCCCTGATCCTCCCAAGCCATAAATCCCACCCCAGAGTGTTCCTGCTGTGCCCCTTCAGGTCTGCCCTCCAGAATTGCTGCTTTCCCCATCGAATCACTCGGCTTTGAGCAGAAAAACATCCCAGGAAGGGGCAGAGAGGAGCTCAGCTCCCACACAAAGCCACCAGGCGCCCCCAGAGCCCTCCAGGCCGGGCTGAAGAGCCTCTCCAGAGCACTCTGGGGTTAATGGGGTCTTGGCAAGGATTGCTCCCACAGCAAGGGGTTGAAAAGCCCCAGCACACGGCGCCTCCTGCTCCTGCTCACGCTGGGCCTGGCTCAAATTGCCATTTTGTGGGGCTGGGAAATCACGGCGCGGAGAAAAGTCAATAAAAATTCAATTCAGATAAAGGTCCTTTCAGCTCGGCAATGCAGGGGAATTATTGGCTCAGTGTTATGACAGTTAATGCAGTGAAATAAAAAATTGAATTTACACGTATTTAGACATTCAGACTGAATCAGCCAACAAAAAGAAAAAAATCCGCCGTTAATGAAATGAAGGTTTTCTTACGCTGTCCTTTTACTTCTGACAAATGTTTGTTTTATCCTGTTAAATGTTTACCCTGGTAAAAGACACCTTTTTATGTCGTCAGGAGCTGCTGGAGCACTCCCTGGAAAGTCTCCCTTCGGGTTCTCCCCTTGCTCCTGCTCTCCTCTCCCAGGGAATGTTTCTCCAAGCTTTTGGCAGGCTGCACCTCCTTTCCCACGAGAGGAAAGGGGAGATCTGAGCTGGGGGCTCAAAGGAAAAGGGCTGGGGGAGCAATCCCTGAATTCTCTTCTTGCAGGGGCAGTGTCAGGCTCTGGTTCTGCCAGGAAAACATCCCAGGTCTGATTCCAGGAATGGGATGAGGCTTGGAGCAGCTCCTGGTCACAGCTGTGCCTGGGGTTGTGTCTCTGCTGTCCTTCTGTCTGTGGGGCATTTGGAGCATTTCCCTTTTTGCAGTTCCCCCTGTCAATTTTGTGTTTGGGGTTGTGTCCCTGCTGTCCCTCTGGCTGTAGGATATTTGGATTATTTCCCTTTTTGCAGATCCTAGGGACAGTTCTGTGTTTGGAGCATTTCCATTTTTGCAGCTTCCACTGACTGTTTTCTGTTTGGGGTCGTGTCCCCGCTGTCCCTCTGGCTGTGGGGCATTTGGAACATTTCCCTTTTTGCAGCTCCCAGTGACAGTTCTGTGTTTGGGGTTGTGTCCCTGCTGTCCCTCTGGCTGTGGGGCATTTGGATTATTTCCCGTTTTGCAGCTCCCAGGAACAATTTTGTGTTTGTGGTCATGTCCCCACTGACCCTCTGGCTGTGGGGCCTTTGGAACATTTCCCTTTTTACAGCTGCCACTGACAGTTTTGTTTTTGGGATCATGTCCCTGCTGCCCCTCTGGCTGTGGGGCATTTGGAACAGTTCCCTTTTTACAGCTCCCACTGACCATTTTGTGTGTGGGGTCCTGCCCCTGCTGTCCTTCTGTCTGTGGGGCATTTGAAGTATTTCCATTTCTGCAGCTCCCAGGGACAGTTTTGGAACAGTTCCCTTTTGCAGCTCCCAGTGACAGTTTTGTTTTGGGGTCATGTCTGTGCTGTCCCTCTGGCTGTGGGGCATTTGGAACATTTCCCTTTTTGCAGCTCCTAGGGACAGTTTTGCTTTTGGGGTTATGTCTGCACTGTCCTTCTGTCTGTGGGGCATTTGGAGCATTTCCATTTCGGCAGCTCCCAGTGAAATTTTTATGTTTCATCAGGGTGTACTCACTGTAATTAACCCCAAAACCAGTGTTCCCACCCCTCGAAGCCCCAGAGGGTTTAAGCAGGGTGTAGTCACTGTATTTCACCCCGAATGCAGCATTCCCACCCCTCAGAACGCCAAAGGAGCAGGGTTTGATCAGGCTGTACTCACAAGCGATGCGCACCGACGCCTTCCTGCTCTTGGAGGTGCCCAGGTGGCTCCAGGCCACGCACTGGCACCAATAATCCTCAGGGCCATGGAAATCCTCCACCTGCTGCCTCGTCACGTTGATGGAGACCTCCCTCACCTTCAGCCCTGAGGGGGAGAGGCAGAGAGTCAAATCAGCAGGGTCATAAACCTGTCCTTTAACCAACAATGCCACCGTCACATTTTCTGAAAAATCCTCTTTGCCCAGGATTTCCTCTCATGGGAAACTGAGAAGCCTCACAGAAAAAGGAAAGCAGTAATTATCTCATTTGCTTCTCCTGTGTTTTGCTGCTTTGGAATGTGGTTGGAGATTGTTTATCCAACAGGTGATTGTTTCATTGGTTTCATGTGAATTGTTTCAACTTAATGACCAATCACTGTCAAGCTGTGTCGGACTCTGGAAAGAGTCACAAGTTTTTCATTAGTATCTTTTTAGCCTTCTGTCTGTATCCTTTCTCTATTCTTTAGTATAGTTTAATATAGCATTCTAGAATAGAATAGACTAGACTAGACTAGACTAGACTAGACTAGACTAGACTAGAATAGAATAGAATAGAATAGAATAGAATAGAATAGAATAGAATAGAATAGAATAGAATAGAATAGAATAGAATAGAATAATAAATTAGCCTTCTAAGAACATGGAGTCAGATTCATCATTTCCTCCTTCATCCCGGAGACCCAGAAAATGCCACACTTTTCAATCAGGGCAAAGCCTTAATTACTTCCACAGTGATGTAGTGCCACTAATTAAATTCTGTAAGATGAGCGTGTCATAATGCACTGGGTTCCAGGAACTGCCCCTGTCACTGTGATATTTTGTGAAAAATCCTTTCGCCAGGATTTCTTCTCCTGGCAAGATGAGAAGCTTCAGCTTCTCCATGTTTTGTTCTTCTGGAATGTGATTTGGAGAATTGTTTATCCAGCATGTGAATTGTTTTAACTTAATGAGCAATCCCAGTCCAGCTGTGCCGGGACTCTGGTCAGTCACGAGTTTTTATTATTTATTCTTGTTTTAGCTTTCTGATGTCTCCTTTCTCTTTCTTTAGTATAGTTTTAGTATGTCATTTTCTTTTCATAGAATATAATATCATAAAATAATAAATCAGCCTTCTAAGAACTTGGAGTCAGTTCTCATCTCACACCTTGTCAACACCACAACATGCCCCCACCATGATCTTTGCAACTCCTCCCTCAAAATCCTCATCCCTGGTGCCTCCTTCACCCAGAATGTTTGTCTGGATTCAATCACAGTACTATAAAAATGTCTTTAAAGGACATCTCCATGCCCTTGCAAACCTGTGGCCACTCAGACCAGGAGCATTTCCCCCAGACAGAGCCCAAAGTTAAATCCCAGACTCCAGGATCCTCCCTGTGGCACCCCTGGGATGTTCCCCAGCCCAACAGCCACCTTGGCATGGCAGCCTTGGGAGAGGAAATCCAATCCAAACCTGGCACTGGGAACCCTTTGAAAGAGTCAGAAAAACATTAAACGAAAATAGAAAACATTCAGGCCTTGTTCTTCCTCCTCTCTCCTCCAGCACAGTCCCCAGGCAGTTATTTCCCCTTCACTGGAAATGGAGGCAAACCCAATCTCACCGTATTTCATGCCTGTGGAGTTTATAAAGCAGCAAGGATTCTAAACCTGAACTCCATAAAAATTGGCTTCCACTTAATCTCAGGCATCATTAACAGCTGGGCAGCCCCTCCTCAAAGGCACTGGGAAGTCGCTGTGCTCCTCTGGCAAGAGGAGGGACAGGGTTCACTGGGGATGCTCCAAGAGGGGAAGCTCAGACAAGCTTTAAATCCTGTACAAAAATACAGAATATTTGATACTTTTCCAGCAGCAGGAAAAGGGGATTTTTACTTCTTTTCATTAAGCCTGGCTTACAATGAAACCCAACGACAGGGACAAACCCTTGACAGCTCCCCAAGTTGTCTGCAGAATCCCTTCAGTGCCTCAAATATTTATTCCCATGCAACAAACAAGTACAGGTTTTCTGGCTGCTTTTTGTTTTCCCCCCGTGTTGATGCCGTTTTTAACAAAACTGTTTACAAAGCTTCCCTTTATTTCCTGTCACAGTGACAACAAACCCTGAGGAACAAAGGCTCTGCCAGAGCCCCTGCCAGGAAAATGCACCCCCTGAACCAAACCATCCCTGCTCTGCCAGCCAAAAAATCCTTGGATTCTGGCATGAGAATGTTTTGCAGAGTGATTTGTCCAGGTTTAAGGTAAGAGAAGCTCCTTCAGAGGGGATTGGAATGGTGGGACAGAGCGGGGATGCTCTGGCTGAGGTTTGGGATCCCATTCCCACCAGCAGCGGCTTCTTGGGGGAAAACTCTCCCTGTGCTGATCCCATTCACACCCCCAGACCCTGCTCCCTTCCCTCCTGATAATTCTGGGAAGCAGCAAAGAGAAGCAGAGGTGTGGGAGGTGCCCCTGCTCACGACGACGGGATTTTGATACCAAACAAGAAAAAGTCATCACTTGATGATGAATTTTAGAAAAGCTGAAGCCATTTCTTGGCTCCGGGGTGCCGCAAATTTCTGAGCAGGCGTCAGTGAATTCAGGCATTTACAGCTCCAGATTTATTAAGGTGGAATATTCTCCAGCCCAGCTCTTCCTTTCATTGACATGGCGTTTAATTAATCTATAAATCAGCCCGTATTTAATGTGGCAAACAAAGAGCACACGCGGTTTGGGGAAGCTGGTGTTTCAGCATTTTGAGAATGGGCCAGGTAGGAATTCAGGTTGTCTTTAAGGTCTCCCAGTTCACCCATTAACAAAATAAATGCATCCAAAACTGCAGAATCTCGGAATTGTTGGGGCTGGACGGGACCTCTGGAGAGCACGGGGTCTTTGGGGGAAGTTGTGCTTTGTTTATGGAGAAAGCGCCGCTATTTCCATTTGTTTTAGGAACAACGACACAGAGCAAACCTATTGGGAGGAGAGGAATATTCTCCATTTATCACCCCTGTATTTCACCAGTGTTAGGAAAATTAATCCACAAACACCAGAGGTTTATGTCCAAAAAGGAGACAGAAGAGTCTTTTTAGTTTATTTCAATAAAGGCAGAGGCCATGGGGCATCCCCTGGGGTCTCTCCAAGTTTTAGAGAATACAGCCTCCCTTTTTATCCCAATTTCCTTCTGTCTTTCCCCATTTCTGAGGTACTTGAGAGGTTCAGACTTCCCTGAACACCTGATCCCAAAGATTCTCCTCTAATGTATAATTCATCCTTTTAATTTTTAATTCTTACGGAATTTGGGGGGTTTTCTTCCCCATCTTTCAATGTCTAATTTAATTTATCAGCAAACCTGAAGTTTATAAATAAAGGCAAATCTCTTTTTCCATTCATCAATCAGTGGAATCCTTCCCATTTTTTCTTTTATCTCCCAGCGCTGGTTTTATCTCCCGGTGCTGGTTTTATCCACCAGCAGACCCACAGCTTGTTTGGAAAGACAAATCCTCCGTTCCTCTCAACCAGCAAACACATCCACCTCCCCTCTGCACCTTGGGAACCACTGGGAAAATCCTTCATGGGGAGTGACAGTGGGTGAAAAATCTCTGCAAATCAAAGCAGGCACCTCGTAAAGCACCGCGACATTTTACCTGCGCCTCCAATAACTCCAATAAGCACCGCCAGCCCAACCCTTTAAATTATTGTGCAAATTAGAACCATCATCTTTTGTTTTACAGTAGAGCCGTGCAGAATATCAAGTGCTGGCTGTGGCACTGAAATGCTAATGGGCTCTGCTGGATGTTGGAGCTGCACAGACCGGTGCTGGCAGCAGATGAATAATTGCTCTCCGTGTACTAAACACAACGGAGCTGCAGAGAACTTCGGCATTTGTCAGCTTTATTTGTTTAAATGAGAAAAACACTGACAGCAGTTATTGCTGTAATCCTTCCAGTTATCAGACAAGGAAACTCTGCGAGCGGGGCTGAGCTTCTGCTCAACCCCAACCTGAAATAGCCAGGCAGGTTCTGGAGCGTGCAGGAAATGCAGCAAAGGGAAATTAATCAGCCACTAATTACCACGCTTTCATCACAGCAGCATCCACGAGCTGGGCTCTCCCTTGATGAGGCAGAGCACGGAGAGAACAAAATCCCTGCTCTGCCACACTGGGGAATAAACAGGAAAAGCAGAGGCAGAGCAGCAAAACCACCATGGGGACACTCCGGGCAAAACCTTCCAGACATCCCAAGAGTCCTGCAAAGTCCTCAGTGTCCTGCTGCTCCTGCCCACAGACACTCCTGGGCCGCTCTGAGGCCTTTATTCCCCTCATGTAAAACCTTGCAGACATGCCCAGAATCCTGCAAAACCCTCCCTGTCCTGCTACTCCTGCTCACAGACACTCTCAGGCCTTTATTCCCCTCATATAGAATGTCCCAGACATCCCCAGAATCCTACAAAACCCTCCCTGCCCTGCTCACAGACACTCTTGGGCCGCTCTGAGGCCTTTATTCCCCTCCTGTAAAACCAAAATCATGGAAATTTGGGCTCTGCGCCCATCATGGTGGCAAAGCCACCCGTGGGCAGTGCCAGCCTTGGGACACCCCGAGTGCCACTGCAGCTCCTGGGCCAGGAGTTTGGACACTTTTCGTCCATCCAGCACCCAAACTCCTCCAGCCTGGGGCTCTGGGTGCTGTTTTTCACCTCTCCTCCCCAACCTCTGGGGATTTTGATGCTTCACAAGCACTGGAAAGATGCAGAGGGTCAGACCCTGTTTAATTAAAGAAAACCAGCTTATACTTCCAGCATGAAAACCATCGATACTCAAAATCGGGGAAATTCCTATTCATGCTCCTCTTAGAACTTCGAGTCCTAATGGGAACTGCAGTGGCACAAAATATGAAAATGATCCCATTTATTCTAGATAATTTCAGAAATAATGCAGTCAGCATATTTAAATATATTTAAAAGAAGGTGATTTCAAAAGCTCAGACCCCCCCTTAACCAAAATCCCCGCTTTTGGCACCAAACCCAGAGCAGTTTTCCCAGCTGGAGCAGATCCAGGCTGTGCCTGAGGACAGACTCAGCTGTGCCCCAGACTGGACTCCAGAAATGAGGGCACTGCACGTGAATGCCAAAAATCCCAACAGCTGCTGCTCTGAAGGCTGAGGAAGAATTCCAAAGGAATTCCTGGCTATGGATGGGATCCTGGTGACAGAATTCCCCTCAGTGCTGCCTCTCTCTGGATTTTTGTGCTCTGAGGATCCACCTGGACACAGGCCTGCAGTGGGTTTTGGGTTCAGAGCCTTTGGGGCATCTCCAGCCCTGGACTAAGTCCAGCCCTGCAACCTTTCTGGGGTCACCCTGTGAAAAATGCCTATTTTATTCTTGGCTTTTCACAAATATTAAAATGTATATGTGTTATGTTAGAAAGTTATGCTGTATTAATTTTCTTCAGTAATGTGTTGAATATAGTTTTAGGTTAAAACATAATGTTAAAATAGAAATGATGCTATGTAAGATACTTTTTTTAAAGAAAGGACTCATCGTGAGATAGCAGCCACCTAAATCTTTCAGAGAAAAATAATTTAGTGCTCCATTATCAGAAGAAACAAACTTCTTCCCACCTTGCTCATGTTAGGATTCAGAGGAAGAAGCTGACACTGACCAGACAGAATCCTGTGTTTGAATGGAATTTATGTATCATGGATGAGGTGTATGAATATGCAACAGGCTGTTGCTTTTAAGGGTTAATCCTCTGTTAAAGTGGGTCCTTTTTGGGCTTATTTTGCCCAGAAAAAGAGGGCAAAAGGGGAAGACCCGGATGTCTGTAACTCTTTGTTTCTATTATCTCATATTGTCTTAATTCAAATTGTCCAAAATTTTTATTACTCTAATTATATTGCTATTTTTATAACCATTTTCTTGCCATTAAACTTTTAAATTTTTAAAAACAAGTGATTGGCATTTTTCACACAGGGGAGCTGGAACCAGATGAATTTTCTCCCAACCCAAACCCAGCCCTGCTGCTCCCAATCTCAGACCCCAACGTTACTGATGCCATTTAAACCCCACCTTGTGTTACCAATCTTGGTTTGTTCTGTTATTAACCTAAAGCTTAGAAAACATAATTGCAGCACTCACAGAGAGATTTTCTGTAACCATATGGAAGGAAAGCTTTTAGGGACGACATTTCTCCCATATTGATTCAGCAGTGCCTTTAGAAGTAAAGGTTACGCCTATTAAATTATTTCTGAAAAGGTAACTGCAAAAATTAAAATTCATTCAGATTAGCATTTACAAAAAAAAAAAAAAAACCTCTAATACGAAACTTCTTCAGAATGTGTCACTTCAAAAGAATGCCAAGCACTACTTTAAGAGGTGTAACTTCTTTTTAAATGGCATTTTTGCCTCTAAAAAAGGAATTTCTTGTGTTGCTGGAGAAGGTGTTGTACACAGAGCGCTGCTGCCAAGGCTGGGGGTTGCCTAGCAATGTTGGGAGGGGAGAGGGGAGAAAGCAATAACAACCAGAATTGTGGAGCCACAGCAACAAATTGGTCTGCAATACTTATCAACTAAATGAGAGGAGCTGCAGGCTCCGCTCGGAGCTGATAAAATCTCCTGATCGCTCCCAAATCTCTCCCTTCTCCTTCTCTTCTCTTCCACACGCTCTGGGTGCTGTGGATTTCTCCTGCTCGGGTTATTCCCACCCCAGTTCCTGCCCTGGCTGGGGCTGGGGGCAAACCCCAGTGTTCAACCCAACAAAAATCCCATATAAACTGGGGCTGGGGGCAAACCCAGCAGGAATTCCCCAAAAACTGGGGCTGAGGGCAAACCCCAGGATCCAACACAGCATGAATCCTATAAAAACTGGGGCTGAGGGCAAACCCAGCAGGAATCCCACAAAAACTGGGGCTGGGGGCAAACTCCGGGGTCCAACGCATCAGGAATTCTATAAAGGCTGGGGGCAAACCCCAGGGTCCAACCTAATAAAAATGCCATAAAAACTGGGGCTGGGGGCAAACTCCGACATCCAACCCCCCCAAAAAATCCAATAAGAACTGGGGCTGGTGGGAAACTCCAGGGTTCAACCCATCAGGAATCCCATGAAAACTGGGGCTGGGGGCAAACCCAGCAGGAATCCCCCAAAAACTGGGGCTGAGGGGATATTCCAGGGTTCAATCCAGCAGGAATTCCATAAGAACTGGGACTGGTGGGAACCCCAGGCTCCAACCCCACAAAAATCCCATAAAAACTGGGGCTGAGGGCAGATCCAGCAGGAATCCCACAACAACAGGGGCTGTGGGGAACCCCAGTCTCCAACCCAGCAGGAATCCGACAAAAATGAGTTTCCCTATTCCCAGCTCCTGCTCACTTGGGGCACCTCTTGGTAACTTGGGGCAGCTCCTGCCCACCTGGGGTCAGCTCCTCTGCCCCAGGAGCAGCTCCTGCTCACTTAGGGGCATCTCCTGCTCACCTGGAAGCATTTTTTGCTCACCCTAGGGGCAGATCCTGCTCACCTGGGAGTGGCTCCTGCTCACCTGAGAACAGCCCCTGCTCACCTGTGGCCTCGTCCAGGCTCTCGTGGGACACGTGCTCGTTCTGGTGCACCCACTCGCCGTTGCACTTGAAGAAGATCTGCATGGCGGGCACGGCCCTGCACCGCAGCACGATGGGGTTGCTCTTGATGATGTAGGAATCGTCGGGCTCCTCCAGGAAATGAGGCAAGGTCCCCGGCGCCGAGGGCAGGGACTCGGGCAGGGCCTCGCTGTTCTCATGTCCTGAAAGGCAAACAGAGGAAAAATCCCGTTTTTCATGGTTCTTCTAGCATCTCGTTTTATTGCTGGAGGGAAAAAATCAACTTTGGGGTTCATTTAGGATGGGTTTTCCTCTGGGTTTGATTTCAGATCGGTTTTATTCTGAGTTTTATTTAGGATTGGTTTTCCTCCAAAACGGTTTTACTCTGGGTTTTATTTAAGATCCATTTTACTCTGGGTTTTCTTTAGGATGGGTTTTACTCCGAGTTTTATTTGGAATCAGTTTTCCTCTTGGTTGTATTTAGGATCAGTTTAACTCTGCGTTTTATTTAGGATTGGTTTTTCTCAGGATCGGTTTGACTCTGGGTTTTATTTAGGATCAGTTTTACTCCAGGTTTTATGTAGGATTGATTTTACTCCAGTTTTTTTTAGGATTGGTTTTACTCCCGGACCACTTGCAGAGCTGCCTGGTTGGGCTTTGAAAGGACATGCACACACAGAGAGAAAAAAAATCAAAAATTGAAGTGTAAGGGCTGCCAAATGCCACAAAACAGCCCCAAAACCACCAGAAAACAGGTGGGGACCTGGGGGTTCAGCCCTTCTCCACATCCTCAGCTGCCATCAGGGCTCAATTCCCAGGTCCCTCAATTCCCGAATTCCCGAGGCCCTGGAGCAGAGGCTTTGCCTTTGGAACAGCTCCCACCCTGTCCAACCCTCATTGCTGCTGTCAAACCCAGGAAATTCCCATTGATCTCCGGCGGTGCTGAATTCATTTCAGCACTTTGTCGGTTTTTGGCGGAAATTCAGAGGAAAGCGACAAGTGTGGGTGAGGAGGGATTGATTCCTGCAGGGAGAGCAGAGAGCAGAGCTGGGGGAGAACAGGACAGGGTGGGGATGGAGGGAGCTGGGAGGGAAGAGCGCCAGGAGCTGATGGAACCCAGAGCAACGAAATTGAGGCAGATGAGAGGGAAGTTGTGGTGCTGTGAAGGAAAACTGAACCCCTAAATTGTCACCGTGATGTTTTCCGAAAAATCCCCTTTGCCCAGGATTGTCTCCTGGGAAGCTGAGAAGCCTCAGAGAAAAATGAAAGCAATAATTATCTGATTTGCTTCTCCCGTGTTTGGCTGCTTTGGAATGTGGTTGGACATTGTTTACCAACAGATGAGTGCTTGATTGGTTCCATGTGAATTGTTTTTAATTAATGACCAATCACCATCAGCTGTGTCTGACTGGGGAGTCAGTAATGAGTTTTCATTGTTTATTCTTGTCAAGTTTTCTGATGTATCCTCTCTCTTTCTTTAGTATAATGTTAGTATGGCATAATATGATATGATATGATATATATCATATCATATCATATCATATCATATCATATCATATCATGTAATATAATATAATATAATATAATATAATATAATATAATATAATATAATATAATATAATATAATATAATATAATATAATATAATATAATATAATATAATATAATATAATATAATATAATATAATATAATATAATATAATATAATATAATATAATATAATATAATATATATAACATAGCATAAAATAATAAATCAGCCTTCTGAGAACTTGGAGTCAGATTCTCATCTCTCACCTCCTCCTGGGGACCTCACAAACACCACATTCCCATGTCTAGGAGGTGACAGAAGAATGAGAACATTCTTTTATTTCCATTAAATCCTGGGAGCTGTCCCTCAGCATGGAGCTCTGTGTGTGCAAACACTCCCCGAGCTGTGCTGGGAAATCACAGCCACCCTCAAACCACTGCAGTGCTTTCAGCCCCTTCCCAGAGTGCTTTCACAACAAAACACCATCACAACGAAACACCATCACAACTTCCAGTGTTTTACTCCCTAAAGCTGATGCCAATTTCCATCTTGTCAATCTAAATCCCCTTCAGGCTTTATTCAGTCCGAGTTTTGTAAGAAAGAACAAAAATATTGTCAGATTTTGGAGATGCTGGGAACTCCCAGGCTCCCACCATGGCTCCAGCAGCTCTGGAGTGGAGGGGGAGCAGCAGCCGAGCCCGTGAGGATCCCCCAGCTGGAGAACTCCCAGTGACCCCGAGTTATTCCACTGAATTTGCTATTTAGGGCAAGGCACGGAGGAGGAAATCCCAGCCCCACAAAACCCAGGGCGGATTTCTCCTGGCAGGTTGTGTCTGGAATGTGTGATCTGGATTTTTTTTTTTGGGTGTCAGGGAGATTTTGAGGCTGGGAGTGGCTCCCTCCCCATGAAAACCTCTCACATAGGACACAAAATAAAACGATGCAGACACTGAAACTTCTAAGGTAAAAAGAAGAAGGGAAGTTTAATTTCTGACTCCAACAATTATAAACTTTCAAAAGCGACAGTGGATTGGAGGGTGACAGTGCCATCTCTCCAATGACACTGGACAAACCAACAGTCCATCAAATTTCTCCTCCTCCAGAAGAGAATGTAAAATAATAATTATTTACATAAAAACACGTGAGAAAGTTTGTTACAAGAATGTAAAAATCAGAAGGCTTAGGAGAACTTGGAAGAACAAAGCAACACATGCCCAGGTGCCGGTTTCTTTCAGCTGTTTTAATGACCTGGAAAGGCCCGGGGTGGCCTTGGACAGCCCGCGCTTCAAAGGATGAGAAGAGCCTTCAGGTTTTTTCTCGGTCTTCAGTGTTTATTAATTGTTTATCTAAAAGATTTTCTTTCAGCCCGACAGAGGTCTGCACAGCAGCCAGCCATGAGCACACTGAGCGCCCCCGGGGTGGTCACTTATCTTTATACTCAAAATTATGTATACAATATTTATCAATTTTCCCCAATACCTTTTGCCCTTATTGACCAGTACACTTTTAGTAAGAACCAATCCCAAAGTGCCACCATCACCACAGAAGATGGAGGCCAAGAAGAAGAAGAAGAAGAAGGACAGGACACGCCCCAATTCCTCCATCTTGCTTCTCCAGACCCGCCTGTACAGAAATCCTAAACCCTGTGTTTCACACTCTAATTAACCCATCCCTTCACCATTTATCCCAGTGAGATCCTCCCATCCTCATACAGGTGTCGTCTCCCATGCAGGATCAAAGTCCAGCCACCAGACACTTCTGGCAACATCCCAGGACCCCCGAGCCACCCAAGGGTGGTCTCGGTCTCTCTGCACATCAGTCCTGAGGTGCTGAGATCCCACACCCAGGTAAACCCAGGTTCATCTTTTCCCTTCAGCATTTTCCTTTGGAAATCCAACCAGGTAAACTCAGGTTCATCTTTTCCCTTTGACACTTTCCTTTGGGAACCTGGCCAGGTAAACCCTGGTGAATCTTTTCCTTTGGAAATCCAAGCAGCACACACAAAAACAGGAATGATTTCCTATCCCCTCACACTCACACAGATATTTCTGTGGTTTACACTTGAATTCCTACTTGCAGGACATCCCTTCTCAGGTGGAGGATATTATTTATTCCTGTAACATTATTTATTTATTAATTATTATTTATTAATAAGTATTTATTCCTTTAACATTTCCCCATTCCCCTCACACTCACACAGATATTTCTGTGGTTTACACCTGGAATTGCCTGAATTCCTGCTTGCAGGACATTCTTGCTTAGGTGGAGGATATTATTTATTTCTGTAACAATAATTATTATTTATTATTAATTATTTATTCCTATAACATTTCCCCATTTACCTGCAGGAGCCTCTCCCAAAATGCCCTTAATCCTCAGGATTTTACCTCTTCCTCTTGTGATCACCTCTATTGTGCCCTAACTCAAACTCAGAATTCCCATTCCCCCTGAGCTGATTGCAAATCCCTGAGATTTTCCACGTCAATTTTTGGGATTCAAGCCCTTTAGAAATATTAAAAAAAAATCAGTTTTGTAGCAGCAAAACTGAAGAGCAAAGCCTGACACACAATTCTAGTGGGTTTCATTCCTGGAAAATTACCTTTCAGGAAGGGTTTTGTGTTTTATGCTCTGCACGCGAGGCCAAAAGGGACTTTAAATCTTTTTATGACAATAATAGAAATGAAAAAGAGAGGAGGGGAAAGAAAAAAAAAGAAAGTTAGGACCAAACATTAAATTCTTCTCTGAAATAAACACACTGCTGCTGTCAGAACACATTAGGAGATGTGGACAGCAGCAGGCAGGGATGAGTCAGTATTTCAAAACTGATTAGGATAATTTAGATGTTAAAATGAGATCTTAAACCAGTGAAAAGCTGTGGGTTCTGAAATATCTTTTTTGTTTTTCAAATTAAGAATTATTAAAAGTGAGCAGCATTATTCTTTTTACATTAAAAAACCAACCCAAAAGTTAAAGTGTTCCCAACAAGCCGAGTAACTCATGATAAAAGCAAATAAATCTGGCAATAAATTGTGCAGAGACTTTTCCCAAGTGTCCAAACACAACTTCTCTTCCACTTTGTGGTGCCAGAAAAACAAAGCTCTGAAAGTCCCAAACGGGGCTGAATTCCCCTCTCTGATCCGGCAGAGGAATCAGAGGGAGCTCTTTTCCCTCTCTGCATGGGATTTGGGATTTGGGATTTGGGATTTCCCTCTATCTGGGGTTGGGATTTTCCCTCTCTCTGCCCAGGATTTGGGACTTGGGATTTCCCTCTCTCTGCCTGAGGTTTGGGATTTTCCCTCTCTCTGCCAAGGATTTAGGATTTCCCTGATTTATGGGACTGCCCTGAAGCAATTCCTCCTGCAGGGACACAGGAACCATTCCCACATAAAAATATTCCCAGTTCCCTCCAGCCTCCTTGTCCTGCTCAGGAATTCCTTCCCCTTTGCCTCCTTTTTCCTGAATTTATAAATCCTGCCAGCAGCACTGTGCTATTCTGTTGGGGTTTTTTGGATGGTTTTTGGATGTTTTGGATGTTTCTGGATGCTTTTTGAATTTTTTTTTTAATTTTTTGGATGCTTTTTGGATTATTTTTGGATGCTTTTTGAATGATTTTGGATGCTTTTTAGATTTTTTGGATGCTTTTTTGATGTCTTTGGATGTATTCTGGATGCTTTTTGGATGTTTGCTGCCCCAGTCCAGAAGGAAAAATCCTTTTCCCAGCTGGAACCATCCCAACACCTCCTTTGGACAAATCCATCCAGGAGCAGAAACCCAACTGGAGTTGACCAATATTCCAAATATTCCCATTCCTCCCACCCCGATCCCTGCTGGACTTTAACCCTCTCCAGCCCGGATTTCCTCCAGCACCAAACAAACCCAAGCGTCAGCTTTGCCAGGGGATGGAAAAATGAAAATCCTGTTCCAGAATAGAGCATTTCCTCCTGCCTGGAACTGTTTCCATGCTGAAATTTGAGTCATTATTCAGTCAGGAAAGCAGCTCAGTGAAATTTGCCTACATTTGCTTCATCAGATGACCCTGGCCCCCACGCGCAGCGGGTTTTTTGGAAAGCGCTCAGAAATGGGTGGAAATGGCAGATTTTGTTGTTCACCAAGGATTGTGAAATCTTTGATTGGCTCTGTTGCTTGTCCTGATTTACTGAGGCCCCCAGACAGGGGATTTAGCAAAACTGAAATGGGAGAGCCAGGAACAAATCCCATCCCATCCCATCCCATCCCATCCCATCCCATCCCATCCCATCCCATCCCATCCCATCCCATCCCATCCCATCCCATCCCATCCCATCCCATCCCATCCCATCCCATCCCATCCCTGCAGGGACACTTCCACCACACCAGCTCGCTCATCTCCATCTATTCCTGATTTTTTCAATGCTTTTAGCAGAATTCCTGATATTTTTTCCTGGCTGCTGTACAGCCCAAAGCCAGATTTAGTTTATTAATGAACTTTAAATGCCTCTGCTCAACAATACAGCGGGTTTTTTACTGGATACTGATGTTTTCCCTGTGAGGAAGAATCCTCAATAAACTGGTGAACCTTCAATAAATGAACGAACCCTCAATTAATCAGTGAACCCCTCAATTAATCAGTGAACCCCACAATTTATCAGTGAACTTCTCAATTAATCAGTGAACCTCTCAATTAATCAGTGAACCCTTCAACAAATCAACGAAATCTTCAATAAATCAACAAACTCACAGTAAATCAATGAGCCCTCAATAAACCAATAAAATTATGAATCTGTGAACCCTCAATCAACCCAATAAATTTATGAATCCTCAATCAATCCGTGAACTCACAATAAATCAATGAACTCTCAATAAATCAATGAATTCCCAATAAATTTATGAACCCTCCACAGATCAATGAAACCCTCAGCAAACCCAGCACTTCCAGGGGCAGGTGCTCCTCAGGGAGCTCTGGTGGGGACCCAGGGATCTGTAAAATTCCAGCCCAGCTCATCCCTGTGTTCCCAAAACTCCTAAATTCCCAGCCCAGCTCATTCCTGTGTTCCCAAAATTCCAGAATTCCCAGCCCAGCTTATCCCCATGTGTCCATCATTCCAGAATTCCCAGCCCAGCTCATCCCTGTATTCCTGTCACTTCCAAATTCCCAGCCCAGCTCATTCCTGTGTTGCCAAAACACCCAAATTCTCAGCCCAGCTCATTCCTGTGTTCTGAAATTCCCAGCCCAGCTCATCCCTGTGTTTCCAAATCCCCATCCCAGCTCATTCCTGTGTTCCTGTCACTCCCAAATTCCCAGCCCAGCTCATTCCTGTGTTCCCAAAGTTTGAGCATTCCCAGCCCACTCTGCGATCCACAAGTGCTGCAGCTCCATCTCCCCCCTGATATCCCACATTAACTCGTCCAGACCCTGCTGCTTCCCAGGGATATAAAGGATGAACTCCCAGTGGCTCTGCCCTAATCCTTCCCATCAAATATTTGGGCGACAGGTGGAAAATTGTTCTGCCAGCTGAGGAAGACAAAATCCATCCCTCCCGGCGATTTTCCGCAGTGAAAACTCCAAAAAAACTGAACATGCAGTGAGTTGTGGAAATAAATCTGGACTTTAAAAAGGAAAAGCAAATCCCCCAGCAGCGAGCCGGGGATCTTCAGGCACAAACCCCTCTTAGCTGGGAGTTAAAAATCTCATTTGTGCTGCTGAGTGCCAGGCTGGGGCACTCGAGGCTGTCACCTCTGCTGCTGGATCATGGCGGGGTTTTGGGGACACCGAGCACATCTGGGGACAGTGAGCACAAACTGAGCACAGCTGGGGCGACACTCATCTCCTCCTTTCCCCAATCCTCATCTCCCCTCCTCCTCTGCCATTTCCCCAATCCTCATTTCCTCCTTTACCCAATTATGATCTCCTCCTTTCCTGCCTTTCCCCAGTCCTTACCTTCTCCTTCTCTGCATTTCCCCAATCCTCCTTTCCTACCTTTCCACAATCCTCATCTCCTCCTTCTCTGCCATTTCCCCAGTCCTCACCTCCTTCTTTCCCCAATCTTCATCTCCTCCTCCTCTCCCACTTCCCAGTCCTCATCTCCTCTTTTCCTGCCTTTCCCCAATCCTCATTTCCTCCTCCTCTCCCATTTTCCCAATCCTCACCTCCTTCTCTTCCTTTCTCCAATCCTCATCTCCTCCTTTCCCATCTCCTCTCCCAAACTCAGCCCTCAATCCCTGTTGCCCTGGCCCCCCTCACTCTCCCCTTTGTTCCCCAAAAAGAGAAGGGAGTTTATCAATCCCACCTTTACCCACCAACTCCAGCCCTCATTCTCCTCTGATTCTCTCAGAATGATTCTGAGAATGTCAGACCCATTTCGTCCACTTCCAATTTTGTGGAATTTATGAAAGGAATTCCCCCCAACCACCCCACCCCTGGTGGCTGCAGGAGGGGAGGGCATTTATTTTCCCCAGCGAGGATTAATTTGTTGATAAAACATTGCTGACCCTTCCTGTGCCACAGAGATGAATGTGCATCCTATTGCAATCCCTTCTGTATCCTCAATTTATTTATATCCCAGCCACACTTATTTATAAAAATGATGTATTACATTTATTAAATATTAAGTGGGTTACAAACTTGAAGAATCTTTCATACATTTATTTAACATCTAGATTCTTTTTTTTCCTTGGATCAATATAAATCTTTAAAGGGATGAAGGATCCTCCAGCACCCCAAAGAGATGGATTTGGAAATAAAAGTGTCCCAGCATGGGGTGTGTGAGGAGAATCAGACTTTTCTGAGTGCCTGACCTGACCTGCTGCCCTCAGCAATTCCAGCCAGGAACCCTGAGAGGAAAATTTCTGTCCAAAGCCACCAAAAATGCAATTTATGGCCCAGCAGAGAGCACAGACCTCACCCTGAGCCCGCTGGATTCACACCAAAAACTCCTCCCAGTGCTCCAGACTAACAGGAGAAATGGGTGAGCAAGGCAAAGAGGGAACCACCCAAATTAACTCTGCCCAAATTAGCATGACTCAAATTAGCACCACTCAAATTAACTCTGCCCAAATTAATTCCACCCAAATTAACTCCACCCAAATTCACTCTGTCCAAATTAACTCCGCCTAAATTAACACCACCCAAATTAACTCCGCCCAAATTCACTCCACCCAAATTAACTCCGCCTAAATTAACTCCGCCCAAATTAACTCCGCCCAGATTAACTCTGCCCAAATTAACACCACCCAAACTAACTCCGCCCAAATTCACTCTGCCCAAATTAACTCTGCCCAGATTAACTCCGCCCAAATTAACTCCGCCCAAATTCACTCCGCCCAAATTAACTCCACCTGAATTCACTCCGCCCAAATTAACACCACTCAAATTACCTCCACCCAAATTAACTCCACCTGAATTCACTCCACCCAAATTAACACCACCCAAATTACCTCCACGCAAATTAACTCCACCTGAATTCACTCCACCCAAATTAACACCACCCAAATTAACTCCGCCCAAATTAACTCCACCCAAATTAACTCCGCCCAAATTAACTCTGCCCAAATTAACTCCGCCCAAATTAACTCCACCCAAATTAACTCCGCCCAAATTAACTCCACCCAAATTAACTCCTCTCCTCCTCCAAATTTCATGTTTCACCTGCTGATTCCTGCCTCGCTCCCAGAGTTGTGTCTCTGATGAGATCTGGGTTCAGTTAAACTTAATTACTGAGACAACGATATGGAAACGCTCATTTGGAAAAAAAAACCAACAAAAAAACAGCACAACAGGAGCTCAGAGAGAAATTCAGCTTCATTCCAGCCAGGCTGAGAGAGAAACCAGGCTCCAAAAACTTCATTGCAGTGCTGAGAGCACAGCAATAAATAAATGAGGGAATTACAATTTAGGGACACTCAGTGGCTGAGTGAGACATCACAGAGCAACTCTCAACAACTGAGCCCAAAATCCCCAACGAGCTCATTAAAACTGGACTGAGCAATGCTGCAGCTCCTCCAGGTGACTCTGAACTGCTGAGAAAATTGGGCCCATTAAGTATTAATAGACATAATTCCAACGTGCAGTGTTGGAATTTAAACAGGAGTTTAGAGGAGAAGATCTGGAACTCAGATTTCACAGTTCCTGTAAAATCCTGTGCTGGCTCTATTGGCAGGAATCTCCTCGTTGCACTTTGCACAAATTGAATTTAATGATGGATCTTCATCATCTGGAATTTTATTTCATTGTGATTGGGGAAACAAACTTTAGCTGCAGTTAAACAATAAAGAGTGGGATGTAAAATTTTACAGTGTTTTTGCCTAACAAAACAAATTTGGGATTTCTGCCCAGTTTTTGAAGTGTCCAATGTCCCTGACAACAGGGAAAATCCAATTAATTGATGTTTTCTACACGTGCAGAGAGACTGAGCCACAGATGTTGCAGATCTCTCTGTAAATTCCATCAGAGCAACAAGTGACATTTAAGGAATATTTCAATGTTGTGTTTGCAGCAGCTGAACACAGCAAACAAGGAGGGGGAGCCAGGCACTGGAGCAGTTTTGGGTTCCACACCCAGCCTGTTCTGGCTGCTCCTTTTGTGCTTTTTCAGGGTGTTCTGCTACAAATATTTCCTGAAATACAACCTCAATTGAAATTAAATATTAAATATTATTTTTACAGCCCGCGAGGCCTTGGATTTATGGGTGTTTGTAGCTCCCATCAGCTGTTTTCTGCACTAGGACACGACCAGATTTCAGAATATTTTGCAGTTTTTGTTTCACCCTTCCCTTTGCACTCACGTAACTTTGGATAAAGCAATGAGATATCCCACAAAAAATGGGAGAGCAAAACCCACCCTACCCAGCCCTGCCATGCCCTGGTTTGGAAGGGAGAGAAAACCTCACTGCCCACCCCAGGACATCCTCACAGCCAGGGCTTCCCACAAGGGATTTTCTGGAACTTTCCCCCTTTTTTCCTGCCTGAAGCCAGCCCAGGGTGAGCAGGACAGAGCCACCTGAAACCTCTCCACTCCCATTTCAGTGATAAACCCACCCCAAACCATCCCCCAGGAGCTGTTTTCCCATTTCTCTGATTTTCTCCCACCCCAAACGATCCCTTGGGATCTGTTTTCCCATTTCCCAATTCAATTCCTGTTATCCCCCATCCCAGTCCCATTTCTCCCACTCCAAGCCATCCCCCAAGAGCTGTTTTCCCATTTCTGTGATTTTCTCCCACCCCAAATCATCCTCCAGGAGTTGTTTTCCCATTCCCCAATCTCATTCCCATTTCTCCCACCCTAAGCCATCCCCCAGTAGTTGTTTTCCCATTTCTGTGATTCCCCAACTCGTTCCCATTATCTCCCACACCAGTCCCATTATCCCCCACCCCAAACCATCCCCCAAGAGCTGTTTTCCCATTTCCCAACTCATTCCCATTATCCCCCACCTCAATCCCATTTCTCCCACTCCAAACCACCCCCCAAGAGCTGTTTTCCCATTTCTGTGATTTTCTCCCACCCTAAACCATCCCCCAGTAGTTGTTTTCCCATTTCTGTGATTCCCCAACTCGTTCCCATTATCCCCCATCCCAGTCCCATTTCTCCCACCCCAAACCACCCCCCAGGAGCTGTTTTCCCATTTCCCAACTCATTCCCATTATCCCCCACCTCAATCCCATTTCTCCCACTCCAAACCACCCCCCAAGAGCTGTTTTCCCATTTCTGTGATTTTCTCCCACCCTAAACCATCCCCCAGTAGTTGTTTTCCCATTTCTGTGATTCCCCAACTCGTTCCCATTATCCGCCACCCCAGTCCCATTATCCCCCACCCCAAACCACCCCCCAGGAGCTGTTTTCCCATTTCCCAACTCATTCCCATTATCCCCCATCCCAGTCCCATTTCTCCCACTCCAAACCACCCCCCAAGAGCTGTTTTCCCATTTCTCTGATTTTCTCCCACCCTAAACCATCCCCCAGTAGTTGTTTTCCCATTTCTGTGATTCCCCAACTCGTTCCCATTATCCGCCACCCCAGTCCCATTATCCCCCACCCCAAACCACCCCCCAGGAGCTGTTTTCCCATTTCCCAACTCATTCCCATTCTCCCCCATCCCAGTCCCATTTCTCCCACTCCAAACCACCCCCCAGGAGCTGTTTTCCCATTCCCCAAGCCTTTCCCCATTCCCCCACCCCATTTCCCCGTGCACTGAATCACGGCCCGTGCTGGTGACGCTCCCCTGACTCTGCTGTCACCACCTCACTCCCTTCCCTGTCACTTCTGCTGCTGTCCCCATCACCAGCCTCAGCTGCCTGTTTACTCAGCACCCCCGTGGGGGGGGAAGGAACAAAAGAAACCCCCCAAAAAAACAAAGGGAACGAGAAAAACAACCCCCAAAAAAGCCCCTTTTGGAAACGCTCTCCCGCAGGAACCTCCCACACCCGCCGCCCCTACAGCTGACGGTTTTGTGCAGCACAAAGATTAATAATTTTCAAAACCTGACATTTTCCATCTGAATCACAAGCTACTTTGTGAGAAATCTTTTCCATATCCTGCTCCATGCTGCTTCTCACGCTGAAGGGCATTTTAGGCTGGTTGAGACGCTTTTGTCATGGTAAAGATTTCCAGCTGGTGGCTCTGCAGAGGGACCGGCGCTGCCAGCACCAAAGGATCCCAAAGGATTCCAAAGGATCCTCATTTCCTCATTTCCCGGCCGCATTCCCTGCCCTGAGATCCTCAGGGATACCTTGGACAGCTCCTTCCCCACCTCCCCTCAAATCCAAGCCGTTCCCGCTGTCCCAGCTTCCCTTCCCCATTTCCAGCCCGGCTTCGAGCAATTTTTACTCAATTTTGCACTTTCTGATCTTTTATAGAATCCCAACGAGGCTTTTACCACCATTTTTTTAAGAAATTTTACACAATTCTAGGAATTTTACAGATCTCCATGAAAGGGCCCTGCAGGTGACGCCAGCTCTGGGATCTCCAGCATTTGCTGATGGGAAAAATTCCTGCCTTTGGGATCAGGGACCACCAGCCCCTTGTGTTTCAGCATTTCAGGAAAGGCCAGCCCAGCATCCTGAAAATGCCTCATTTATCCCCTAAGACAGGAGGAAACTTTGAGATTTTGGGTTGATTTTTAAAGGAATGTTTTTGCTTTTCTTTTTTCTTTTCGGGCCTCCATGAAATCAGAATTTCCCCTGCTATCACTCAGTTAACAACCCCAATTTCTTTTCTGCGTGGGAAAAAGGGAACACCACGACCCAAACAGCTTTTCCAGCAGATAAAAGGCTCTGAGAAAAAAAGGGAAAGGGAGGGCAGTGATTTTTCCTCAGGTCCTGCTCAGGACCGAACTCCTGGCAGAGAACAAAGCCGCCCCTTCAGATCCCAATTCACACTTCAATTTTCCTGAACCTTGTAATACAAGTCATTACATCCTCCATGACTTAGCCTCAAATTGCTGGTAATTTTTATGTTGAACAAGCACCCATTTGCAGGGGTTTTCATGCCATTAGGAGCGGGAATATTCCAATTTGGGAGTGGAGGCTGATGGCTGGAGAGGCGGCAAAATGCAGCCCACAGACTGAAAGCAGAATGGCTCAGAAATACAGAATACAGACCTTGGGATTGAATGCTGGGGGGTTTATAGCACCCAGAGCTGGAAAATTGATGAAAATCTGCTCTTTTTTTGTCCCTAACAGGTCAGGGAGATGGTGAGCGGCCACTTCTGTGCTCTCACAACAAAAAGCAGCAATAACATCTCAAAACACTCCCAGCTTTTCCCCCCCCCCCAACAATTCAAAAATTATGGAGATTTTTTGGAACCCAGGAAATTCCTCCAGCTGCCCTGGGTGGCTCAAGACCCTGGCATGGAGTCAAAAGCACCTGTGCCTTTGATTTTAACCCATGGAAAAAACAATTACCAACTGTGGTGGTGTTCACAGGAGGGTCCCAGGATGAGGGGAAGATATGAGAATCCTGGCTCCATGTTTCAGAAGGCTGATTTATTATTTTATGATATATATTCTATTAAAACTATGTTAAAGGATATATTCAAACTATACTAAAAGAATGGAAGAAAATTTTCATCAGAAGGCTTGAAAGGAAAGGAATGGAATGATAAAAAGTTTTGTGACTGACCAGACAGTCTGAGATAGCTGGACTGTGATTGGCCATTAATTAGAAACAACCCCATGAGACCAATCACAGATGCACCTGTTGCATTCCACAGCAGCAGATAATCAATGTTTACATTTTGTCCCTGAGGCCTCCCAGCTTCTCAGGAGGAAAAATCCTCATCTCTTCCCTCGTCCTGGGACCACCACAAAGAGATTTTACAGAAAATATAACTGTGACAAGAATATATTTTAAATATAAATGGCCAATCACAGTCCAGCTATCTTGTACTCTCCATCTGAGACAGAAGCTTTTGTTATCATTTTTAGCTATTCTATTCTATTCTATTCTATTCTATTCTATTCTATTCTATTCTATTCTATTCTATTCTATTCTATTCTATTCTATTCTATTCTATTCTAATGAAGCTTTCATCAGAAGCTAACTTTCTGATGAAACATTCTCCTCTATTCTTTTAGTATAGTTTTAATGTAATATAGATCATAAAATAATAAATCAAGCTTTCTGAAACATGGAGTCAGATCCTCTTCTCTTCCCCATTCCAAGAACCCCTGTGAACACCGTCACATCCCAGCTGTGGTGGAGCAGGATCCCTGCAAGGTTTCCCTGCTTGGAAGACTTCAAATTCCTGCTGCTTCCCGGCTGGATGCCTGAGTGAGACCCAGCAGGGCACAGACGCTGCAATCCCAGAACGTGCAGGGGAGACAAACCTCCAACAAAGCAGCAAATCTGCTCTGGGGCTGCTTCCTCAGCGTTTGTCACCCCTGGGAGAAGATCTGGAGGAGCAGCACGCGGTGCCACGCTTCGTGTTGGGAGCGGAGAACAGAGAGGAGCGGCAGCGGTGACAATTTGTGATTAATAATGTACAAAGCCCGTCCTCGTCAGCTCACGCAGCCTGGCAGAGACAGAGGCATCCCCGGGCTTTGCTCTGAGGCAGAACAAAGTGCAGAGGGTTTCATCTCACTGCTGAACAAAGTGGAGAGGGTTTCATCTCGCTTCTGAACAGAGTGCAGAGGGTTTCATCTCACTTCTGAACAAAGTGGAGAGGGTTTCATCTTGCTTCTGAACAAAGTGGAGAGGGTTTCATCTCACTTCTGAACGCCAATTGATCCTAAAGAGCCTTGGGAATGTCACCGGGGCTGTGCCTTGGACAGGGACAGGCTGCTGAGCAGGAACCCTCACAGACACTCCCAGGAACCCCAAGAACTCATCCCAAAGAGTTGGTCCCATCCATCCATCCATCCATCCATCCATCCATCCATCCATCCATCCATCCATCCATCCATCCATCCATCCTTGGATCCATCCATTCACCCATCTCTCACTCACCCCATCTCAGACCTGTCCCTGAATGGAAACGGACCCTGAAGAGCCTTGGGAATGTCACCGGGGCTGTGCCTTGGACAGGGACAGGCTGCTGAGCAGGAATCCTCACAGGCACTCTCTGAGTGTCCCAGAAGCACCAAGAACTCATCCCAAAGAGCTGGTCGCATCCATCCATCCATCCATCCATCCATCCATCCATCCATCCATCCATCCATCCATCCATCCATCCATCCATCCATCCATCCATCCATCTCTCATTCACCCCATCCCGGAACTGTCCCTGGATGGAAACTGATCCTAAAGAGCCTTGAGAATGTCACTGGGGCTGTGCCTCGGACAGCTGAGCAGGAATCATCACAGACACTCCCTGAGTGTCCCAGGAACACCAAGAACTCATCCCAAGGAGCTGCTCCCATCCATTGATTATCAATCCATCCATTCATCATCCATCCATCCATCCATCCATCCATCCATCCATCCATCCATCCATCCATCCATCCATCCTCAATCCATCCCTCCCTCATTCAGCCCATCCCAGAGCTGCCCCTGGATGGAACTTGACCCCCTCTACCCCAACCTGTTCCTTTGAGCAATTTCCAGCTTTAGGAGGGGAGAGAAGCCCCTTTGGGACATCCCAGCCCCTCAAGGTGCAGCAAACAGCCCCCAGCTCTGCCCTCACTCTCCGCTCATCTGCCAGCAAAGTCGCTGTGAAGAACTGGGAATTATTCAGGAGCGCTGCTCCAGTGCCCTGTGAACAATATCCTTTTCATATCTGCAGCATGATAAAATCACTCGTTCCTGCTCCGCCGCCTGAGTCATCCTCTGGCAGCGTTATTAACCCCGCGCTCGCAGCCTGCTCGGGGACTCGGGGCCCTTTTGTTCCAGGGCTTGGAAATTTATTTGTCAAGCCTGACAGCTCTGATCTCCTCTTGCGGGGAACAGCGGGGCCTGAACAGGAATTTATGAAATCACGAGCTGCAGGAAATAGCCGAAATCGCAGCAAGGGTTGATTTGGAAACGAGGAGGAGATAAACAACGTGGAGATAATAATCTGCATTTCCATAAGAAAAGGCTCGCTAAAAAGATCTGAGAGCATCAAGGAAGGGGGCAGTGACAGATCTCACGTGTGCTTAACATGTGGTTTATAGAGTTTTAAGGAGATAGAAAAACATTTAAACTCCATGCAGGCATCTTTCATTCTGCATCTTGAGAAATCAACAGGTACAAATGAGACGCATTCGGGGTAAAAATGAGATTGTCTTTGCTCTTGCCCACGTGCTGGGATGAGTGGTGTTCCCTTAAATACACAAGCTCAGAAAACAAGCCCTGGGTGTCATTAACATTATCAGGCCCCACCAGGGCAGTGCTGTGACATTTTAAAGCCATTTTTCATCACAAAACTCCATCACTTCTTTTGAGTTAACGTATTTATTTTATATTTATTTTATTGTTTCTTTTGATTGTTTATTTTTAAATATTATTTATTCATTTTACTTTATATTGATTTCTTTTATTTATATTATTAATGAATGGTGTTAATTTATTTATTTACCAAATTAAAAGCACAGCAAGCACAGCCTGGGTGGTGTTTCTGTGTCACAACCCAGGACATTGCTCTGGCTGCCCTGGAGGGCTCGAGACCCTGGCAGGGGTGATTTGAGACCTTGGCAGAGAGTCACAAAAACATGGAGTTTAAATGTTTTTAAACCTGTGCCTTTGATTTTTCATCCTGGATCTTGAGAAATCAACAGGTACAAATGAGACACGTTCAAGGTAAAAATGAGATTGTCTTTGCTCTTGCCCACGTGCTGGGATGAGTGGTGTTCCCTTAAATGCACAAGAAAATAAATAAATAATAAAAATAAATAATAAAAAGGTAAAAAATAATAAAATGAATACAAAATAAAGAAATTAACTCCATTAATTAGTATTACAAATAAATAAAATAAATATAAACTAAAATAAATAAATAATAAAAATAAATGATAAGAAATAACAAAGTAAATATAAAATAAAGAAATTAACTCCATTAATTATTATTATACATAAATAAAATAGGTATAAAAGAAAATAAATAAATAATAAAAGTAAAAAATAATAATAAAATAAATATAAAATAAAGAAATTAACTCCATTAATTAATAATATAAACAAATAAAAAATAAAATAAAATAAAATAAAATAAAATAAAATAAAATAAAATAAAATAAAATAAAATAAAATAAAATAAAATAAAATAAAATAAAATAAAATAAAATAAAATAAAATAAAATAAAATACAATAAAATAAAATAAAATACAATAAAATAAATGAATAATGAAATAAATATAAAATAAATAAATTAACTCTGTTGGGGTTAAAGGCTCCGTGGTGCTGGGGAGGCCCAGCTCCCTGCAGTGCCCTCAGACACAGCTCAAACCCCCCCCGCTGCCCCTCTGGCAGCATTAAAAGGGCTTGGAAAACTCTGGAGTTCCCTTTTTGTGCTTTTAGCCAGCCTTAACTACACAAACAGGGGCTGTGTGTCCTACGGGGAGCAGCAGCAGAGCAATAATAGCTGGAATCTGGTGCAATACTCTGTTAATTAGGCTGAGCTCAGCCCCAACGGGCACATTCTGTCTCGTGTTTTGAGGGCTAATTAAGAATAATATCGAGGGGGAGAACAACCAAAAATCCCCACGAAATTCCTGTGTCTGAGTGAAGCAGGAGAAGGGGCTCTGCTGCAGGGCTGAGAGGATTTTCCGTCCTGGCCACCTCCCCCTTGATCTGCTTTTTAACTAATGCACGCTGGGGGGTGAATATTTAATAAAATCTGGCCATAAAATGAAGCAAAAAAGAGGAAAAAAGGATGCTCAGAGGTTGGGTTTGCCAAGCACTCTCTGGTCAGAGGTTCATTTCAGGAGAACTTGGATCCAGCTTTGGAAAAAACCCAAAGAAAACCCCAAAAAGCCCAACCAAGCAACAATTCATGGTCAGGTGAACCCAATATTCCTGGTGAATCCCAAAGCCTGGAGCTTGCAGTGTTCGGCAGAGGTGAGGAGCAGCACTTTGGCTTCGTCAGAGCACATTAAATCCCTTTTTCTCCTGGAATTAAACACCACAACCACAATGAGCAGCAACGGTTTCAGTGGAAAAATTCCAACCTGGAATTCATAAAGATTCCAAAATATTCAAAAAAATTCCAAAAAATTCCAACCTGGAATTCCAAAAAATTCCACCTTGGAATTCCAAACCGTTGCTTTGGAATTCGAGGGTGGAGGTGGCAATTCCTTGTGGGGGAATTTCTCCATCAGCACAGGGAACAGGACAAAAAGAGAAAAATTATCCCTGGGCCAGGACTGAGGTGAATAAAACACAAACAGGGACAATGGGGTTATTCCAGGGGAGGAATAAATTCCAGGATAAATTCACCTCATTCCCACTGCAGGAGAGGATCCCTGGGGCTGCACCTGAAGCTCCTGTCATTCCCTTTTCCCTCTTATTCCCTTTCCCCTGTGCCCTGCTGTCATTCCCTTTTCCCTCTCATTCTCTTTTCCTTCTCATTCCCTTTCTTCTGTCCTCTGGACAGCAGTTATTCCCTTTCCCTCTTTTTCCCTTTCCCCTGTCATTCTTTTTCCCCTGTTTTTCCATTTTCCCTCTCATTCCCTTTCCCCTGTGCCCTGGACAGCAGTCATTCCCTTTTTCATCTCATTCCCTTTTCCCCGACTTTCCCTTTTCCCTGTTTTCCCCTCTCATTCCCTTTTCCCTGTTATTCCATTTCCTCTGTAATTCCCTTTTCCTTGCCATTCCCTTTCCCCTGTTTTTCCATTTTCCCTTCATTCTCTTTTTCCTGTTTTTCCCTTTCCCCTCTCATTCCCTTTTCCCTGTCCTTCCCTTTCCCCTCTCATTCCTTTTTCCCTCTCATTCCCTTTTCCCTGACTTTCACTTTTCCCAGTTTTCCCCTTTGCCCTCTCATTCCCTTTTCCCTGTTTTTTCCATTTTCCCTCTCACTTCCTTTCTCCTGTCATTCCCATTTTCCCAGTTGTTCCCTTTTCCCTGTCCTTCCCTTTTCCTTCTCATTCCATTTCCCCTGGTTTTTCCCTTTTCCCTGTTTTTCCCTTTTCCCTCTCATTCCCTTTTCCCTGTTTTTCCATTTTCCCTGTTTTTCCCCTTTTCCCTCTCATTCCCCGTCCCCCATCCCCTGGACAGCAGTCCCACCGCCAGCACTTTTTATCTCTTGTTAAAAGCAATATAAAATTTTTATCTCTTCCTCTGTGGCCGCATAAACAGGGAAAGCAAAACACGGCTGCCCTGGGGAGGGTTTGGACGGCCTGGCCGTGTTTGTTCCCTAAACCTCCCCTTTTATGGCCCCTGCATTGTCCCTGTGAAATGTCACCTGAGCTGGTGGCCATAAACGGCCCCTGCAGCCAGGACAGCGCTCAGGGGACAGGGACAGCAGTGACAGCGCCAATCGCTGCCTTTAATATTCATTAGTGCCAAAGTGAGGCACAGCGAGGTGGGTTGTGCTGCCTCCTGGCCAGCCCTGAGGCACCTGGAACAAAACAACCCTGGAGCAATTCAGAACTGGGGCTGGCATGGTCCCAAACCTCAAACGTCAAATCTCAAACCCCAACACAAACCCCAAGCCCCAAACCTGAACCCCAACCCCGAGCTCAAACCCCAAATCCAAACACCAAACCTCAAACCCCAAACCCCAAACCACAAACCCCAAACCCCAAACCACAAACCCAAATCCAAACACCAAACCTCAAACCTAAATCTCAAACCCAAATCCCAAACCCAAATCCAAACACCAAATCCCAAACCCCAAACCACAAACCCAAATCCAAACCCAAATCCCAAACCCTAAACCCCAAACCCAAATCCAAACCCCAAACCCCAATCCCAAACCCTAAACTCCAAACCCCAGATCCCAAGCCCCAAACCTCAAACCCCAAACCCCAAGCCCCAAACCCCAAACCCAAATCCAAACCCCAAACCCAAATCCCAAACCCTAAACCCCAAACCCCAGATCCCAACCCCCAAACCTCAAACCTCAAATCCCAAACCCCAAGCCCCAAACCCCAAACCACAAACCCCAAACCCCAAACCACAAACCCAAACCTCAAATCCCAAACCCCAAACCACAAGCCCCAAACTCCAAATCTGCAGGTCCAAGGCTCAGCACAAGGCGAATCCTGGCAGGGAAAATGAGCAGCAAAGTTGAGGCTGGCACGGGAAGTTGCTAAAATGAGAATTACAGGAAACAAAAATCCCACTGCCTATGAAAGGAACAGATGATTCAGCCACATTGAGTAGCTCTGGGGGAAAATACCGGCTGTGGGGTCCTGTTCCCAAAAACGCTCCCGTCAGCAGCTCCAGTGTGCCCAGTACAGCACCTCCAGTGTTCCCAGTACAGCACCCCCAGTCTGCCCAGTACAGCAGCTCCAGCGTGCTCAGTACAGCACCCCCAGTGTGCCCAGTACAGCAGCTCCAGTGTGCCCAGTACAGCAGCTCCCAGCATCTCCCAGTGTTCCCAGTACAGCACTTCCAGTGTTCCCAGTACAGCACTTCCAGTGTTCCCAGTACAGCAGCCCCAGTATTCCCAGTACAGCAGCTCCAGTGTTCCCAGTACAGCAACTCCCAGCATCTCCCAGTCTGCCCAGTACAGAAGCTCCAGTGTGCCCAGTACAGCAGCCCCAGTGTGCCCAGTGTGCCCAGTACAGCAGCTCCAGTTTTCCCAGTACAGCAGTTCCAGTGTGCCCAGTACAGCACTCCCAGTGTGCCCAGTACAGCAGCTCCAGTGTGCCCAGTACAATAGCTCCAGTGTGCCCAGTACAGAAACTCTCAGCATCTCCCAGTGTGCCCAGTATAGCAGCTCCAGTGTTCCCAGTACAGCACCTCCAGTGTTCCCAGTACAGCACCTCCAGTGTGCCCAGTACAGCAACTCCCAGCATCTCCCAGTCTGCCCAGTACAGAAGCTCCAGTGTGCCCAGTACAGCATCTCCAGTCTGCCCAGTACAGCACCCCCAGTGTGCCCAGTGCAGCCCCTCCCAGCATTCCCAGTCTGCCCAGTACAGCACTTCCAGCCTGCCCAGTACAGCAGCTCCAGTGGGCCCAGTAGAATTTTGATGATTTAGAATGGGGGTTCAAGAGGAAAAATTGAGGAATTTGGGTGTGTCCTGTTCTCCTTCTCCTTCTCCTTCTCCTTCTCCTTCTCCTTCTCCTCCTCCATCTTCTCCTGGGACGGTGGCACTTTTGGATTGGTTTAGAGTAGAGACAGACTGTCTGACATAGGTGATGGGTATTGGGAAATTATTGTAAATAAAGCACACGTAGTTTTTAGTATAAAAAGCCAACAGCACCCCAAGGGCAGGGACTGTGCCACAACCCGACCTGCTGGACAGATCTCAGCAGGGCAGAGAGAGAATGGAATAGATCAGAGAAATTAAACAACTTGAAAAGCAGAACGGACCAATCTTGACTTATTTTTTCGTTGTGGGGCTGGGAAAAAAGACTTTCTAACACCTCAGGAGCCATTTCAACCACAGAAACCCGAGAATTGTTGTCTTGTTGTGATAACAATTAACAGATAACAATTATCAGGATAACAATTACCGGGATAACGACCCCGAGCCACCAGAGGCAAAAATCCCATTTTGGGGAAGCCTGCAGGGCTCTGACTGATGGCTCCGTAATTCGCTGTCACCTCCACGTTCCCCACTTCACGGATTTCCAAATGACACCGGAATTGTGTTGTTTGCACTTTGAATCTTGTAAAAAACCTCTCCCGGCAGCCACACGCGTTCCACGGGGGAGGATTCCTAATTTATGTAAAGTATTACAGAAAATGATCTATATGACAGTTTGGTGTAAAATGCTAAATGCAAGTCATTACTCACTGAAGATAATTTGAGAGTATTGTGTCAGGGGAGACATTAGATTGCAGAGGATAAAAAGTTGGAATAGGTATTCACATATTTATCCACATTTGCATAATCAACTGCAGGAGGTGGTGGCTGCTCTCCTGGGCCCAACTAAAACACAATGAACTCAACAGCAGTTGGGAAACTTTCCATTATTTCCCAAACTATCCACACAATTCCTGGGTGGGGTTGGTCGGTTTTGTGGGGTTTTTTTGATTTGTGATTGGCCCATGTTGGATGTTTCTAATTAATGGCCAATCACAGTTCAGATGTTTCAGTCTCTGAGAGCCACGAGCTTTTGTTATCATTCCACTTCTTTCCTTGCCAGCCTTCTGATGAAATCCTTTCTTCTATTGCTTTAGTATAATTTTAATATATCATTGTCACGGACATCTTTTCATGAAAAATCCTTTCCTTAGGATTTTCCCTCCTGAGAAGCTGGGAGGCCTCAGGAACAAAATGTGAAAAATGGTTATCTGCTGCTGTGGAATGCAACAGGTGCATCTGTGATTGGTCTCATGTGCTTGTTTCTAATTAATGGCCAATCACAGTCAGCTGGCTCAGACTCTCTGTCCAAGCCACAAACCTTTGTTCTCATTCTTTGCTATTCTATTCTTAGCCAGCCTTCTGATGAAATCCTTTCTTCTATTCTTTTTAGTATAGTTTTAATGTAATATATATCATAAAATAATAAATCAAGCTTTCTGAAACATGGAGTCAGATCCACATCTCTTCCCTCATCCTAAGACTGCTGTGAACACCATCACATCCCAGAGTTTCTGCTCTAGCTGCTCCCCGTGAAGATCTGGAGATTCCAGAGTGGAATCCCCCAAATCTGCAGCAGCTGATGCCCTGTCCCAGAGCCAGGCACTGGGTGTGGGTATCCATAAAATTAGATTTTATCAATTCATAAAATCATAGGGTTTGGGGAAAGTTCTGCTCAGAGACAGTAGAACTGTGGTTAGAGCTAAGCAGCCGCCATGAGATTGGTCAGCAGAAAAATCATGTAAGAAGTAGAAAAGTCAGGACAAATAGAACAATGGTTTGTGTATTAACACTTGTCTAGAACAGAATATTATCCTATTTTTATATAGAAGGAGGAGGAGATCCACCTGTTGCATTCCACAGCAGCAGATAACCATTGTTTACGTTTTGTTCCTGAGGCCTCCCAGCTTCTCAGGAGGAAAAATCCCAAGGAAAGGATTTTCCATAAAAGATGTCTGCGACACTGGGATTTGGAGCCCAAACCTGCTCTGGGATTTTGTGCAAAACCTCAGCTAATTCCTGCCCTGTCCCTGCTGTCAGAGGTGGCTTTGGGGCTTTTCCAGCAGGATTTGCACTCCCAGCATTTGCAGAATTCCAGCCCTGGCCAGGCCCTCCCTGCAGACACAAAACTCCCAGGGAATCCCTCACAGACATTTTCCCTGTTGGTGGATTCTAAAAGAACACGACAGAGGAGCTGCTCCGATGCTGCGTGGTGGAGTCGCCGTAAATTAAAAATTAAAAAAAGTATTCAGCAGCTCCAGAAAGAGTTCAAGCCCATCTGTTCCTGTAAATTACCTTTTGTTCCTTTATCTTAATGGAACCATATGCCAGGGGCTGGGAGCTGACAGCTGAGGGCTCCTGTCTCCTGCTCGGGATCCACAATTAACACCCAGTTTTAATCAGTGCCTCACACGCTCTGCACTCCCTGGCAGGGCTGGGGCAGAGCCCTGGGGATGATCCCAAGGTGTGAGCAGGGAAATCTGCATCTCCTGCACTCTTTCCCTGCTTTGCTGCCTCACTGTTATTTATAACAAAGAGTTTCCATGAACCCACAATGATTCAAGTTCATTTGGAGTCCCTGAAGTTTCTGTGACATCCCCCAATGAACCTGCGCTGGATTTCTGGAGCTCCAGCACTCATGTTTTTAAAGGAACTGAGAGGTAATAAATAAAAATTTATGTTGGATTGGTTGGGACCCCTTGCTTTTCTGACTCACTGTTATTTATAACAATTAATTTTATGAATCCACAACAATTAAAGTTCATTTGGAGTGTGTGAAGTTTCCATGACATCCCCCAATGAACCTGTGCTGGATTCGTGGAGCTCCAGCAGCTCATGAGGACCATGGAGTGTTTTTAAAGGAATTGAGATATAATAAATAAAAAAATCCCACTGGATGGGTGGGGAGCCCCTTGCTTTGCTGGCTCAGTCTTTTATAACAAATCATTTGCATAAATCCACAACAATTAAAGTTCATTTGGAGTCCCTGAATTTTCTTTGACATCCCCCATGAACCTGCGCTGGATTTGTGGAGCTCCAGCACTCATGTTTTTAAAGGAACTGAGATGTAATAAATAAAAATTCCTGTTGGATAGGTGGGGAATCCCTTGTTTTGCTGGCTCACTGTCATTTATAACAATTAATTTTATGAATCCACAACAATTAAAGCTCATTTGGAGTCTGTGAAGTTTCTGTGACATCCCCCAATGAACCTGTGCTGGATTCATGGAGCTCCAGCAGCTCATGAGGACCATGGACTGTTTTCCCAATTAACTGAGATGCAATAAATAAAAATTCCTGTTGGATAGGTGGGGAATCCCTTGTTTTGCTGACTCACTGTTATTTATAACAGTTAATTTTATGAATCCACAACAATTAAAGTTCATTTGGCATCCCTGAAGTTTCTTTGACATCCCCCAACGAACCTGTGCTGGATTTGTGGAGCTCCAGCAGCTCATGAGGACCATGGAGTGTTTTTAAAGGAATTGAGATATAATCAATAAAAATTCCCACTGGATGGGTGGGGACCCCCTTGCTTTGCTGGCTCAGTCATTTATAACAAATCATTTGCATGAATCCACAACAATTAAAGTTCATTTGGAGTCCCTGAATTTTCTGTGACATCCCCCAATGAACCTGCGCTGGATTTGTGGAGCTCCAGCACTCATGTTTTTAAAGGAACTGAGATGTAATAAATAAAAATGCCTGTTGGATAGGTGGGGAATCCCTTGTTTTGCTGGCTCACTGTCATTTATAACAAATAATTTTATGAATCCACAACAATTAAAGCTCATTTGGAGTCTGTGAAGTTTCTGTGACACCCCCCAATGAACCTGTGCTGGATTCATGGAGCTCCAGCAGCTCATGAGGACCATGGAGTGTTTTTAAAGGAATTGAGATATAATCAATAAAAATTCCCACTGGATGGGTGGGGAACCCCTTGCTTTGCTGGCTCAGTCATTTATAACAAATCATTTGCATGAATCCACAACAATTAAAGTTCATTTGGAGTCCCTGAAGTTTCTGTGACATCCCCCAATGAACCTGTGCTGGATTCGTGGAGCTCCAGCAGCTCATGAGGACCATGGAGTGTTTTCCCAATTAACTGAGATGCAATAAACAAAAATTCCCGTTGGATAGGTGGGGAACCCCTTGCTTTTCTGACTCACTGTTATTTATAACAGTTAATTTTATGAATCCACAACAATTAAAGTTCATTTGGAGTCCTGGAATTTTCTTTGACATCCCCCGTGAACCTGCGCTGGATTTCTGAAGTTCCAGCAGCTCATGAGGACCATTGAGTGTTTTTAAAGGAATTGAGATGCAATAAATGAAAATTCCCATGGGATGGGAGGGAACAGCACAGAGCTGACCCCCCTGGAGAGGCACAGATGGGAAATCTCCCCCAGCCCTTGCTGGGCAGAGCAGACCCTGCACCAGCCCAGACAAATGCAGGATTTGGGCACATCCAAGGAATTCCAGCATTCCCCTCAGCTCTGCCCCCCAGAACCACACACCAGGCCTGGCTTTAAGAAATAAAACCTAAAAAACTTCCACAAGAAACCCAAGGGCTTTGGCAATCTCGCTGTTTTGCTCGTTTTGTGTTTCAAATCCCACTCAGGAGACACAAAGATGGGCTCAGCCCAAACTGATCCCAGAATTTTCCTCCTCGAGGATGAGCCTCAATCCTGAGTGATAAAGGCTGGGAATGAGGGCTGATAAGGGCAGCAGAGCACATCTCCATCCTTAATCTCCCTCCTTAATCTCCCTCCAGGGTTTATCTCCTCACAGCCCAGCCAGGCTGGGTGATCCCAAACCCAGCCCAGCTGCTGAAATCGGCTGGAATTGGGAAATTGTCCCTCTCTGTCCCCTGGTCTGTTTCCAGCCATCATTCACCATCAAAATGTGACATTTCCCAGCTTTAACAGCACCAAAAATGTCCTGGTTCCAGGCATTATTCAGCCTCAAAATGTGACATTTGCCAGCCTTAACGAGCCGATGTTACAGGAGGGGAAAAAGTCGATTAATGTGCAGCCACCCTCAAACCCAAACAAAAGAAAACAGACAAACAAAAAAAAAAACCCCAAAAAACTCCAGCAAACCAAACAAAAATGTCAAACACAAAAGCTGGAATGAGAATTTACCCCAAAATCCAGGATGAGGGTTTAATCCAAACCCTGGGGTTAGGATTTACCCCGAATCCAGGATGAGGATTTACCCCAAACCCTGGGATGAAGATTTACCCCAATTGTCAGAACCTTCCCAGAGCCCGAACACACAATTTAAAACCAAAGTAAAATTACAATAAATTCAAAATTAAAATAAAAATTAAATAAAAATTAATTTAAAAATAATTAAAAATTAAAGAAAAAATAAATAATTATTTAAAAATAGTAAATGAAAATTGAATGAAAATTAAATACAAAATAAAATAAAAACTAAATGAAAATTAAATGAAAATTAATTGAAAAGTAATTGAAAACTAATGAAAATTAAATAAAAATTAAATAAGAATTCAGTAAAGATTATTTGAAAATTAAATGAAAATTAAATAAAAATTAAATGAAAATTAAGTGAAAATTAAATGAAAATTAAATGAAAATTAAATGAAAATTAACCCTCTCCTCCTGTGGGGGACACAAATGTTCCCTCCCAGCACCAATGTGACACCTGGGTCACACAGAGCCTGGCAGGGATGAGCAGAACCCTTGCTCCACCTCTCCTGTTCATTAATAATTAATAATAATTAATAACAATTAATACAATTAATAATAATTAATAATAATTAATAATAACCTGCTTCTCCAGCACCACCCAGGCAGGAAGGGATGGAAGGAAATGTGAGGGGGAGCTCTGGGTGTCACCCTTGGTGTCACCTCCAGCACGGGAATTATCAGCCCTGTAATTTTTTAAAAACATTTTACTATTAAAGCCAGAAATATATTCAGAGCACCAAATGACACCTCCACTAAATGTGCTTTTCCAGCCCCTAGCCAAGTTTAAAAATAAACTTTGCATCTGCTAGCATTCTATTTCTGCATAAAAAGAGAGCAGAACAAATCCTTGTAATTTTTAAAGATAAAATACTCCAGTGAAGATAATGCCACCACTGCTGGGGAACTTCACAGCAGCCAGGAGTCCGTGCTGTAAACCTTTTTATGAGGTTTTAGTGCTTGGGAATGAAATTGTAAATGGGGAAGCACAGATTGCTTTGATTGAGGAAATTGTTGCCAATAAAGAGTTTACAAAGAAGGCGCTGCTGTCCCCGAGGTGTTGCGGGAAGAGCTCCCAAATCCTCATGAAAATCATTGAGATTCCAGGGATGGAGCAGGAAAAAATCATGTGCAGGTGGATCAGGAGAGAGAGGCAGAGAGGGCTCAGTGATATTGTAATCACGGGAAAGAAAAGGGGAAAAAAGGGAAAAGAAAAAAAAGGGAAGGAAAGGGGGAAGGAAAGGAAGGGGGAAGGAAAAGGAAAGAAGGGGAAGAGAAGAGGGAAAAGGAAAGGCAAAACAAGAAGAGAGAAAGGAATGAAAAGAAAACGGAAAAGAAAAAGGGGAAGGGAAGGAAAAAAGGGAAGTGAAAAGGGAAGGAGAAAAGGGAAGTTAAGGAAAAGGGAGAGAAGAAGAGAAGAGAAGAGAAGAGAAGAGAAGAGAAGAGAAGAGAAGAGAAGAGAAGAGAAGAGAAGAGAAGAGAAGAGAAGAGAAGAGAAGAGAAGAGAAGAGAAGAGAAGAGAAGAGAAGAGAAGAGAAGAGAAGAGAAGAGAAGAGAAGAGAAGAGAAGGAAAGAGAAAAAGGAAAGGAAAAGAAAAGAAAGGAAAGGAAAGGAAAGGAAAGGAAAGGAAAGGAAAGGAAAGGAAAGGAAAGGAAAGGAAAGGAAAGGAAAGGAAAGGAAAGGAAAGGAAAGGAAAGGAAAGGAAAGGAAAGGAAAGGAAAGGAAAGGAAAGGAAAGGAAAGGAAAGGAAAGGAAAGGAAAGGAAAGGAAAGGGAAAAAGGAAAAGGAAAAAGGAAAAAGGAAAAAGGAAAAAGGAAAAAGGAAAAAGGAAAAAGGAAAGCTTTATTTGGAGCACTGGGTTACTGGGCTCTCCAGCCACTGGAGCAGACTGCCCAAATCCCTGTGTACACAAATCCCTCTCAATCTGCTCTCTGGCCTGGCCATTGGCAGAGGGACAAAGGCAGGAGCACACTCAGAGTGAAGAGGCACCTCAGGCACACTCTGATCTCCTCTGCACCTCTCCAGGCCACAAAGCCGAGGGTTTGAACCAACTGGAAATTGCTGCTTGCTGGGAAACTCCTGACCCCGGTGAGATAAATTCCTCCAGGATGCATTCAGGAATCCACATGAATCAAACACCTCGGCTGATCTGCTCTGCTCTTTAAGTTGTTTTCCAGGCTGTTTCTCCTGGCTGCTGAGCTGAGAATTCCTTTCCAGTGGGGACAAAGGCGAGGGAAAAGCTCTGCAGGCACAGCAGAGCACAAAGAGAGGGCAAACACCTGGGCAGGCAGAGAGCTGGGGTTGGGAACAGGGAAATGCAGCTTGGGAACAGGGAAAAGGTGGTTTGGGAGCAGGGAAATGCAGTTTGGGGTTTGGGAACATTGGGATTTGGGAACAGGCAAACGCTATTTTGGGGTTTGGGAATAGGGAAAATGCAGTGTGGAGTTTAGGAACATTGGGGTTTGGGAACAGGGACATGCAGTTTTGGGGTTTGGGAAGAGGAAAATGCAGCTTGGGATTTGGGGACAGGGAAATGCAGTTTGGGTTTTGGGAGAAGGGAAAAGGCAGTTTGGGATTTGGGAACAATTGGGGTTTGGGAACAGAGAAAATGCATTTTGGGGTTTGGGAAAATTGGAGAAACAGTTTGGGGTTTGGGAGTTTGGGAAAATTGGAGAAACAGTTTGGGGTTTGGGAGAAGGGAAATGCAATTTTGGGGTTTGGGAACAGGGAAATGCAGTTTGGGAACAGGGAAAAGATGGTTAGGGCACAGGGAAATGCAGTTTTGGGGTTTGGCAACAGGGAAAATGCAGTTTAAAGTTTGGGCACAGGGAGGTGCAGTTTGGGGTTTGGGAACACTGGGGTTTGGGAACAGGGAAAATGTAGTTTGGGAATACGGTAAATGCAGTTTTGGGGTTTGAAAACATGGAAAAGGCAGTTTGGGGTTTGGGATCATTGGGGTTTGGGAACAGGGAGATGCAGTTTGGGGTTTAGGATCACTGGGGTTTGGGACCATTGGGGTTTGGGGACATTGGGGTTTGGGGACATTGGGGTTTGGGGACATTGGGGTTTGGGGTCCCCCCTGGCCCTCCAGCCCTGCTGCTCCTCAGGACACGCCAGGGGAAGCTGCAGTGAAACCCACGCTGGCTTAGACATAAACTCCCCACCAGGGACGATTTTATCAGCAAATCCTTTCCCACCAGCTCTGGAATTCCTCCCTTCTTTGATCCTTTAATATTTTTTTAAGTTTTTTTATTTACTATTTTTAAAGATATTTTTGTGCTTTGAAGTTGTAAAATCCAGGACTTTGTTTCCAGGCAAGAACTCGGATCCAGGAGGAAATTTCAGTGCTTCAAGCAGGCTGTTATTATTTTTAATATCACCATCCATTAACCGAGCTAAATATTGATTGCTTTTTGACAAGTTATTGATGAAACCACTTTTTTTTTTTATGCCATTTACTCCCTCAGACATCACTCAGCTTTAAATTAATTATTTCAATTATTTCAAATGGAATTAAATTATTAGTTAAATTACAAGCGGCGGCGATTTAAATTGTTATGAATAAATAACAATTTAGGAGGTCAACAAGTGTTTTAATTGGTTTTAATTTGTAGGTGGCTAACATCCTCTCAGAGTAATGAGAAGAAAATGGATCCAGATCCAGAGGTGAATTTTCAGCTTTTCACTGCCCAGACCCAACCTCATAATGAATTAAGTAATTGGTTCCTGGTGCAGATAAAAGGGGCCTGGCCAAGCACTCGATTTTCCTTTTTATCTTTTTTGAAGGACAATTATTTGTTCTGCATTCAGAGCTGTGTTCATCCTCCCACAGCATCACTGCTTTGAATGGGAGAGAGAGAGAGAGAGGAAAAATAACAGCAAAACCAAGAGTTCAGGGCCAGAAAATAACAATAAAAAATAACAGCGGAACCAAGAGTTCAGGGGCAAAAAATAACAAACAAACAAAAAAATAACAACAAAACCGAGATTTCAGGGCCAAAAAATAGCAACAACAACAAAAATATAACAACAAACCCAAGAGTTCAGGGCCAGAGCAGCTGCAGGAATAGGCATTTCCAGGGCCTTTTATTGACTCCAAAAACAGATTTTTGTGCCTTTTATTGACACCAAACCCACCCCTGGCACAGTTTCTGCTGGTAACTCCAAACACCCTATGAAAATATCACCCTAAATCACCAAAATTGCCATTTCCTGCAGGTTTTACGGCCAGAGATTCCCCAGGAGCTGCCTGGCTTGCTCAGGACACCTTCCAGGTTAAATAAAGAGCAAAAAGAAAATAAAGAGCTTGCAGAAACCCAGCGTGGCCAGCAGCAGCCATAAAACATTTTAAGTGAGCTCTCATTTAAACACAACCTCACTGGAACAGCAGATTTAGCTCCATTTCACATTTACCTGGTTCAAATTCACCCAGGGAAGCCTCTTGTGTGCTAAAAGTTTTTAAAACCAGACCCAAACCTGCAGCATTTCAGCCCAAATGTTCTTTCTGCATCCACCTAAAGCCATCCTGTCAAGTGGGGGTTTTTTTGCACTGATTAATTTTAATTCTAATCTTTTCTCAAAGCAATTAATTTTTTTCAGAGGTTATCTGAAAATGCCACTTGAGAAGAGGAGGGGGGAAAAAAGGAATTTAAAAAGGAGGAAAGGGGAAAGGGAAAGGGGGAAAGGGGGAAAGGGGGAAAGGGGAAAAGGGGAAAAGGGGAAAAGGGGAAAAGGGGAAAAGGGGAAAAGGGAAAGAAGAAAAAGAAAGGGAATGGGAAAAGGAAAGGGAAAGAGGATGGGAATGGGAAAAAGGGAAAAGGGAAATGGAAAGGGAATGGGGAAAGGGAAAAAGGGAAAAAGGGGGAAAAAGGGAAAAGGGAAAAAGGGAATGAGAAAGGGAAAGGGACAAGGGACAAGGGAATGGGAGCACAGCGCAGGAGCTGTGACATTTCCATGTCCAAGGGCTGGAAGGATGCTTGAATCAGAGCTGGAGAGCAAAGAAAACACCTCAAAAATCAACCTGGGAGGAAAATCTCCAGGAGCAGAAAAAGCAGAAAGGAGAAAATATCCCTAAAATAGGGATAGGCAGAGGGGGCAGAGAGGGAGATCCAGGCAAAATATAAACCTGGAAAAGTCCCCTCAGCATTGAGAGGCACTGCTAGCACCCCAAAACTGTCCAAAATGTCAATGTTAGGGTTGCTGAGAAATGAAATTAGACATTGAAAGATGGGAGAAACAATGGGGAAGAAAAATCCCTAAATTCTGTGAGAATTAAAAATGAAAAGGGAGGGTTATACATTAGAGGGGAATCTTTGGGATCAGGTGTTCTGGGAAGCCTGAAATTCTCAGGTACCTCAGAAATGGGGGAAAACCCCCAAATTCCATAAGAATTAAAAGGGAGAGTTGTGCATTAGAGGGGAATCTTCAGTGTCAGGTGTTTTGGGGAGTCTGAACCTCTCAAGTACCTCAGAAATGGGGGAAAACCCCTAAATTCCGTAAGAATTAAAAATGAAAAGGGAGGGTTATACATTAGAGGGGAATCTTTGGGATCAGGTGTTCTGGGGAGTCTGAACCTCTCAAGTGCCTCAGAAATGGGGAAAGAGAGAAGGGAAATGTGGCTGGAAATTGGGATAAAAAGGGAGGCTGCACCTTCAAAACTTGGAGAGACCCCAGGGGATGCCCCATGGCTTCTTCCTTTATTGGAATAAAGTCAAAGGACTCCTGTGTGTCCTTTTTGGGCATAAACCTCTGGTGTTTGTGGGTTAATTTTCCCAACATTTGTGAAATAAAAATAAAATTCGCATTTTCCCCAGCACAGGGACAGTGACAACGATGTCCCCGTTAACAGCCCGGGGTTTGTGCCAGCCCGGGCAGGGCTGCAGGGCAGAGGTCGAGGTTGATGAAATGCACTGACAGCACAAATCCAGCGGAAAAAAACCTCAATTCACATGCAATTAAATCACCCTGAAGGGAAAAAAAAACAAAAACAAAAAACAAAAAACAAAAAAACCCAAAAATAAAACCCAACCCAGCAGGACAACGCTGTGTGAGCAAACTCCTCTGGGATTCTCTGCCCTCTCTGGAGCCCTTCCTGGGGAAGGAAACTGAGGGGACACAAAAAGTGATTTATTGGTGGAAACTGAGGGGACACAAAAAGGGATTTATTGGGGGCAGCTGAGGGGACAAAAATGGGGTTTATTTGGGGGGGTGAGAGGACAAAAAAAGTGATTTACTGGGGGAGCTGAAGGGACAAAAAAAGTGATTTTTGGGGGAGATGAGGGGACACAAAAAGTGATTTTTTTGGTGGAAACTGATGGGATACCAAAAGGGATTTACTGGGGAGCTGATGGGACAAAAAGGGATTTTTGGGGGGAGGTGAGGGGACACAAAAAAAGTGATTTACTGGGGGTAATTTTGGGGGTAATTTACCTTTGTGCAGGTAAATTCCAGGTGCTCACCTCTGACCCCCTGCCTGCTCCAAAAAGTGATTTATTGGGGGGAGCTGAGGGGACAAAAAAATGGGGTTTATTGGGGGGGGTGATGGGACAAAAAAAGTGATTTATTGGTGGGAGATGATGGGACACTAAAGGGGATTTTTGAGGGGAGTTGAGGAGACACAAAAAGGGATTTTTTGGGGGGTTATGGGACTCAAAAAGGGATTTTTTTTTTTGTGATAACTGAGGGGACACAAAAAGTGATTTTTCAGGGGAGATGAGGGGACACAAAAAGGGATTTTTTGGTGGAAACTGAAGGGACACAAAAAGGGATTTTTTGGGGGGGAACTGAGGGGACACAAAAGGGGATTTTTGGGGGGAGCTGAGGGGACACAAAAATAAATTTTTGGGGGAACTGAGGGGACACAAAAGGGGATTTATTGGGGGGAACAGAGGGGACACAAAAATGATTTTTTTGGGGGGAACTGAGGGAACACAGAAAGGGATTTACTGGGGATGTGAGGGGACACAAAAATGATTTTTTTGGTGGAAACTGAGGGGACACAAAAAGTGACTTTTTTGGTGGAAACTGAGGGGACACAAAAAGGGATTTTTTTGGTAGAAACTGAGGGGACACAAAAAGGGATTTATTGGGGGCGTGAGGAGACACAAAAAGTGATTTATTGGGGGAGCAGAGGGGACATAAAAAGAGATTTTTTGGGGGGGTTATGGGACTCAAAAAGGGATTTTTTTTGGTGGAAACCGAAGGGACCCAACCCCTCCCCAGCCCCTGCCCTGAGCCCCGCGTGGCACAAGCAGAGCATTAACAGCGCAAACAGCAAATGAAGCATTTCTGCGTTTGAGGCAGACGAATGTGACCATCTGCTCCAGCAGCAGCCCAAAGCCTCCGGAACAGCAGCCTCTGGTGTCAACATCCTGCTCCTTCCACCAGAAACTGGGCTAAAAACACAGAAAATGCTCAGCCAGGGCCCCCCTGGGCTCCTCTGCTCGGTGATTTTCCGTCTTGGCAAAAATCACATTATTTGTGAGAGGAACACGCCCTGGCAAAGGGTCAGGGCTCAGGTATTCCTGCCCAAAGTCGCTTTTTCTCTCTGAATTCTCTCCTGAATTCTGTCACAGCACAAAATCGGAGGAAAATCCAGGATTGGACAGAACCCCCGGCACAATAACTCCGCTCCTGACACGCAGCTTTGTTCTGCAGACCCCCAAATTCCCCCAAATTTGGAGGAAATCATCTTTATTCCAAAGCCTGAGTGTCCCAAAAGCTCCAGACCTGCAGAATACCATGGGAGATGGGGAATGGGAAGGGAGCTCATTTTCGGAGAGGTTGAAATAAAATTTTTTAAAAAATGAAATTCAATAATATAAATATAAAGAATATGAATATAATATAAAGGTAGAAATAAAATTTAAAAAAAATAAATTCAGAATTATAAATACAGAGACCCCAATTTCATGTGGTTTGGAGGAAATAATCCTTGTTCCAAAGCCTGAGTCCCCCAAAAAGCTCCAGACCTGCAGCACACGCTGGGACATGGGGAATGGGAAGGGAGCAGATTCTCTGAGAGGCTGAAATAAAATTAAAGAAAAAGAAATTCAAAAATATAAATATAAAAAATATAAATATAAATAGAATATAAAGGTTGAAATAATAAAAATGATATTCAATAATATAAATACAGAGCCCCCAAATTCCCCCAGATTTGGAGGAAATAATCTTTATTCCAAAGCCTGAGTGCCCCAAAAAGCTCCAGACCTGCAGCACACCATGGGAGATGGGGAATGGGAAAGGAGCTCACTCCCTGGGAGTCTGAAATAAAATAAATAAAAAAATGAAACTCAATAATATAAATATTGATGGGGAAGCCCACACAAGGCACTGCAGGGGAGTGGGAGGACAGCTGGGAGCAGAGCTTGTGGTTGTGATTTTAATGAACATTTCATCCTAACGAGACCAAAATACAGAAAATACCAAAAATACAGAAATTACAGAAATTCCTGCGTGGAGCAGAGCCAGGAGAGGCTCCAGCAGCTCCAGGTCCTGCCTGGGTTTGTGTTTATCCCGTGCCAAGCTATCAATACTGGGCTATTGGAAACACCTGGGAGCAGATCAATCAATCCAGGGATGGTATTGATTATCCTGTGGTGTTATTGATATTATCCTGTGGTATTATTGATATTAGTCTGTGTTATTATTGATATTAGCCTGTATAATTATTGATGTCAGCCTGTGTTATTATTGATACAGGACCTGTGTTATTATCGATATTTTATTGATATCAGCCTGTGTTATTATTGATATTTTATTGGTATCAGCCTGTGTTATTATTGGTATTATCCTGTGTTATTACTGATATGAGCCTGTGTTATTATTGATATCAGCCTGTGTTATTCCTGATATTAGTCTATGTTATTATTGATATCAGTCTGTGTTATTATTGATATTATCCTGTAATATTATCCCGTGTTATTATTGATATTAGCTTGTATAATTACTGATATTAGCCTGTACTATTATTGATATCAGCTTGTGTTATTACTGATATTAGTCTGTGTTATTATTAATATTAACCCATATGATTATTGCTATCAGCCTGTGTTATTACTGATATTAGTCTGTGTTATTATTGATATTAACCTGTGTTATTACTGATATCAGCCTGTGCTATTATAGATATTATCCTGTGTTATTTTTGATATTAAAGTGTGTTATTATTGATATTAGCCTGTATTGTTGTTGATATCAGCCTGTATTATTGATATTATCTTGTGGTATTATTGATATTAACCTCTATTATTGATATTAGCCTGTGTCATTACTGATATTAGCCTGTCTTATTATTGATATTAGCCTGTGCTATTGTTGATATCAGCCTGTATTATTGATATTATCCTGTGTTATTATTGATACAGGACCTGTGACCTCAGCTGAGGCTGGCACAGCAGAAATGTCCCACCAGGAGCTGCTGAACGTCCCCAAACTGCCCCAAAACTGCCCCAAAACTGCCCAAAACCATCAGAAATGGGCACAGCCAAGGAACAGCAACCCCCGGAGTGGCCCTGCCCCAAATCCCAGCCCCTTTAGGATCAACAACTGGGGGCTCAAACAATTCCCATCATTAAATTCAGGACAAAAGGGCCAATCTGGGCACCCCAGCCCTGCCCTCATCACCAAACTCATCCCACACCACCACAAATTGCTGCTGCTTTTACCCAAACCCAGCCTTGTTCCTCTGGAGAATTTTTAAATTTTTTTTATTTCTTTGTCCTGCTGGAACAGCTCCACTTTGAGCAGAGAGATGAGAACCAAAAAAAAAAAAAAAAAAAAAGGAAATAAAAACTCCCCAAAGCTACAGGAACGCTCCCTGCCCACAGAGCCGCCCCATCTTCGCTTTGTCAGCACGAAAATCCCCCAAACGACGCTCATTTAGCACCAAACCAAGCAGGAAAACAACCCCCAACCAACTCTCGTTTAGCCCCAAACCCACCCGGATCTCTGCGATCTGAGGCACAGCTCGGAGGTGCGGCAGGGAATTCACAGAATTCAGACATCTCCATTCAAAAATGAGTTTGGAGGCATCAGTGAGATAATAAATATTAGTGACTCTCTCCTCCAGTCTCCAGCCTGTCAGGGCAATTTTTTTGCTGTAAAAACACAAGCCCGGAGGTATCCATGGATATTCATTCCAACAGATTTCAAACACCATGCCAGGGGTTTCTACAACCGCTCCATTTGTCTTTAATCCCCGCTCAGAACAAGAGATCTGAGCACAATCTGTCTCTGAGGCAGCTTTGAGACAACTTCATAAACCAAAACCTCCCAGCTCCAGGCTTGGAGCTGAGCTTTCGCTGCTCCAACCACCAAAGTGCCCAAAAATCACTGTTCTGCCCCAAAACCATGCCCCAGCCCAGAACTCCAAACGTCCAACCTGAGTTTTTAATTAAAGAGCTGGAATTTGGTGCTTGGCAGCACCAGGAGCATCCTCCAGCCCCGTGGTGGGAAATTCCAGCTCCTGAGCTGGAGCTGCCAGAGGTTGGGAGGCACAGAGGGCACCCCCAGCACTGATTTAGGCACACAATCGATTATACTTTGTTCAATCAAATTATTAAAAAAAAAACCCCAGGAATTATTATTTTCCATTCTACTCTGGTTATTTATTTCCCTGCCCTTTAAGTTGGTGGGGTTCTGGGGGTTGGTTTGGAGATTTTTCCTCCCCCAAAACACCCCCAACAGCCCTCTAAACAACTGGTGGGGTTTTGTGGGTCGGTTGAAGTTCTTTTCCTCACCCAAAACATCCCCAAAAAGCACATTTTGGTTGTTAAAATCCTCCTGGCTTTGCCTCTGCTGGAGCCAGTTCAGGGAGAGGTCCGGGCAGGTGAGGGGGCCAGGGAGTATAACAAAACCTAAGAATTATTATTTTCCATTCTACTCTGGTTATTTATTTCACTGCCCTCTAAGCTGGTGGGGTTCTGGGGGTCGGTTTGGGGTTCTTTTCCTCCCCCAAAAGACATATTTTGGCTGTTAAAATCCTCCTGGCTTTGGCTTTGCTGGAGCCAATTCAGGGAGAGGTCCGGGCAGGTGAGGGGGCCAGGGAGTATAACAAAACCCAAGAATTATTATTTTCCATTCTACTCTGGTTATTTGTTTCACTGCCCTCTAAACCGGTGGGGTTCTGGGGGTTGTTTTGGGGTTCTTTTCCTCCCCCAAAAAGCACATATGGGCTATTAAAATCCCCCTGGCTTTGCCTCTGCTGGAGACAATTCAGGGAGAGGTCTGGGCAGGTGAGGGGGCCAGGGAGGCACAAGCCCATGGCTACACCTGAGGATGGTCTCCTCTACAGAGAGCAGAGCCCATAAATTCCAAAGGAAATGGAAGGGAAAAGGAAATCCAAAGGGAAGGGAAGGAAAAAGGAAATGCAAAGGGAAGGGAAGGAAAAAGGAAATGCAAAGGAAAGGGAAGGAAAAAGGAAATGCAAAGAGAACTGGAAGGAAAAAGGAAATCCAAAGGAAAGGGAAGGGAAAAGGAAATCCAGAGGAAAGGGAAGGGAAAAAGGAAATCCAAAGGGAAATGGAAGCACAAACACCACCGAGGTGCAGAGGGAGAGCTCGGCTGCGAGGAGCTGCCAAGTCGGATCGCTGCGCTGTGCAGGCAGCAGCGCTGGTGCTGAACATCACAGAGATGCTCACCGCAGCAGGATCCTTCCTCCAAAGGCAGGACACAGCCCCGCCCGCACATCCCCGCACCTCCAGCGCCCGGAGCAGCCCCGGCAGCCCCGCCGAGGGAGCGGCAGCCCGGGCGGAGAGGGCTGCTGGCATCCTCTGCTGGGTGCCATGAGGAGGTGACTGCCCTCCGCTGATTTACCAGCGAAAAGTTAAATAAAATCGCCCAAAAAAAGGACTCGGAGCATCTCCAGTACACGGGAAACAGATTGGAAACAGATCCACAAGCGAGTGCGCATCGGCCGGAGGCACTCGGGGGAGAGACCGAGCCCCCCGAGCCCGTCCCGGGGCAGCCCGAGCGGGTCCCTGAGTCTGTCCCGGGACAGCCCGAGCGGTGTCCGGGCCCAGAGGCGGCCCCGGCCCCGCGGGATGCCCGCGGATGCTGCCCCGCACAGCGCGGAACCGCAGCCTGCGGGGATGGGATGCGCCCCAAGAGCCGAACGGCAGCGACCACCCCGAGACCACGACCGGGACCACCCAGAGACCATCCCGGAATCACGGCCGGGACCACCCCGAGACCACGGCCCGGATCATCCCAGGACCACAACGGGACCACGGCCGGGATCACCCCAAGACCACCCCGGAATCACGACTGGCATCACACCGAGATCACGACCAAGATGACCCAGAGACCATCCCGGAATCACGGCCGGGACCACCGCCAGGATCACCCCGAGACCGCTGCCGGGACCACCTCGAGACCACCCTGGCACCACGGCCGGGACCACCCCGGGACCACCCCGAGACCCCCAGCGCAGCCCGGCGCCGTCGCCCCGGTGCCCAGGGCGGTGCGGGTGTTTCTCCGAGAGATGGGATGTGGATGCTCCTCGCACAGAGAGGATGCGGGTGTTTCTCCCAGCGCTGGGATAGCGGATATTTTTCCCAGCGCTGGGATGCGGGATTTCTCTCAGCGCTGGGATAGCGGATATTTTTCCCAGCGCTGGGATGCGGGATTTCTCCCGGCACTGGAATGCGGGATTTCTCCCGGAGCTGGCATGCGGGTTGCGCTCCCGGCGCTGGGACAGCGGATGTTTTTCCCGGCGGGTCCCCGCCATCCCCCGCATCGCGCATCTCCCGCTCCGCCATCCCCGCCCCGCAGCAACCGGTGGGACCCCCGCGCCCCAGAGCCGCCCCGGGGAGGGCAGGACGAGCCCCGCTTACCTCGCAGCGCGGCCGTCCAGCTGCACAGCCCCAGCAGCAGCAGCAGCCACCGGTGCAGGCGCGCGGCTCCTCCGCCCATGCTGAGCCCGCAGCGCCGGGGATGGAGCCGGGGATAGAACCGGGAACAGAGCCGGGGATGCGGAGCCCGCGGATGGCGAACTGAGATGCGGAGCACCGGGATATGAAGCCACGGGATGCGGAACCGGGGATGGAGCCGCGGGATGCGGAGGCAAGGATGGAACACCGGGATACGGATCCCCGGGATTCAGAACCGGGGATGGAGCCGCGGGATGCAGAGTCGGGGATGGAGCTGCGGGATGCGGAGTCCCGGGATGTGGAGCACTGGGATGCGGCGCCTCGGGATGTGAAGCCGCGGGATGCGGAGTCGATGGAGCTGCGGGATGCGGAGCCCCGGGATGCCAAGCCGGGGATGGAGCTGCGGGATGTGGATCCCCAGGATGCGGAGCCGAGGATGGAGCGCCGGGATGCGGAGCCCCGGGATGCGGGGCCGGGGATGCGGAGCCGAGTTCCAGCCGGAGGATCAGCCGTGGTTTCGGGCGGTTTCGGGGGGTTTTTCCCGCTCGTCTCCCCCGCTCGGTCTCGCTGTTCGGCTCCCGGCGTTGCGGGCTCCGCTCCCCGCTCCGGCCGCCGCCGACTCCGGGGCCGCGGCGCGCGCCCGCATCGCTAATGAGCCGCCCCTCCCCCCGCAGCCAATTAGGGGCGCGAGGGGCGGGGCCTCCCGGCGGCGCGCGCGCAGGTGCGGGATGGGGGGGGGGGGATGAGGACCCGCGACATCCTCCCCCTCCCCAACACCCCCCCCGGCCCTTCCCCCCTCCCCAAATGCGGCGGGGGAGGGGCACCCAGGTGAGCTGGGACACGCCCAGATGTGCTGGGACGCACCCAGATGTTCTGGGACACACCCAGATGTGCTGGGACACACCCAGATGTTCTGGGACGCGCTCAGATGTGCGGGGTGGGGACACGCCCAGGTGAGCTGGAACACGCCCAGGTGTGCGGTCGGGACAGGCCCAGGGTCCGCCCCACATTGTCCCTTCACCTGGGCGTGCGGGACCCGCCAGCCGCACCCCGGGAGAGCCGCTGGAAGCAGCGCCGAGGTGCCCCCGCAGCCCCGAGGCCACGCTGTGCCACCAAGCTGTGCCACCAAGCTGTGCCACCAAGCTGTGCCACCCAATCTGTGACACCACGCACAGCCCTGTCCCCTCCCTGCCCCTCCCCACGTCCCTCCACCCTTCAACCTCCCACATTTGCACCCAAACCCCTCAAATCCCCTCCCCGTGCCCAGCAACGGGATGAAAAACCCCCCGAGCCCACCTGTCCGTTCCGGGCTGTTGTTATCAATATTGCAGCGGGCTGTGATCTAAAATTCCGTTTCTTGCCCGCAGCAGCAGCAGCAGCAGCAGCAGCATTCCCCTTCCCCAGCTAATTGCACATCAATATTTTTATCACACACCTGATCAGGACACACCTCGAGGGTCCAAGGCCGGGAACTCCTGGCTGTGCCCCGGTGGAGCCACCACGGCTGCTGTTCTCTGGATAAATCCAGGCACGGCTGATCTGCTCTGGATAAATCCAACCAGGGAGAGGTTGGGAGGCAGAGGCAGCGCCTGGAGGAGAGGGCACAGCTGGATTCGGAATTGTGGTTGTGAAGTACAGCAGCTCTGCCAGGCTCTGCCCTTGGATCCAGCCAGGACACAGGATTTGGGCAATTTGCGGTGTTTCCTTGCCAGAAGGGGAGAAGAAAGGGGCAAAGCCACAGGGAATCTGGTGTGTCAGAGCCACAAGGCCTGCAGAAACACAGCAGGAGAAGGCACAAAATGGGATTTGGGGCTCAGGAGTGGAGATTCCCTCAACACAGGGCAGGAACAGCCAGCTCTGTTTGCATCGGGTGCCTGCAGGGAATTCTGGCTGGGGAAGGGGAGCACGGTGGAATTCCTGGCCAGGACGTTGCAGTTTTGCATCCATTCCCCTTTTAGTTTGGAAATCAACTCCATTTCCATCACCTTTTTGGAAAATAATTCCATTTCCATCAGGGTCCAGCCCAGAGCAAAGCTCAGGGCCCATGCATCTTTTGGAAATTAACTCCATTTTCCATTCCACTTTTGGAAATTCCATTTCCATTCTCTCTGTTGGAAATGACCTCCATTTCCATCAGCCTTTTGGAAATAAACTTCGTTTCCATTGGGGTCTAGAACAGAGATCAGGGCTCATCCCCCTTTTGGAAACCAGCTTCATTTCCACCCCCCTTTTGGAAATGGACTCCATTTCCACCCCATTTTGGAAACCAACTCCATTTCCATTCCCTGTTGGAAATAAATTTCATTTCCATCCCTCTTTTGGAAATCAATTCAATTTCTGTCTCCTTTTGGAAATCAACTCCATTTCCACCCCCTTTTGGAAATCAACTTTGTTTCCATTGGGGTCCAGAGCTCAGCTCAGGGTTCACCCCCCTTTTGGAAATGAACTCCATTTCCATCCTCTTTTTGGAAATAAATTCCATTTCCACTTCCCTTTTGGAAATAAACTCCATTTCCATCTCCCCTTTTGGAAATCAACTCAATTTCTGTCCCCTTTTGGAAATCAACTCAATTTCCATCAGGTGTTGAGTAGGGCTTAGGGCTCATCCTCTTTATTTTGGAAATCAACTCCATTTCCACCCCCTTTTGGAAATCAACTTTGTTTCCTTTGGGGTCCAGAGCTCAGGGTTCACCCCATTTTGGAAAGCAACTCCATTTCCATCCCTTTCTGGAAATAAATTCCATTTCCACTTCCCTTTTGGAAATAAACTTCATTTCCATGGGGGCCCAGGGCAGACCTCAGGGCTCACCCCCCTTTTGGAAATCAACTCCATTTCCATCCCCCCTTTTTGGAAATCAACTCAATTTCCACTTCCCTTTCGGAAATCAACTGAATTTCCACTTCCCTTTTGGAAATAACCTCCATTTCCATCCTCCTTTTAGAAACCAACTCCGTTTCCATGGGGGCCCAGGGCAGAGCTCAGGGCTCATCCCCCTTTTGGAAATCAACTCCATTTCCATCCCCGTTTGGGAAATCAACTCCATTTCCATCCCCCTTTTGGAAATCAACTCCATTTCTATCCCCGTTTGGGAAATCAACTCCATTTCCATCCTCCTTTTAGAAACCAACTCCATTTCCCACCCCATTTTGGAAAAAAACCACCTCAATTTCCATTCCCTTTTGTGAATAAACTCCATTTCCATGGGGGCCCAGAAACGCTCGGGGCTCATCCCCATCCGTGCCCTCATCTGCCCTGATCTCATCCCATCCCAGCCTCCCCAGCCCCAAACCCCACTCATTTTTCCACTTTTGGGGGGGCTCAACCAGCACAAAACGTTCTGCAATCGCTGCTGGAAGAGGCTGTGAGGATGCAGCAGGGTCGGTGCCTTATCCTGAAGAGCAGAGCCCAGCACCTGCCTTGGTGCTGCCTGCAGCAGGAAACAAATAATTAAAAGCAAAAGGAATTTGTAAACAGGATTTTAAGAGAGAGGAAAAGGGGGAAAAATCAATATCCAAGCACATCACATCAGAAGATTCCTTATTCCCTCGCCAACGTGCGTTTGCCAGGCTCCAGCTCACAAAGGCATGGAGCAAATAGATGAAAAATGCATTTTCTTCAACAGCCTTTTAGGTCATTTCTCTCTGTGTTTGATGCTGCCAAGGAAAATAAAAATATAACAACAAGAATAATAATAATAATAAAAAAACCACAAAACAAACCAAAACCCCACGGAGGGGCAGAGCTGGACAGATCCACAGGAAAGTTTTCACGTGGCAGAGCATCCTCCTGAGCCTGCCCACGTCAGTGCAGCCACTTCTGCCTCGAGCCCCACTAATTATGGATTTTTGCCTACGCCACGGAGTCTGTGTTTGGTGCTTCAGATAAAAATACCGAGTGCTCAGCTCCTAACGCAGCTCTGATGGGGAAGGAGAGAGCAAAAGTAGAAATAAGGGCAGCAGCTGCGGCTTCAATCAGCGCACTTGGAAATGGAAATAAGCAGAATATTCCACAAAAATAAAATCTCGGGGTGAGGCGGCTCCTCCCGAGCTGAAGTTATCCGTCCTTCAGGCGCTGCTGCAGAATAAACAAGGGGGCAGAATAAATGCAGAAGTGAAGCTCTGGGCACTTCAGGGATTCCAGGAATGCAGGCCTGGTGCCACGTTCCACATCTGGAGCCTGAATTCCCTGGAAGTTGGAGGCAGCTGCATCAAAACCCCACCAAAAAAAAAAAAATATTAAAAATATAAAGCAAAAAGGAGAAAGATGCTGTGGTTTGGTCTTTCCTGAACATCTTGAGGATGCTCCTGGGAGGGGCAGAGAGGATCCAGAATTCAAAATCTCCTCCCCGCAGGAACTCCTGGGCTCCAGGTTTGTTTTTGTGTCCCCCAGCTGGGCACTGAGGAGACTCCTGCAATCCCCATTGACCCCCTGAACTTCCAGCTGCAGGGGGAATCTTTGTGGAGATCGTTTTAAATAACCCAGAGAGCTGCAGGCTGAAATAAAAAATAGAATGGAATGGAATAGAATGGAATGGAATGGAATGGAATGGAATGGAATAGAATAGAATAGAATAGAATAGAATAGAATAGAATAGAATAGAATAATTAAAATAAAATAAAATAAAAATTAAAGTAAAATCAAATAAATAAAGTAAAATAAAATTTAAATAAAATAAAATATAAAATAAAACAGAGAAAAATAAAATAAATAAAATAAATATAAAATAACACGGTAAAATAAAATAAATAGAAAATAAAATATAAAATAAAATAAAATAATAAAAATAAAATTAAAAAAATAAAATAAAATAAAAATAAAATAAAATAAAGTGTAAAATAAAAGAAATAAAAATTAAAAATAAAATAAATATAAAACAAAAAATAAAAAAAAAATTTAAATAAAATTTTAAAAAATTAAAATAAAATAAAGTTTAAAATAAAATAAAATAAAATAAAATAAAATAAAATAAAATAAAATAAAATAAAATAAAATAAAATAAAATAAAATAAAATAAAATAAAATAAAAATCCAAGAGGCTCAGCAGGACGTTCCAGCTGAGCTTGCCAAGGGTCTCAGCTCAGAGCTCTGCACCAGGTGAGCTCCGTGTGTGGCTCTTTGCTGGGTGCCCTCGGAGCTCCCCACCTGTGCCGTGCCATACATCAGGATTTCCATCACCTGCGTGTCAGGGGACGCAGATGAAAGGCAGCTGCCTCCTTCTGCTGCTCTGGCAAATGAAAACATCCCCGGATAAAAGAGAATAAACGCACCTGAGCCGTTGATGTTTTCATGGGGAGCAGCTGCAGTGTTCACACCTGAGCACAGGTGAATCATTCAGAGAGAGCAGAGGACAAATCCCGGGAATTCCAGGAGTGCTGAAGGCTCCGACCCAGCCTGGCCATCAGGAGCCAGGATTGTGTGGAGATAAAGGTGTTCAGGACACAGGGAATGCCCCAAACTGCTGAAATTCAGCTTTTTCCTCCTCTACCCTGGGGTTTGGGGCACTCTCCAGCTGCCCCTGCTGTCCCAAACTCGCAGAGGTGGAGGAGTTTGGGATCCCCTGGCATTTATGGAGCACATTCCCTCATCCCTGAAAATATTTCCTGCCAGGTTGGGAATAAAACCAAATAGGTCTGAATATTCCTTCATTCCTGCCCCGCCATGCCAGGATGGGAGTAAAAACAGGTATTGGAGATTAGTCTTGAACACATTCCTCATCCCTGCCCCATCAAGGATCCTGCTCTGCCTGGCTGCAATAAAACCCCAGATATTTGGATATCTGGATATTTGGATTGGATATTTGGATATCTCTTCTCTTCTCTTCTCTTCTCTTCTCTTCTCTTCTCTTCTCTTCTCTTCTCTTCTCTTCTCTTCTCTTCTCTTCTCTTCTCTTCTCTTCTCTTCTCTTCTCTTCCTTTCCCTTCCCTTCCCTTCCCTCTCTCTTTCTCTCTTTCTTCCTTTCTTCTTTCCCTCCTTTTTCCCCCTCTCTGTTACCATATTTGCATGGATTCCTCTCCTCTCCTCTCCTCTCCTCTCCTCTCCTCTCCTCTCCTCTCCTCTCCTCTCCTCTCCTCTCCTCTCCTCTCCTCTCCTCTCCTCTCCTCTCCTCTCCTCTCCTCTCCTCTCCTCTCCTCTCCTCTCCTCTCCTCTCCTCTCCTCTCCTCTCCTCTCCTCTCCTCTCCTCTCCTCTCCTCTCCTCTCCATTGTGTTCTTTTGTTTCCATATATTAAAAACTATATGTAGAGAAGCTCTTTTATTTCAAAGGACAAACTCCATCCTCCTCAGAGATGAGGGGAAAAACCCTTAAAAAACCCTCATGATGTTTCTCCCAAACAATTCCCAGCCACTTGCTTTCAAGTGAAGTCCCCATTTAATCTGTCACAAGCCAGCAGCTCTGATGAGCTGAGAATTCATATTATTTTTTTAAAATTAATTAATCCGAGATGAAACACAACGCAATTATTTGCATTTCCCTGTGTTTGCTCGTTGCAAAGAGCGGCGGGGCAAAGTGGATCTGATAAAAAGCAAAATGCTGGAGTGGCTGGCTGAGCTCAGGATGGGGAATGTGCATTTACCTGGCAGGTGGGGAGAATGTCACAGCTGAATTTCACTCAATGATTTTAGGAATCACAAGGCCCAGGCATTTAGAAAATGTCATAATCTTCATACCGGGATTGGTAATTTGGATAAATCAGCCACACTTGAAATTTCACCTGCGGCATTTCCTTCTGTAAGTGAAGCAGATGCTTCACCCTCCAACTGGGCGAGGAAAAACTCTGACCTCAGCATTCATTATTATTTGATTATTATGCAATTCCAGGCCCTCTTTGGACCTGTCTGTGTGAATCCATGCCTTGGTCCCACCTCCAGCGGCATTATCCACATCCTGGGGGTGTGGATAATCAGGGAGATAAGGATTGTCCTGTACTGATCCCACAGCTCCTCCTCCCTCTGGAAAATCCTGGGCAAAGAGATGCCACAGACATATTTAATGAAAAATCCTTTCCTTAGGATGTTTTCTCCTGAAAATCTGGGAAACTTCATCTCCTCCGTGTTTTGCTGCTTTGGAATGTGATTTGGAGAATTTTTTACCCAGCATGTGAATTGTTTTTACTTGATGACCAATGACAGCCACCTGTGTCGAGGCTGTGAGCAGCCACAAGATTTTCTTATGATTCCTTTTATTTTTATTATCATTGTGGCAATAATATATTGTAAACAGGAAATAGTTGGTTTCTGATTGTGATGGTGTGAATTTTACCGTCTGTATTGTCTCACCATTTTTCACGAGACTTTTATTCTTTTTTATTATCATTCTTTCTTCTGATGAAATCCTTTCTTCTGTTCTTTTAGTATAGTTGTAATATATAATTTTCTTTTAATATATATGATAAAATAATCAATCAGCCTTCTGAAACATGGAATCAAGATTCTCATCTCTTCCACAAAGAGATTTTTCAGAAAACACAACTGTGACAATAATATATTGTAAATAGGAAAGAGTTGGCTTACAGATTGTGATGGTGTGAATTCTACCATCTGTATTGTCTCACCCTCCTCACGAGACTGAGAATGGAATGAAAGTTTTGAAAATGCCTCTGAGCTGTCCCATTTCTGGGTCAGGAGAAAGGGAATTGTCCGACAGCTCCTGAGCACTTCTGGCTGCGTGCAGCAGAGGGAAGCAGCCGGCCCCGGAACGTGCTCGGCCGCCCAAATTAAACATTTCATTCCCGAATGTGGTGAGCTCAGGGTTTGCTGCAAGAGGGTGAAGAGAGAAAATGGGATTTCTCTGGCTTTAGAGAAACTCCCTTAACTCAGGAAAAGAAGCCAGCAAAGCAGAGTGCAGGGTTTGGCTTTGCTTGTTCTGGTGTTGGTGTTTTACCAAAAAAAAACTTACTGCAAATACAGAAACTGTGTTAGTGTTTTACCAGAAAAACTCGCTGCAAATACAATTGGTGTTTTACCAGGAAAACTTAGTGTAGATACAAAACTGTGTTGGTGATTTATCAGAAAAAACTTATTGCAAATAATGGCCAAACATTCCTCAAAGTTCCCAGGTCATCAAGGCCATCATTGATCTATTTTAACTGCTCGTGACAATAGATTTCTAAATTTACACAATAGAGAATGTATTGTATATTGTATAAATATATACAATATATTATATTATATATTGTGTATGTTATATTATGTTATATTATATTATATTATATTATATTATATTATATTATATTATATTATATTATATTATATTATATTATATTATATTATATTATATTATATTATATTATATTATATTATATTATATTATATTATATTATATTATACCATATTATATTATATTATACCATATTATATTATATTATACCATATTATATTATATTTACATAATGTATTATACATTATATATTATATATTATACATTATATATTATATATTATATATTACATATTATATATTATATATTATATATTATATATTATATATTATATATTATATTATATATAATATATATAATATAGTAGTATATATATAATATATTGTATATTATATATACAATATATTATATATTTATACAATATACAATAAATATTTATTTTAACTGCTCAAGACAATAAATTTCTAAATTTATACAATATATTATATATTGTATAAATATATAATATATTACATTATATATTGTATAAATATACACAATATATTATATATAATATAATACGTTGTATATATTTATACAATTTCTATTGTATATAGTAAAAATTTTGTATCTTGTAGAAATATAATACATACAAGATATAATATACAATATATTATATATAAAATAATATATTGTATATTATGTATACAATATATTACATATTTATACCATGTACAATAACTATCTATTTTAACTGCTCAGGACAATAAATTTATGAAAGATGGAACACAACAAACCCCAGAGCAGGGACTGAAGTCCACACATTTGGGAATTTCAGGGTTTTCCAGGGAATTTTCCCTTCAGTTTCCAGCTCCTTCTTGCCTCAATTCCCCTCCAGCCCCGTGCCCAGGAAGCTGAAGGAGACAATTCCTTAATCCCGCTATAAAGAAGATTTGTGGCAAGGGAGGCAGAAGGAGACAGCCCAGGTAGGAATAATTATGAAGCTGTTAAAAGCCCAGATCATATGATAAAACCTCGAGACTAAATTGCTTTGAAATACAGATTTCTTCCTTTCCTCAACACTTAAAGGTAAAATAATATTAAATAACTGCTGTCTCGGGTTAGATCTAAAGGTTAAAGGCTGGTAATTACTGATTATTTAAAGGGTGGCTGTAATGAACTAAGACAAAGAGATTCACATTTCTAAACCAGCACTATATTTTAAGGTGAGAATGTGACTGCCAGGAAATTGCTCTTGGGTCTGGAGCCAAGCTGAGATTTGCAACAAAATTCTCCCAGTCCCAGGAAATGTGCAGGGCTCCAGTTCAGGACACTGCTGCTTTCAGATCAAAATACAAATTTTTTTTTTTTTTTTCAGTAGGAAGTTTGTATTTCCCACACTGGTAAACACCTAGCATGGGAAATACAAATTTATTTTAATGAATAAATATTAAAATAAGTTTATTTATTAATAATATTTAATAATATCAATAAATCTGGGATTTTTGCAGGGTGACACACAAACCCAATTCTTCCAGCGTGATGTCAGGGAAATCTGCGCTGCCAGTGACACGACCTTGATAGGAAAAAAGAAATGAAAGCAAATCCCATCACAGGGTGTTAATTGTGTCACCGAGGCACAGCATCACATCAGGCTTTTAGAATGTGATCCCCAGCAAGGGAATAAATCCCAAAAATTCTCGGCCAAGCAGAGATTTCCTCTCATTTCAAAGCAAATCGTGACAGGACACAAAGAGATACAAAATAAAAGGTACAAAACACACAAGACACAGAACAAAGGAAGAAAAATGCTGAGATTAATCAGGGAAAACTTCTCTGGGGAGGGTTCTATCAGGCAACTCAGGGCTCTAAAAATATTGATGGGGAGCTCCATGGGCAGCCCCATCCCAGAGGGAGCCCCGGGGAGGAAATTCAGGGGGTCCCACAGAGCCCCAGGATGAGCGAGGATTGCTGCAAGGTGAGCCCAATGCGGTCAATAAATAAATAAAAATAAAATAGTAAATAAAAATAAATAAAAATTAATAAAATGAGTGAATGAATAAAAAGAATGAATGAATAAATGAATGAATGAATAAATAAAGGAATGAATGAATAAAACAAATGTGCTCTGACTCCATGATTCAGAAGGCTGAACAATTGCTTTATTAAGCTATACTATATTACACTAATACCGTACTAAATTACGTACTAAAGAGATACTATTCTTAAGAATATATTTTCTTAAGAATATGCCTATTTTCTTAAGAAAAAATATATCATAATATATATTTATACATAATATGTAATATATAATATATTATATAATGTATGAAATATATAATATCTATTATATGCATTATATACAATATATTACATATAATATATTCTATATATTCGTTTATATATTATAAATATTATTTTATGTATTTTTCTTATATATATTTTCTTAAGAACACTTAAGAAATTAGAGAAATATTAGAAATTATATATGATGTATGATATATGATATATGATATATGATATATGATATATGATATATGATATATGATATATGATATATTATATATTATATATTATATATTATATATTATATATTATATACCATATAATATATAATTTATAGAATACATAATTTATAGAATACATAATTTATAGAATATATAATATATATTATGAAATACATAATTTATATAATATATATAAATAGAATAATAACATATATATTTTCTTAAGAATACTTAAGAAAAACCCGCGACTGTCTGAGACAGTCAGACACAGCTTTGAGTCTGGCCAGTCACTCCAAACAACTTTCACCCGTGTCCAATTAACAAATCACTTCAGGTAAACAATCTCCCTCCCTGGGGAGGCTCCTACAGCCCCAAATTTCTGCATTTTCTGAGAACAGATCCATCCCTGAACCCACCCAGCCCAGATTTTGTGCTCTAAAATCTGTGTTATACATCCCAAAACCCAACATGCCCATCCCTAAGGACTCAAAGGAGAGGTGCAAACTGCCCCAGATCAGTTCTAACCTCCCTTATCATTTCAGCTGAGGGTTTTGGGTGTTTTGGGCTCCAGGGGTTCCACACACCTTCCCTTCCAAGTGAAGTTCCATCCAGCAAGAGCTGATTAAAGCAAAACTCTTCTCCGCCTTCTCCCTGTAGCAGATAAAGGCCATTTATTACCCTGTCCCTCTCCAGGCCAGGGAAGCTCACCTGGCTGTCCCATCTTGTCATTTTAATTAAAGCCACATCCTGGGAACGGCTGTGCTGCTGAGGCCCTGATAAGGATCCCGTTATCAGTGGATTTGTGATGCTATCTGGGCCAGCCCATGATTACCTGCCAGAACAAAGGGGATGTTATTAAACAAACCCTGTGGGGGCAGAGGATGGAATCCGCACTGGGATCCTTCCTCTCCTGGGGTCACACGGGGAAAAGGAGGAGCTGCTGCTGCCTCACCAAGGAAATTTTCACTCCTCTGCTGCCATTTATTAGAGAGAAACGCCAACTTTAATATCAATTAACTCCTGGGGGATGATGGCTCCTGAGGGCTTGCCTGGGTGGTTCACTAAAAATGTGGAGTGATGGGGTTAGCTTTCCCAAAGCCAGCTCTGCTTCCCAAACCCAGCTCTTCCTTCCTTTCCCAAACCCAGCTCTGCTCCCCAAACCCAGCTCTGCTTCCCTTCTCAAACCCAGCTCTGTCTCTCCTTCCCAAACAAACCCAGCTCTGCTTCTTCTTCCCATTCTCAAACCCAACTCTGCCTCCCAAAACCAAATCCAGCTCTGCTTCCCCTTCCTTCCTTCCTTCCTTCCTTCCTTCCTTCCTTCCTTCCTTCCTTCCTTCCTTCCTTCCTTCCTTCCTTCCTTCCTTCCTTCCTTCCTTCCTTCCTTCCTTCCTTCCTTCCTTCCTTCCTTCCTTCCTTCCTTCCTTCCTTCCTTCCTTCCTTCCTTCCTTCCTTCCTTCCTTCCTTCCTTCCTTCCTTCCTTCCTTCCTTCCTTCCTTCCTTCCTTCCTTCCTTCCTTCCTTCCTTCCTTCCTCCCTCCCTCCCTCCCTCCCTCCCTCCCTCCCTCCCTCCCTCCCTCCCTCCCTCCCTCCCTCCCTCCCTCCCTCCCTTCCTCCCTTCCTCCCTTCCTCCCTTCCTCCCTTCCTCCCTTCCTCCCTTCCTCCCTTCCTCCCTTCCTCCCTTCCTTCCTTCTCTGCTTCCCCTTTCCAAACAAACACAGCTCTGCTTCCTAAACCCAGCCCCAGCTCTGTTTCACCCTCTCCAGTTTTGATTTCCCCTGGAACAGAAGCCACAGGATGGAATTACCACATCCCGGTTTCCCTGCCTTGATCCCATCCTGGATCCCAAACAGCCCCAGGTGTCTCCTTGGCTTTGTGCAGCCCTTCCAGGTGAGGCAGAGCTGCCACAACTCGAGGCTTCTCCCATTTCAGTATTTTTTTCACCAAGCCAACCCTTTATTTCTCATAACCAGGCCCAGAAGGAGCTGCTGTTCCTGTCTTCCCCCAAAATCCACCTCAGCTCCTGGGACCTCACAGCCACCAGCAGAATAAAAAACCCTCCCACCCCTTCTCACCCCAGGATGAAGAAACAACCCAAAATTTCTGGGAATTCAGCCCTTCCAAAATGAACTTATAATGTTTCAGACCAGTGATGGTGGTTAAATTCATAATAAAAAGTGGAATTGTACAAGGAGGAATTAATTTTCAATCTGCAGCTGTAAGAAAGAAGAGTTCCTGGGCAAATGTCAGTCAACAGCAGCTTCTCTAAAACGCATTGTTTTATCTCAAAACCAAAAAAAAATCATGAAAGAAAAGTCACCAAAGGGAGTTGGCAGCTGATAAAAACATTACTCCAAATAAACTCAAGCACTGTAGCAGGTATAAGATGGAAATTCATCAGAACTTAATGAATTGGTCCTTAAAAAACCCCTTATCGTGCTCATCCATATGTATTTCGGTGGGCTAACAATGCCAGCTCCGTTTTGAAGGGCTGCCAGCTCTGTTTGATGTGGTTCCCTCTCATCCTGGTGGCTGTGGGAGCCCCCGAGGCCTCCCAGGAGTGACTTCCCAGGATTTGTGTGGAACCAGCTCCATCTATTGATGGAGAGCAGGGACGTGGATGGAGGGGATCCCAGTGGGTGTTGTGCCCCAGAACAGGATCCTGAGGAACCGGGATGCTGTAGGTTTGTTTTGGGGGAATTGGAGCGCTGTTGTTTCTGTTTTAAACTGAAGAATTGGGGTGCTGTGGGTTTGTTTTACACTCAGGAATTGGGGCGCTGTGGGTTTCTTTGAATTGAAGGAATTGGGGTGCTGTGAATTTGTTTTAAACTGAAAAATTGGGGTGCTGTGGGTTTGTTTTACACTCAGGAGTTGAGATATTTTGGGTTTGTTTTGAAGGAATTGAGGTGCTGTGGGTTTGTTTTACACTCAGGAGTTGAGATATTTTGGGTTTGTTTTGAAGGAATTGAGGTGCTGTGGGTTTGTTTTACACTCAGCAACTGGGATGCTCTGGGTTTGTTTTGAAGGAATTGGGGTGATTTGGTTTGTTTTAAACTGAGGAACTGGGGTTCTGTGGGTTTGTTTTACACTCAGGAATTGAGGTGTTTTGGGTTTTGTTTTGGAGGAGTTGGGGTGTTGTGAGTTTGTTTTGAAGGAATTGAGGTGCTGAAGGAATTGAGGTGCTGTGGGTTTGTTTTACATTCAGGAATTGAAAGCCCTGTGGGTTTGTTTTAAACTGAGGAATTGAGGTGTTGTGGATCTGTTTTAAATGGAAAAAATGAGGTGCTGTGGGTTTGTTTTAAACGGAAAAACTGGGGAACTGTGGGTTTGCTTTGAACTGAAAGAATTGGGGTGCTGTGGGTTTGTTTTACCCTCAGGGCTTGGGGTGCTGTGGGCTTGCTTTAAATTGAAGGAATTGAGGTGTTGTGGATCTGTTTTAAATGGAAAAACTGAGGTGCTGCGGGTTTGTTTTGAACTGAGGAATTGAGGTGTTGTGGGTCTGTTTTGAATGAATTGGGGTGCTGGAATTGAGGTGCTGTGGGTTGGTTTTAAACTGAAGAATTGAGGTGCTGTGGGTTTGTTTTACATTCAAGAATTGGGGTGCTGTGGGTTTGTTTTACACTCAGGGTAAAACTGGGGTGCTGTGGGTTTTAAATGGAGGGAATTGAGATGCCGTAGGCTTGTTTTGACAGAAGGAATTGGGGTGCTGTGGGTTTGTTTTACACTCAGGAACTGAAGCCCTGTGGGTTTGTTTTAAACTGAGGAATTGGGGTGCTGTGGGTTTGTTTTAAATTGAAAGAATTGAAGTGCTGTAGGTTTGTTTTAAACTGTAGAATTGAGGTGCTGTGGGTTGGTTTTAAACTGAAGAATTGAGGTGCTGTGGGTTTGTTTTACACTCAGGAACTGGGGTGCTGTGGGTTTGTTTTGAAGGAATTGGGGTGCTGTGGGTTTGTTTTAAACTGAGGAATCGGGGTGCTGTGGGGTTTTTTAAGGGAATTAAGGCCCTTTGGCTTTGTTTTAAACCAAAGAATTGAGGCACTGTAGGTTCGTTTTACACCCAGAAACTGGGGTTTGTTGTGTGTGAGCTGGGGGTTTATTTTAAATTGAAGGAATTGAGGTGTTGTGGATCTGTTTTAAATGGAAAAATTGAGGTGCTGTGGGTTTGTTTTACACTCAGCAATTGGGGTGCTGCGGGTTTGTTTTAAACTGAAGGAATTGAGGCCCTGTGGGTTTGTTGAGGTGCTGAGAGTTTGTTTCAGCTGAAGGATTTGGGGTGCTCTGGGTTTGCTGAGGTGCTGTGGGTTTGTTCTCCTCGCACAGGGATATTTCCCTCCAACATTTCCCCCAAATCCCAAATTTCCCAGCCCAGCTCCTTCATTTTGGCATCCCAGCCCCTGCCATTATCAGCATTTTCTCCTCAGTGATCGCGTAGGAGACAGAACTAAAAACCCCTTCAGATGAACTCCCAACCCTTTTATTTTCCAGCCACTTGGTTTCCAAATCATCTCAAAATATGTGAGATATTGCAAGACAGGGCAGCAGAGTTCACAGGGACTGGGAAGGATTTCCTTGGCAGCTGCACCACAAAAAGGTGTGAATGTCCCTGGCTTCACACTTCCTTTGTTGTTCCCAGGATTTCGTTTGGTTTCTTTTGCCTTCACCTCTAAATTTGTTTTTTTCCTCATTTTCTCTCAGGCTGTCCCTAAGTAATATCTAATTTTATTTAATACAAATAAAGAAACTTCTACATTTCTGACCATTTTTTTTGTCAAAAACCTCCAGCCAAAGCTGAACATCTCCCCAAGCACCCGACACTTCTGCTGTCAAACTCCAGTTGCTATGGAAAGGGGAGAATTCTGCTCATGCTCCAAAACCAGAGCCTGGGGGTTCGGAAATCCAAATTGGGAGTACTGGAAATCCAGAATGGGGGTTTGGAAATCCAGATTTGAGGGTTTGGAAATCCAGATTGAGGGTTTGGAAATCCATAATGGGGGTTTGGAAATCCAGAATGGGGGTTTGGAAATCCAGAATGGGAGTACTGGAAATCCAAATTGAGAGTTTGGAAATTCAGATTTGAGGATTTGAAAATCCAGATTGAGGGTTTGGAAATCCAGATTTTGGGGTTTAGAAATCCAGATTTGGGGTTTGGAAATCCCGATCGAGGCATTTGGAAATCCAGGTTGGGGGTTGTAAATTCAGGTTGGGGGTTGGAAATTCAGATTGAAGGATTTGGAAATCCAGATTGGGAGGTTTGGACATCCAGATTAGGGGGGGTTTGGAAATCCAAATTGACGGATTTGGAAATCCAGATTTGGGGTTTGGAAATCCAGATTTGGGGTTTGGAGATCCAGATTTGGGGTTTGGAAATCCAGCACCTGCAAATGGAAGAGCAGGCAGGGAGGGAGAGGGACTGAGGAGGGAGATGAGTGAAATTTGAGGTGTCAATCCCACATTTATTAAGGAATTTATAAAATTAACTCCTTATTAAGGAGTCTTTGAATTCTGCACTTCACAACTGTGAATCTGTTTTGTCTTTCACACTGGCTGTGGTGGGCAAAGAATTGGGTGAAATAACAGTGAAAATAACAAAGAAACACTTTTGGAGGAGGAATAAGAGCAATAGCAATAATAGCAATAATAAATAGCAATAATAAATCACAATAATAGCAATAGCAATAGCATAGTATTAATAACAATAATAATAATAACAACAGCAATAGTAATATTATTAATAAACAGTAATAATCATAATAGTAATAAGTAATAGTCATAATAACATCAACAAAACATCAATAATAAAGATTTTTATTTTTATTTTTATTTTTATTTTTATTTTTATTTTTATTTTTATTTTTATTTTTATTTTTATTTTTAAATAGAGCTTCAGGAGTATCCCAGGGCTGTTGCTGGCGGTCTGACACACCTGCCCAGGTGAGTTCTGCCCCCCACACCTTCCCCTCCCCTCTCCCACACAAACCAAAGCCCAGCTTTGTTCTCCTGTTGCACAAAAGCTGCTTTAAAGCCCAGCTCGGTGTTTTACGCTGTCAGCCAGAGCCTCTGCCCATGTTTTATTCATGTGTCACTCTCCTGTTCACTGCTAAGGGTTTACAAATGCTTCATCAATTATTAACAGCCTGATACCTGCTTGGGGCTTGTTGTTGTTGTGTCTCCTTTTTTTTTTTTTTTGTTTTTTTTTTATATAAAGAGGTGTTGGGAGGGTGGAGGAGAGAGCTACAAAGGTAAGAAAACAAATTAAAATAGGAATTCAATAATTTACAGCCTGTTCTGAGAGAGTTCATGTTTAAAGGGAAGCAGCTGCGGCGGAGATAATTGAATTAAGGGCTTGCAGTTGGTTCCAGAGCTTGGGTGATCTCACTGAGGAGAAATCCAGTGCTCAGCCCTGTGGAATTCAGCCAAGGGATGAGGATCCCGGCGTTCCAGGGGTGGAAATGGAAATTTCCTGGTGGGAATTCCAGCGCCACCCCAGCAGCTTTGAGGATCTCCTCCCCTGATGGTTCTGAATTTTCATCCGGCGTCACCTGGGCATTGCAGGGAAACTCTTCCGACCTGGCTGTTCTCCAGCCTTTTGAGGTTAAAAATAAAATCTGAGTGCTGATTTCCTTCGTTTTCCCACGGGTACTGAGGTGAAATAATTCCTGCTAAATCACCATGGTGCTCCCACCCTTCCATCACCTCCCCAGTCTTTGTGTTCAGCAGGAAATCAGAAGCCAACACCAAGAAGTGCCACTATATGAAGTGGAAAATTATTGCAGGGCCAAGAATATTTTAAAAATCATTGTGGTTTTTAAAGAAGTTGTGCTTTTTCTTGTCCTTGGGATGAGGGATTTGAGGGACAATAAGGAAATGTCAGGAGATGCAGCTCAGGTGCATTTTCATGAATTTTCAAATGCAGTTCAGGTGCAAATTCAGTTCCTGGCACCTGAATGAGTCCAGGCGGAGCTGGAAACTATTGATGTTCCCATAATAAAAAGAGGAAATCTCCACGGCCTTTGTGCTCACAGGAAATCAGAAGTGAACACCAATGAGTGCCACAATATTGAGTTGTCACCATCACATTTTCTGAAAAATCTCCTGGTCCAGGATTCTTCTTCTGGGAGACTGAGAAGCCTCAGGGAAAAAGGAAAACAATAATTATCCGATTTGCTTCTCCTGTGTTTTGCTGCTTTGGAATGTGGTTGGAGATTGTTTATCCAACAGGTGATTGTTTGATTGGTTTCATGTAAATTGTTTTTATTAATGGCCAATCAGTGCCAAGCTGTGTCAAGGGTCTGGAAAGAGTCACAAATTTTCATTATTATCTTTTTAGCCTTCTGTAAATATCCTTTCTCTATTCTTTAGTATAGCTTAGTACAGCATTCTTTAATATAATATAGTATCATAAAATAATAAATCAGCCTTCTGAGAACATGGAGTCAGATTCATCATTCCTTCCTTCGTCTGGGAACCCCACAAATACAAGATTAAGTGGAAAATTATTGTAGGGCCATGGATATTTCAAAAATCACTTTTTCTTTCCTTTCTCTCTGAGGTTCTTGCTGTGCTTTCCCCTCAGTGCAGCTGCAGAAGAGGGCCCACACTGAAATAAATCCTGGCAGATCCAGCAGAGCCTCCTCCCCTGAATTCCCCAGAGAAACGCCCAAGAACGAGTCCCTTTTTTTCCCGCTGTTTATTTTCCTAGAAGGCAGCGAAACAACAAACATTTGCCTTTTTAATTTCCATTAGTGGCACATTGAGATGTTGATAAACTCTCAGAGAGCTTCTTCCTTCTCCAGAAGAACAAACTCAGGAGGAAATCCTGCAAAACTGACTGAAAATTTGGGAAAATGCCTTCAGAGTTGGTTGGGCAGCTGGGAGAGTCCTGGACCATAAATCCCAATTTCATTTGGATTTTTTTATTTTTTAATTTTTCCTGATAATTTTATTTGGAGACTCAGAGCTCAGTGGGTGCCGTGCCCATGGGATATTGGTTGGAGCAGCAATCCTGGGGTGTTCAGAGCTGCAAAAACAACCCCAAAAATGCAAAATGCATCTTTCTAGAAGGTCCTGGCTGTTCCCAGTGCTGGCAGAGCCCTTGGACACAAATCCACAGAATTTAATTTGGATTTTTCCCCTCAGAGTTCAGTGGGTGCCGTGCCCATGGGATGTTGGTTGGAACAGCAATCCTGGGGTGTTCAGAGCTGCTCAGCCTGACAAAAAATAACCCCCCAAAATGCAAAATGGGTTTTTCTGGAAGGTTCTGGCTGTTCCCAGTACTGGGAGAGCCCTGGGACAGAAATTCCCGTTTAATTTGGGTTTTTCTCCTCAGAGTTCAGCAGCCAATTAACACAGGTTCATTCACCCAGTGAACCCCCTACACCTTCCCTGCCCCATCCCAGCTGATCCCCTTGCAGCTCCAAAGCAAAGTTAATTTTGTCCTTTTGTCCTTCTTATTTATTCTCTGCTGCTTCTCTTTCCATGCCTGTCTCCCGCTTTTAAAATCTGTATTTTTCATTTGAAGTGGAATCGTGGTTTATGATGTATTTATATAGTTTTAAGCTAACTTTTATACTTACAGGCAAGCAATTACTGCTCCAGAGGAGCCCAGAGTTAATATTTTTGGGTTTGAAGCCTCACTTTATTTGAGACTATATAAATAAGGTTCTCATGAAGTATTTATGCAGCCGAAGCCAGCTCTGGGAAGAAAACAAAAGCAATGAGTAAATAATGAAGAATCAGATTTGTGCTTTTTCATTTTGAAAACTGTGTGAATTTTTAACTTTTTTCAAGGGAAAGCAAAGCTTTGCTCCCCCTCGTGCTGCTGTGGGGTTTTCACTCTGCCAGCCCTGCACTCTTGGGCTTTTTGCGCCAAAATTTTGCCACAATTTTTCTCTTTCTGCCCTCGATTTGCAGAGTGCCCAACACCTCCAACTCCTCAGTGCAGCGGGGAGAACTGAGCTTTTCCAGAATGAGCCTTAAAATAACCCAAATTCAGCGTAAACAACTGCCACTCCACCAGGTAATTACGGCTCCTCGAGATAATATCATTTGCATACGCATTTATACCTCCGTGAGTGTTCTTGGAGACTTTAATTAAAAATTAGGCTTTCATTTCCATGATTTCATCCCTTTCTGCTACTCCCACTGTTTTTTAATTTCATTTCAGGGCCCCCTTTCTCCACAGAGGGGTTTTTGATGACCCTTCAATGTCTTTTAAAGACATTTCTCCTGCAGGCACCGAGTGTGATTCGATTTGGCTGCCCCCACCTGCACCCCCCGTTTCTGGGCGCAGCAATAAGCCATGATTCAGCACCTTGCCATCAGCTAAAAAAAAATCAAATTTCAGCAGCTCTGGTTCCTGCTGCCTGTGCTGGGATCAATATCTGGGAGCCCCCATCACCCCCGGAGCCAGGAGTGACCCCCACGTCCTCCAGGAGCTGCTGGAAATTCAATGCAGCGCCTGGGCTGAGGGGCCCTGCATGCCCTGAATAGAAAAAAAGGGTTTTTTTTAAAAAGATTTTCTACCTCACTTTACACAAATTGGATCTTTCAGAAGGCTCTGAGTCCTTCAGGGTTGGTGCTCTCAAACCGGGGGTGTGGGGAGAGATGGGGGGAATCTGCCCTGAGGGCTGCACTCAAACTGATCCCAAATTGATCCTAAAGTGATCCCAAAGTGATCCCAAATTGATCCTAAAGTGATCCCAAATTGATCCTAAAGTGATCCTAAAGTGATCCCAAAGTGATCCCAAATTGATCCTAAACTGATCCCAAACTGATCCCAAAATGATCCCAAATCTCCCCTGAGAAGCTGCTTGGCTTGGGAATGTCCAGAGGGAATTAATCCCAAATTTCATCTTGGAAGCTTCTTCTCCATCCTATCCTGGCTTGGAATTAATCCCAAATCTCACCCAGGGTTGTTCAATTGGGAATGTCCAAGGGAATTAATCCCAAATCTCACCCAGGGTTGTTCAATTGGGAATGTCCAAGGGAATTAATCCCAAACCTCACCTGGGAAGCTGCTCCCCATTCCTGGCCTGATTTGGAATTAATCCCAAATCTCATCCAGGGTTTTCCATTTGGAAATGTCCAGAGGGAATCAATCCCAAATCTCATCTAGGAAACTGCTCCCCCATCCTATCCTGGGCTGGAACTAATCCCAAATCTCACCCAGCGTCGTTCAATTTGGGAATATCCAAGGGAATTAATCCCAAATCTCACCTGGGCAGCTGCTGCCCCTCCCCAGGCAGGTTTGGGAACATTCAGAGCATCCCTGAGGGAATCAATCCCAAATCAGCCTGGGATCTGCTCCAGTGGGACAGCTCAGGGGCCTGGGATATTCCTTGGGAATCCCCTGGTGTTGGAGCAGCTTTGGCGGTGCAGGATTTCTATTTATTTTTATTTTCATTTTTATAATAAAGGATTTTCATCCCCTCGGTAGGGCGGGCAGGGGCTGGGGGTGTCTCTGGTCACGGCTCCACGAACAAACTGCTGCCCCTCACATTGCCTCCACTTTTTGGGGAATAAAAGGCTGAAAATTTTTTCATGAAACAGAAAAAAACCCCCAAAAAACCCAAAACAAAACAAAACAAAACCTCAAAAAAAAAAAAACCAACCAAACAAACAAACAAACAAACAAACAAAAACCCAAAAAAAAAAAAAAACCACAAAAAACCCTTCTTTCCTTCTTTTCCAAACTGGACAAACTGCTGGCTTTGGATAGAAAGCTCACTGTGGGTCACTGCAGCTTTTCTGGAATGTTCTTTTCTGGAATGTTTGTGCCTTTTCAGTGATGGCAGAACCTCCAAACTGTCCACATTGTGGGCAAAAAGAGAAGAGCAGGGGTTCAGAGCTCTGGGGCTTCGTTTGGGGCAGAACAATCTGGGAAGCCCAGACAGACCCAGAATAAATTCAATTTTCCACCTGGAGCCTCCCAGGCCCTTCCTCCCATCCCTGCCAGGTGGGAGAAGCTCAGGAGCATTTTTGGTGCCCACCTTTGAACGAGAGGAGCTGTTGAGCCCAGGAAATTCAGGAAACGGCTCTGGCTGTGCTGCGAGTGTGCCCGCGGCTGCCACAGCCACCCTGGGCCCTTTTATTGATATTATCCCGTCTTGTTTGCTCGCCTGCTGTTTCTCCCTGTCTTCATTGGCAAAATCAATCTCTCCTGTCTTCCTTTTTCCCTTTTTTTTTTTTTTGGTTTTATTAAACCATTGTTGCCTTTTTTTTGTTGTTGTTGTTGTGAGGCCAGGATTGATCCCTGGCGAGCAGGAAGGGCCATGAATAGAGGGAATCACAGCGCAGGGAGCTGGGGTTTAACAGGGAACAACCCTCAGGTGTGCTGGGGGAATCTGGGGCTGCTCAGGTGAGATTTCCTCACCCAGAGGAGTTGTTCAGGTGTCCCAGAAGAAACTCCCCTGCCCAGAAGATCCATTCAGGTGTCCCAGAGGGAATTTTGAGCCGTTCAGGTGTGCCAGGTGAGATTTCCTCACCCAGAGGAGTCGTTCAGGTGTGCCAGGGGGGATTTCCCTGCCCAGAAGATCCATTCAGGTGGCCCAGGGCTGATTTTGGGTGCTTAGGTGTCCCAGAAGAAATTCCCCTGCCCAGAAGATCCATTCAGGTGTCCCAAGGGAGATTTTGGGTGCTCAGGTGTGCCAGGTAAGATTTCCTCACTCACAGGATCCTTTCAGGTGTTGCAGGGGCAATTTTGAGCTGTTCAAGTGTCCCAGAGGAGATTTCCCTGGCCACAGGATCCGTTCAGGTGTTCCAGGGGGGATTTTGGGTTCTCAGGTGTCCCAGGTAAGACTTCCTCACCCAGAGGATCCATCAGGCTGAAATCAGGCTGAAATCCTGCTGAAATAATGCTGAATTTAGGCTGAAATCCTGCTGAAATAATTCTGAAATCCTGCTGCACTAAGCAGGGCGGTGCAGGCCAATATTCCCCTCCTGCAGCACCACGCAAAGGAAATGTTTCATTCTCAATAATCCTGTGAGGCTGCCAGAGAGGAACAGGCTGCAGGGCAGCTGCCCAGAGACAGAAAATCAGATTAATTCATGGAATATGTCCTGGAAATTCCCGCAATTCCAGCTGCAGAAGCTCTTTAAGGGCCACATTGACATGAACCACTGGAAAATCAGATTAATTCATGGAATATGTCTTGGAAATTCCCACAATTTCAGCTGCAGAAGCTCTTTAAGGGCCACACTGACATGAACCACTGGGATGAAGAGCTGAGGGGTGGATTCTGCTCTGGCTGAGCTTTTGTGGCAGTGCAGGGCAAGGTCCCTCTGGATTTCTGGACAAATTTGGGGCTCTTGAGGAGCCTTCTCACAGCATGAGGAGCCTGCTGAGCCCTGGGCTCCAAAGCAGGGTTTATCTGCTGCAGCTTGGCTTTCCTGGAGGATTAATTCGCTCCATCATAACTGTTTTCTGCAAGCGTTTTAATCAGCTGCTAATCCTCATCTCTGCCTTCACATTAGCTAATTAAATCAAGTTATTATTTTTAAGTGTTCCCTCAAAGCCAATGATTCTTATGGAGATGGGTAAGGAGCTCTGTGCCGTGTCCTGGACAGGATTCGGCTCTTTTGGGGGTTTTTGGTGACTTTTATTCAACATTCCTGTGGCAGCTTAGGAAAAAAATCTCCTTCTTCGTGTTGTACAAGGAGCCAGGTTTGTGTTTCTGGTTTTAATCGTTAGACAGATGAGTAAAACAGACAGATAATGAAATTAATGCCTTTGGTGGTAGCAGCAGATCAGCCCCTGCAGCTTTGGAGCAGATCTTTGTGAGGAATGAGGCTCCTCAGCAAAAGCAGCAATAAACAAATTAAACAGGCAGAGTTCAAGGAATCCCCACGGACGGATCTGGGAGAGCTCGTTAGGAATAATTCTGGGTTTTCTCCTCCCTCCCCTCGGGTTTTGGCACAGCAGATAAAAACAGCAGAGCCCCCTTTGGGGTTCCTCTGGTGCCTCCAGAGCGGTTTTGGGGTGTTTGTCCTGCTCCCACCTGGGACCCCTGGGGGCTCTGGGCACTGCCCCAAATCGTCATAAAGCAAATTATCTTTTCATTTCTGTACACCTGAGGGCTGTGGGCACTGCCCAGGTCTCAGAAAGGAAATCCACAACAGCTCAGGCAAAACAAGATGAGACAAACCTGCAGTTCTTAAAAACAAGGGATTTAAAACTAGCTGGAATTCTGGAATATTAATATAAACCACCTAATATTGGGGGTTAATGCGCTTGCAGTCACTGCTCTCCCAGGTTTTAATAGCTTATCACTAAATATTATCTTATTATCACATGGAATACTGAGGAAACAGTGAAATAATGGCATTAATGGACTTCAGCTCCCCATTGCCTTCGGCCAGGACTGGGTGCTCCCTCCCTGCTCTGCCCCTCACCCTGGACTCTTCTGGAATCCTTGCTCCTTGTGTTTTTTCCTAAGAAATTAGATTTTTTGTTTTGTTCTGTCCCGTTTCTCCCCCATGTTTTCCCCTCTTTCCACATGCAGGGATATTTAGGCTGGGACGGACTGCGAGCTGGAAGAGCTGGAAAATCTTCTTGGTGGTATTCCTATTTTCTGGAAGAATTCCTTCGCCCAGGATTTTCTCCTGGGAAGCTGAGAAGCCTCAGAGAAAAAAGGAAGACAATAATGATCTGATTTGCTTGTCCTGTGTTTTGCTGCTGTGGAATGTATTTGGACATTGTTTACCAACAGGCGATTGTTTCATTGATTTCATGTGAATTGTTTTGACTCAATGGCCAATCAAGGCCAAGCTGTGTCGAGGCTCTGGAAAGAGTCAGGAGTTTTCATTATTATTTTTTAGCCTTCTGTCTGTATCCTTTCTCTATTCTTTCGTATAGTTTAGTACAACATTCTTTAATATAATACAGATCATAAAATAATAAATCAGCCTTCTGAGAACGTGGAGTCAGATCCGTCATTCCTGCCTTCATTGGGGCACCCCACAAATGCAACAGAGGGGAAACCACAAATCTGGCAGGGAAGTGATGAAACCACCACAAATCTGGCAGGGAAGTGATGAAACCACCACAAATCTGGCAGGAACACCAGCTCAGCCTGGCTGAGTCCCCCACGGCCTGGCTGGGGCAAATCTCAGGGATTTGGGAATAGGAGATCTCTCCCTGTTGGGTTTATTCCTATTTTCTCTCTATGTTCTCCCTATGGGTTTATTGCCAGCCCAAATCTCGGGACTTCTGCTGCTCACAGTGACCTCAAGATGTGTTAAAGTCTCATTTCCCAGCCCAGTAGTTGAAGAAGGAGTCAGAGCTCTTCAGTTCTCATTCCCAATGCTGTTTATTGTTTCTTATCTATAAAATTCTTTCTCTGCCCTGCCGAGGTCCATCCACCAGGACAGTTCCAGGCACTCGGCTTGCCCCCAGGGCAGTGTTATGTCTTTATACTAAAAAGTACAATATTTACAATAACTTTCCAATACCCATCACCTATATTAGACAGTGAGCTTCTACTCTAAACCAATCCAAAAGTGCCACCATCACAGCAGGAGATGGAAGCCAAGAAGAAGAAGGAGAAAGGCTGGACACACCCAGTTCCCTCCATCTTGCCCCTTGAACCCCCATTCTAAAAACCCCAAAAATTTATTTTTCACCCCGTGACAAACTAATTGTTATTCTACTTAGACTTTCGTGGCTTTGCAGATCCTCATACAAGGTTGGTAATTTTTTCCATGGGTCATAATCAAAGTCTCAGGAGTCTTGGGCTCTGTGCCAGGGTCTCTGAGCCCCCTGGCAGGGGTTTGAGCAATCCAGGACAGACAGAGGGATGTCCTGAATTCCAACACCCCAAAGGGAATCTGCAGCTCCTGGCGTTGCCTCTCCTCAGCCAGCACTGTCAGAGCTGGTGCTGCTTAAGGATTTCGAGATAAATTTTACCTCTGGGAAATCTCCAGGTATTTCATTACATTTCTGGAATAATTGTCCTCCCCTTTTGCTCATTTTTAGGGGGGAAGATAACACCTCTCTCTCATTAATGAGCTTTTTTTAATCTGAATTATTGAAACACGAGACCAGGTCCCTGCTCATCCTGCTGCAATATGGGCAGCCCTGTACTGAGCTGAGGACACTTCTAAATGAGATTTAATAATATAGCAGGACATTTAGCATATATTAATTAAATATCAGCAGATGGTGAGGAGAGCCCTCGCTGGGAGTGAGTTCAGAGGAATGGAAGTGCCACGTAATTACCCAAACCTGCAGAAACAATGGAGGAGCAATTAGTTTTTTTTATTAACTCATTACAATGGTGTGCAATGCCCAGGAATTTAATTACTGCCCAGTTCTGGGCTGTGGCAGGGTTCAGGTGGGAAAGGATGTGGGATCTCAGCTCCTCCAGGAGAGCAGCTCTGGCAGCCCCAAGAACGTGGAATAAAAGCTGGGCATGAGGTTGGGAGTCGGACTGTGCACTCATGGAGTGAAGCTGAAAATTGGTGTGAAATCTGGAAACTTCTGAGGCATCAGCACAGAAATGTGAAATTTGGAAATTTTAGAGTGCCACCAGCACAGAAATGAGAAATCCGGAAATTTCTGAGTGCTATCAGCACAGAAATGAGAAATCTGGGCATTTCTGAGTGCCATCACCATGGAAATGTGAAATTTGGAAATTTTAGAGTGCCACCAGCACAGAAATGAGAAATCTGGAAAGTTATGGGTGACATCGTACTGCCCAAAATCCTCTTAAAGGAAATGACAAATGACAAACAGAAATGACAAATCTGGAAATTTCTGTGTGCCATTAGTACAGAAATGAGAAATCTGGGCAATTTTGGGTGCCATTACCATGGAAATGTGAAATTTGGAAATTCCTGAGTGCCACCAGCACAGAAATCCCTGCTGGCACCGTGGTGGCAGCCACACATTTGGAGTTCTGCCAGGCCACAGAGGGATTTTTGTCCTTCCCTCCAGGCCAGGGTGCCCTCAAGCCTCACCCTCTGTGTGTCCTCCAAGCCCTTCCTGGGTTTTCCACCTTTGGCTGAGCCAAAAAGATTAAAATCCAGCTCTTACAAGGATTGGCATGAAACCCCTGGAGGTGGGGCAGGATTTGGGGCCCATTTTCCCATTTTCCAGCCCATTTTGCAGCCCAGAGCTGCAGGGAGAGTCTGAGCACCAGAGAGCTCCTGTCAGGCACCTTGTGAAGGTTTTGGATCTGGTTTTGTGCAGGATTTCAGCAGCTGCCTGAGCTGCCTCCCCTGGGACAGCAGTGCTTACCTAAAAATAAATTAAACCCTTAATCCTGCGGACCTTTTTCCCTGCAAAAATCCTCATTTGTGCCTTTTTCCAGGGCAAAGCAATGCTTAGTGGCAGAAGCAGCTCTGTTAACTTATGTTGGTGGAGTCCCTGTTATATTCAACCTGACATAAAATGCCAAGAAATGGCCAAGAATGACATTTAAATGCATGGAATCGACAGCCCTACCTCTAGGTGTGGGTTTGCTGCAGCTTTTTTCCCCCTAAATAATAATGTAAAGCTACATTTGCCATCCAGCTCTGCTACCTTAAAGTACCTTGTTTGACATTTTACCGTGATGAGTGAACCTTTAACAAGGTCATTAGCTTTGAAGGATTTTTCTCCTGGGGCTGTGGCAAGCAGTTTATTCTAAATAGCCAGGAAGAGAGAATAAAATATAAATAAAAATAACACCGTGTAACCGTGAAAGATTTCATTTGTAAAGAACATAAAGTGGAAGTCTCCACGAAATAATCCAGCCCTTCAAGAAGCCAGCAGTCATTGAAACGAATAAATCCAGGCCCAGCAGAATAACTCCATAAAAATAACAACAAAATCCTCGGGGTTTATGGGACAGGAGGGCAGCTCTGGGCTGTGAACATTCCCAGAATTGCACTCAGCTGCAGAGGGGATGGAGCAGAGTGCTAACAGCAACGAAAATGGGCAGAATCTCACTGGAAAAAGGAAAGGGGTGAGAGGCTAACCCGTGTTTTTTTTTTTTAATTTCTGGACTGGGAGAAGGCAAAGCCTCAGAGCTCCCAATTCCCCATGGCTGCTTTGATTATTGATCAGGGACAGGCCCAGGTTCTGATGCTGACCCAGACAAACTCCTGGGGGTGTGCAGGGACCCGTCACCAAAGGGTTAAAATGAAATTGTCCATGAGCAATCCCAGGGGAACGATGTGGGAATGATGTGGGAATAATTCCCCGATTTTGTGGGAATATTGTAGGGATGTGCCCATCCTGCCTGGCTGGGCCTTCAGGAGCCTCCTGGGCTGTGCTGCTCTGTCGTTGTAAACTGGGTAATAATTGGTATTTACCTGTATTGTATTGGTAATCATGTTGCTACATTTCTATTTCTATTTCTATTTCTATTTCTATTTCTATTTCTATTTCTATTTCTATTTCTATTTCTATTTCTATTTCTATTTCTATTTCTATTTCTATTTCTATTTCTTTATATATAGTTTTATGTAAAATAATATGATACCAATATAATAATACTATAATATACTAGACTAATATTATATTGGTAATAATATTGGTATTGGTTTATGCATACCCATATTTATATATTAATATATTTATATATAGTTTTATATAAAATTATGTGATATCAATATTATTATACTATACCAATATTATATTGGTAATAACATTGGAATTGGTTTATACATATTTATATTTATTTATATATTTACATATATAGTTTTGTATATAGTTATATATAAAATAATGTCATACCAATATAATAATACTATAATATACTAGACCAATATTATATTGGTATTGGTTTATACATACCTATATTTATATATTTATATATTTTTATATATATATGTATATATATGGTCATATATATAGTTTTGTATATAGTTATACATAAAATAATGTCATACCAATATTGTTATATTATAATATACTATGCTAATATTATATTGGTATTGGTTTATACATACCTATATTTATATATTTATATATTTATATATATGGTTATATATATAGTTTTGTATATAGTTATATATAAAATAATCTCATACCAATATTATTATACTATAATATACTATACCAATAATATATTGGTAATAATATTGATCTAGTGTATTGTAGTATAACAATATTGGTATCGTATTATTACCCATAGTATATTGGTAATAATACACCACGGATTACAGAAGGCTGATCAATAATAATCTTTATTACGAAACCCATTGTTCTTTTACAGACAGTTATGATACAGGCGTACCTGATTGGTCCTTTAATTAACACACCCTCCCTGATGGTTAATTAGGAAACCCCCGGATAATCCGGGCAGCACAGGAATTCCATTTCCCCCGTGGTGCTGGCACTGCCTCTGTGTCTGTCTGTCCTTCCAGGACCTGCCAGGCCCTGCCAGCCGAGTGCCACAGAGCAGGGAGACGCTCCCAGATCCTGCTGGAGATGTCTTTGTCAGCTCCCCACCAGCAGCCAAAGCCGAGCACGGCTAATTGGCTGCTATCTCATTAATTGCACTATTTAGTCAGTCATTATCAATGAGCAGAGAAGGAATTCTCAGATATTTATTTGCTGCCTATAGCAGGGGAAACACCTCCAGTTTAATGCACAAAAATGTTCCTCTTATCTCTGGTCTCCCCAGGGATTTGTTTAACCAAGGCTCCGGCTGATACCAGCAGGCTTTTAAATTGAAAAATTGCAATTCACTCCCCCCCCCAACTTTGATACAAGTCTTATCAGCAGGAGGAAGTGACAAAAACATATCTCTTCTGCAAGACAGAGGAAGGATTAGCTGAGCAGCCAAGGAGACCTCGGCTGGCTGGTGCCTGGGGAAGGAGGGGAACGGCAGGAAAGCTCTGTCCTTCACTGGGACAAAGCTGGGCCTGGCTTTGCAAAGCCGGGCTCCTCCTTGGGCTGAAATTATTGCCAAGGTGCTCAGGGGGTGAAAGGTGTGAAATAATGAAATAATGGATGGAGGAGATTGGGGGATTTTGATGTGCAGAGCCACCCCTGGAGTGTCACGGTGGTATTTTCTGAAAAATCCTCTTTGCTCAGGATTTTCTCCTGGGAAGCTGAGAAGCCTCAGAGAAAAATGAAAACAATAATTATCTGATTGCTGCTTTGGAATGTGGCTTGGACATTGTTTACCAAAAGGTGATTGTTCGATTTGTTCCATGTGAATTGTTTTTAATCAATGGCCAATCACCATCAGCTGTGTTGGACTCTGAGGAGTCAGTCACGAATTTTTATTATAATTCTTGTTAAGTCTGCTGATGTATCCTCTCTCTTTCTTTAGTGTAGTTTTAGTATAGCATTTTTAATATAATATAAAATAATAAATCAGCCTTCTGAGAACAAGGAGCCAGATTCTCATCTCTCACCTCATCCTGGGGACCCTCACAAACTCCACCCCTGGAGTGTCCTGAGCAGCCCCTCCATCCCCCAAAATCAGGCACAGGAGTCCCAAAAATGGATTTTGTTATTTTGCCCAGAATTCCTCTCAGCTCACCAGTGGGTTTAACTGGAGGAAATTGGGAAGAGGAACAAAGCCTGCGTTTGCTTTGTGATGGAGCTCCAGGCCCAATCAGGCCTAATTAAAGCCCTCAGTCGCTCTCCCTGAGTTCTGCTCCAGGCCTGGGGGTCCAGACTGGAGATTTAACCATTCCAGGGATCGATGGGGGGGATTTATGATTCAGCTGGGTGGAAACTTGGCAGAATGATAATGGGAAATGCTCTGTGATAATCAATATGGGATGGGAGAGGGGTTGAAAGTGCAAAACTCTCCAGATCTGCTACAAGCAGCTGAGTTTAGCAGCTTTTCAAAGGAATGACGGTAAATACTCAAATCAAAATAAAAGGAGCTCAGAACATGAATTGATATCTAAGATCTGTCAGTCTGAACTATCTTTACATTATGTGGAGGTTTCAACTTAATTCCAGCCCCAAGGTGTTCCACAGCTCCAGGGTGTAAAATTTCTGTGCCCTTGGACAGCAAACAGTAAATTCAGGCTCTTAATTACCTGGACAGCCTTTGAATACGGGGAGAAATTTATGGGAGATCTCAATTCCCCACTCTAAATTCCACACCTGCACTTGGACTGGAGTAGAATTATTCCCCAGCATGGAACGGCTCCAATCCATCCCAGCCTGGATCACTTTCGCTCTCCTTTAAGGGGAGAGCAGCAATAACTCAATTAAAGTGACACTGTGCTCAGCTAATAAATAGTCAGAGCAGTCAGTGCCACGCTGGGGCCGCTCTGCCCTGTTTGCAGAGAGGCACAGTTTGACATTTCCTGAGTGTTAAATCTTCCCTGCCATGAGCAGTGAATGAATGTGGGAACTGGAGCAGTGTCCTGGGGAGGGGCTGGGCTCTTGTCACACCCCTTGGGAGGGCTGGTGGCGCTTTGGGGTGGGGACAGAGCCCCCACAGGACACCAAATTCAAGCAGCACATTGCAAAAGAACTTGTAATTCCTTACAAATCCCCCTTCCTTCCAGAATAATCAGAATTATTATGTTATTATTTGCAGGGACCCTTGTGGCAGGAAGGGAGGAATGATGAATCTGACTCCATGCTCTCAGAAGGCTAATTTATTACTTTATAACACTACATTATATTATAGAATACTATACTAAACTATACTAAAGAATAGAGAAAGGATACAGGCAGAAGGCTAAAAAGGTAATAATGAAAACTCGTGACTCTTTCCAGAGTCTCCACAAAGTTTGGCCCTGACTGGCCAGAGTCAAAACAGAATAACAAATAATAAATAACAAAATAACAAAGAATCACACCAGAATCCAATGAAACAATCACCTGTGGGTAAACAATCTCCAACCAACAAAATTCCAAAGCAGCAAAACACGGGAGAAGCAAATCAGATAATTACTGTTTTCATTTTTCTCTGAGGCTTCTCAGCTTCCCAGGAGCAAAATCACGGGCAAAGAGATTTTTCAGAAAATGTGAATATGACCCATTATTTCACAATAATCCCCAGCACTCTCTGTGATTGAATAACCTGCACAGGAGGAACATTTCCCTGCAGCTCCCTGCGCCCCTCCGCGTGGAATGGCTGCACATCCCTGCAGTCCCAAAGTGTTTTACAAGTGGCCCTGCTCTGGCCCAGCCCTCCCCATCTGTTTGCTGGAATAATGATCAGCATTTCTATTCCAGCAGTGCCCTGTGCTGTGCCTGGCTCTGCCCAGAACCATCTGCTCGGAATTGCAGGAATTCCATGCTTGGAGCTGTGCCTTGGCCTGCCTGGGGAGCCTGGGAGGTTTTTCCTGCCAGCACCCCAAATTCCTGGATTATTATTATTATTATTATTATTATTATTATTATTATTATTATTATTATTATTATTATTATTATTATTATTATTATTACTGTTATTACTGTTATTACTATTACTATTACTATTATTACTATTACTATTATTTTTTATTCCATCACTATTATCACATTACTATTATTATTTTTAATCTTACCATCACTATTCTATTATTATTGTTATTATAATTATTGTTCTATTAATAATAACATTTTTATTTTCTATTACTGTACTATTATTACTAGTATTATCATATTACCAGTATTATTATTCTATTACTATTATTATCATGAGAGTAATAGTAATATTATGATAATAATAGTAATTGTTCATGTAATAGTAATATAATAATAGCAGTGCTAGAAATAATTGTAATATAATAGTGATTATATAAATAATAGTAATAATAATAAATAATCGTAATTATATAAATAGAATAACAGTAATTATTAATCTTCTTATTTACTGCTAGGCTTTCAACAGCTCTTCCTGTTGAAGATAAGCTGTTGATAATCAGCTTATAATAACGCTAATGATTAAATAATCATTATTATTAATGATAAAACCCCTGGGTGTCTCCAGCCTCCCCTCTGTGTCTGGAGCTCTCTCCTGGCGTTCCCTCATTCATCCCAGAGGATATAAATTCCCCCTGCCTGCACCCTGCTCTCCCATTGCTCTTCTGTGAAAAGGAGAATTTTTGCTGTTCCTCCCTGCAGCTCTCAGCAGAGCCATTCAAAGCTTTGAGCAACGAATCCACTCACCAGGAGCTGCCAGAGACACGAAAATGCCCCAAATTTTTGCTTCTGGAGGTGAAGCCCTGCCCTCAGCCCCACCTGGTCCTGCTTCGGGCAGGTGTTGGAGCAAAGGGCAATCCAGAGGTGCCTCCAAAGGAGTTGTTGGATGAATCCACGACTTTGGTCCAGCAGACACTTCCCAGCCCTGTGGAGGTCCCTGGGGGAGCTGGAAATCAGGGATGCACATTCCCTGCAGCCCCACCTGGTCCTGCTTTGGGCAGGGATTGGAGCAAGGGCGAAACCAGAGGTTCCTGTCACGGTCACATTTTCTGAAAAATCCCTTTGCCAGGATTTTTCACCTGAGAAGCTGAGAAGCCTCAGAAAAGAAATGTAAACAATAATTATCCGAGTGCTTGGAATGCACTCTGGAGGTTGCTCCCCAACAGGTCCATCTTTGATTGGTTCCATGTGAATTGGTGTTAATTAATGACCAATCCCAGTCCAGCTGCATCAGGACTCTGAGTCTGTCACAAGTTTTTTATTATCATTCTTGCTTTAGCCTTCTGATGTCTCCTTTCTCTTTCTTGAGTATAGTTTCAGTATATAATTTTCATGTAATGTAATGTAATATAATAATAGAATAGAATGGAATGGAATGGAATGGAATAGAATAGAATAGAATAGAATAGAATAGAATAGAATAGAATAGAATAGAATAGAATACAAAATATATCAGCCTTCTAAGAACTTGGAGTCAATTCTCACCTCTCACCTCATCCTGGGCACCCTCACAACTCCACAACAGGTGCCTCCAAAGGAATTCTTGGATGAATCCCTGACTTTTGTCCATCAGACCAAAAGGAATTGTTGGATGAATCCTGAGTTTGGTCCAGCAGACCCTTCCCAGCCCCGTGGAGGCCCCTGGGAGAGCTGGAATTCAGGGATGCCCGTTCCCTGCTGAGCGGGCTGCAGCCACGCTTTAAATGAAGAACAAATCCTCCTAATTGGGTTTTTTTTTTTGGCAGATTTTCAGTGATAAATTATTCCCCGACTTTACAGCTCCTTAAATTGGGGTTTGCAGCGCTGTTTACAAATGCACAAAGTGACGCCTGAGCAAATAGACAATGAAAGGGATCTTGTGAACTGCGCTCGTGTGTAATTGCTGCCTGGGAAGTGTCCGTGGGGGAGAGGAAAGCCTCCCTCATCCTTTCAGGTTTGACATTCAGAGCGCAAATATTTGCAAATCCGCCTCTTCCCTCCCTAATTATTTGCTGTTTGTCTGTTTGTTTGCGCTGGGAAGGTTTGCAGGGTGAGAAGAGCTCAGAAAATCCCTCCCATCACAGCTCTGGCTCTTCCAGACCTGTGGGGAAAACTTGGGGTGTTCCAGCCTGCGGTGTCACCGTTCAGAAACACAAAATCACAGAATGATTCTATGCAGGTGCTTTTATTGAAGAGCTCTGGGTGTCAGGGGTACAAACCCAAATCTGACTCCGACATGGGTTCGGGATGAACATGTTTTTATATTCTATCATTTAATAATTAACTTTCATGTTAATTATTCAACTTATGTTGTTCTATTGTACACATAGATTTCATCCAAGCATGGGCTTATCGTGGCCCCCTCAAACTTCTAACATAGTTTCTCATGATTCTTCTTATGATTAAACAATAATTATATTTAACTACTAAACAATCATCACATCTAACAATTATATCATTTATCATATACTGCTTACGCAGGTGCAATTTCACATGATCTGGCAAACACAAAGCCTGACATTTTCAGAGTCTATCTTTAACGTTTTTCCAGGGCCCCACTAAGTCTAGCTTCTTTCTAATTCCCCGAATTTTATGATTTTAAAACATTTTTCTATCCGTGGGATATCCAGGCTGGAATATCCCAAAAGCATTTTGGGATGCTGAGCTCTGCCTGTTTGGGATAATTTGGGATTTTTAGACATCAGGCTGTGGTTTTGCTGTGTTCAACCCTCAGAACTCCCAGGCTGGAGCTGCCTCGGGAGCCCTGAGTGAGGTTGGCAGCTCCTGCCCCATTTCTGACAGGAATTCCCAATGAAAAATGACAATTCCCTGCCTTTGCTGCTGGGCTTTGCAGGGAAGGGATGACCAATAACCAGTGAAGCTCGCAGCCCTTCTGATGCCTCAGGTTTAACTTTTATATTTTCACATTTTCTGCTGCTTTAGTTCTGAGTTTCACACAAAGTGTTGGTGAGCTCCCTCCACAGAGACAAAACAATTCCTTCTCTAGCTGGGGACCGAGGACAAATGACCCAAATTTCAGGCCCAAAAAGTACAAAAAATGGTGAATTAAAGAGAGAAAAACAAGCAGGATGGGACTTCATGGGGTAAAGTAATTGGACAATTAATTCCAATATGCAAATGGAGCAGAACTTATAAAAGTGAGAGACCTCATGACCGGTTGTGCATTTTGGGACCATTTTAGTTCATTTTGGGTTCATTTTGTGACCATTTTGGTTCACCTTGGATGCAGCCCTGGCTGGGCTCTTGTGCTGCCCAAAGTGGATCCATGGAGGAATTTTTTTGTCGGGAATTCAGGGTTCTGGTCACTCATTTCCCCAAGCAAGGAGTGAATTCCCAGAGTTTTATTGGGAATTCAGGGTCCTGCTCAGTCATTTCCCCAAGAAAGGAGCCAATCCCCAATTTTATTGGGAATTCAGTGCTCTGCTCACTCATTTCCCCAAGCAAAAAGTGAATTCCCAGTTTTATCGGGAATTCAGAGGTTTACAGTGACGTTTTTGATGGCTCCACATCCTTCCCTGCAGAAAGAAAACCCCAATCAAGCACTCCTAAAATACTTTTATTTTTTTATTACTCTTAGAGCTGGAATTTCCTGACAAAAATCCCCAAAATGACCAATTCCCCTCGTTCCCCCAGCAGTCAGGGTGAAACCAGAACCAACCCAGCAGCTCCTGGATGTGCCACAAAACCCAGCCCAGGGAGCCTCTCCTGCGGGCACAGAGTGGCAGGGCTGGTAATTTTATGAATTGTATCATTAATAAAATATATTTTATTCTATTTGATGCTGCCTTTGGAAGGTTCCTGTATGATTATTACATTTTTTAAGCATGGGATTTTTTATTTTTTTTCCAAAGGCTTTACTGGAGGCTAAATTGAGATCTAATACAAAATTCAAAGGGGTTCTGCTGAAATGCCATTAAAATTTTAACTTTATGTTCTTTCAGGGGTTTAAAAGTTACAGAGGCGAGGCAGTACATGGCAAGAGGAATTTAACCACCAGATTTCTGTGTTCTGTAATGGGCAGAGTGTTCAAAGATGAGACAAATTTTCTCCTTTCTGAAAAGGATTTGGTGAAAGAAACTGCTGAGGAATGAGTCCTTGGCATGTGCCTGACTAAAAACGACACGGAAATCTCTCCAAGTGTTCAGAGGCTCTCAGGATGGGTTTAATTCCCAATCCTGAGGCGGCGAGAGCATCCTGTGCAGGCTGTTGGGCAGCAAAATTCCCATTTCACACCTGTGCCAGCCGCAGCTGGAATTCTGCCTGCAGAGCTCCCCGGCACTGCTGCTTCGCTCAGGAAAAAAGAGAAATATCACAGCCTGCCCTGCCTCCCCCCAGCGACTGCACAGGGCTTTTAATTTCACGGATAGCCGCTGAAAAATTCATGGAGGAGCTTTTCCTGCTGCCTGGTGGAGCTTTGGTGGCGGCAGGGAAACATGCCCGGAGTTTGGGTGAAATCTCTCTGATTTTAGCTCTCGTTTAAAGCAAAGAAAAGCAATTTACAGTGCCCTGGGCGAGGCTGTGCTGCTGCTTTGGGTTGGTTTGGGTTGGGTTGGTTTTGTTTGGGTTGGTTTCGGTGGGTTTGGGTTGGTTTGGGTTGGTTTGTGTTGGTTTCGGTGGGTTTGGGTTTGTTTGGGTTGGTTTGGGTTGGTTTGGGTTGGTTTCGGTGGGTTTAGGTTTGTTTGGTTTAGGTTGGTTTGGGTTTGTTTGGGTTGGTTTGGGCTTGTTTGGGTTGGTTTGGGCTTGTTTGGGTTGGTTTGTGGGGTTGGGTATGTTTTGGTGGGTTTGGATTGTTTTGAGTTGGTTTGAGTTGGTTTGGGTTGGTTTGGGTTGGTTTGGGTTGGTTTGGGTGGGTTTGGGAGGTTTGGGTTGGTTTGGGTTGGTTTGGGTTTGTTTGGATTGCTTTGGGTTGGTTTGTGGGATTTAGGATTGTTTGGGTTGGGGTGGTTTGTGTTGGTTTGGGGGGTTTGGTTTGGGTTGGTTTGGGTTGGTTTGTGTTGGTTTGGGTTGGTTTGGGTTGGTTTGTGTTGGTTTGGTTTGGTTTGTGTTGGTTTCAGTGTGTTTAGGTTTGTTTGGTTTGGGTTTGTTTGGGTGGGTTTGGGTTGGTTTGGGTGGGTTTGGGTTGGTTGGGGTTGGTTTGGGTGGGTTGGGGGGTTTGGGTTGGTTTGGGGGGTGTTTATCCATTCCTGCTTTTTTAGAATGGGGGAATGAGCACATCCAGGAAATCCTGAACAAGTGAGAGCAGTGGGAAGGGCAGGAAGCAGAGTGGGAATTCTGGCCCACAGGGAAATGGGGATTTGCATCCATATCCACACAATTCTGAATCCAGGGCTCTTCTGGCTCCATTTTAGAACTCAAACAGAATTTCCCTCTCTCCTGCTCACTCTTCACAGATTTTGTCCTAGTTGTTCACACAACTGTTTCTTAAAAATCTCCCTGCCTTTGTTGTGACAGGGTCGAGCATTCCCCAAGGGGGTTTCAGGCATTCATGTGGAAAAGGGAAAAAATAAAAAATGTTTCTTGCTGCAGCAGGAATGACCCAAAACTCCTGTGAGCACTGCAGGTGCTGGGGGTGCCTGGCCTGGTGTTAGCAACTTTAATTGAATTATTGCTACGAGATAACGGGCTGATTCCTGGAGTCGTTTTTAATTCTTTTGTTCTCATAGCAACAAAACAGAATGGACAGAAATCAAATCTTTTTGGAGAGAGGCAGTGGGAGGGGAGGGCACTGGGAAAAGCGGGCAGGGGGAATTGCTGTGGCTCCTTTGGGTTTGTTCCTTTTGCAGCCTCGCATCTGCACTCCAAGGGAAATTTAAACACAAACCACATTTTTCTGGCACAAAATGCTCCGTGCCAAATGAGCAAAGCTGGATGAGCAAAACCCTGAGTGCTGAGGCATCAAATAGAAGATTTTGCAGTATAGAAATATATATATTTGTGTGTGTTACATCATACATCCAATATAGACACAGATCCTAAAACTGAAGCTCCTGAAGCTCTGAACTCCTCATTTCCTGCCCCTCTCCTCAGCGACCTTCAAGTGCTTCACTTTGTCCTGCCCTTCAGCTGGAGCTCGATGGATCCTTGAATCCTGAACTTTGGGGTCAGGAGGGAATCGTCCTTTCCAGACCTTGGCTTTTTTTGGCAAATCATCAGCAAAATCCGTGGTTGGTGGTGGGAGAGGAGTTCCATCTGTAGAAGAGCAAAGGGGAAGGAACATTCCAGAGCTGTGGGGTTTTTTGGGGTCCCCTGTGGCAGGAAGGGAATGATGAATCTGACTCCATGTTCTCAGAAGGCTAATTTATATTATATTATATTATATTATATTATATTATATTATATTATATTATATTATATTATATTATATTATATTATATCATATCATATCATATCATATCATATCATATCATATCATATTATATTATATTATATTATATTATATTATATTATATTATATTATATTATATTATATTATATTATATTATATTATATTATATTATATCATATCATATCATATCATATCATATCATATCATATCATATTATATTATATTATATTATATTATATTATATTATATTATATTATATTATATTATATTATATTATATCATATCATATCATATCATATCATATCATATCATATCATATCATATCATATCATATCATATCATATCAATTATGCTATACTAAAACTATACTAAAGAATAGAGAAAGGATGCAGACCGAAGGCTTCAAAAGATAGTAATGAAAAACCCATGACTCTCCAGAGTCCTAACACAGCCTGACCGTGATTTAAAAAGTTAATAACATAAGTAATAAAATAAATAATGACATTAAAATATAATAACAAATAATTATATTATAATATTGCAATAATAATAATATTGAAACTAAAAATAAAACTAAAAATAAAAATAAAATAAAAATAAAAATAAAAATAAAAATAAAAATAAAATAAAAATAAAAATAAAAATAAAAATAAAAATAAAAATAAAAATAAAAATAAAAATAAAAAAAATAAAATAACTCTGCAGATGGGATACCCTCTGCAGGGCAGGCTCCCAAATGCCAAATTTCCCATTTCCCACCAGCAGCTCTCCTGGTGCAGGCTCAGGGAGCAGCTGGAGCTCTCTGCCTCCCCCTCCATGGAGATTTCCTCTCTTTAATTGCCATTGACTGCAGGAGGTGCTTTCGGTGTGGGCAGGAGGCAAAGTGATATTGATCCCCATAAATGAACTTTTCTGCGGCCCTGTCAATGGAGGAGGTGATTTCAGAGAGGGAACAGCTCAATGTGGACCTGGCTCTGCACTGAAATTCCCAGGAAATGTCACATTTCTGCTCTTTCGTGCCAAGAAAGCCAAACCTGCCTTTGGGCAGGGTGAAAATCGGCCCCTTTTGCTCCTTGTGGTGAAACAGGAGAGGAGGAAATTAGAACAAAAGCAGATTTAACTTTTAATCCCTCACATAAGGAGATTTTGCTGTGTCATTTTTGTCACCGCTGCGCGCCCCATTCTGGGGAAACAATGGTGAGGAAACAGAACAGGAAAATCTTTGATTTTGTTAGGGAAATTAATCCACAAACACCAGAGGTTTATGCCCAAAAAGGACACACAGGAGTCCTTTGACTTTATTCCAATCAAGGCAGAGGCCATGGGGCATCCCCTGGGGTCTCTCCAAGTTTTGGAGGATGCAGCCTCCCTTTTTATCCCAATTTCCAGCCACATTTCCCTTCCCTCTTTCCCCATTTCTGAGGTACTTGAGAAGTTCAGACTTCCCAGAACACCTGATCCCAAAGATTCCCCTCTAATGTATAACCCTCCCTTTTCATTTTTAATTCTTACTGAATTTAGGGGGTTTTCTTCCCCATTGTTTCTTTCATCTTTCAATGTCCAGTTTCATTTACCAGCAAACCTAAAGTTTATTTGTAAAAGCAAATCTCTTTTTCCATTCACCAATCAGTGGAATCCTTCCCATTGTTTCTTTTCTCTCCCAGTGCTGGTTTTATCTCCCAGCAGCCCCACAGCTCGTTTGGAAACACAAATCCCCCATTCCTCTCACCGGGTTTTTAGCTTTTTATGGACATTTCTGTACATGTGGAAACCCCTTTGGCCAATCCCCAGCCCTGCAGTGAACAGAAAATCAAACACAGCCAGAGCGGGGCTTTACAAACCTTCCCCAATATTCCAAACTCTGCCCAGACTTTTCTCCCCCAATATCCCCAAATTCTGCCCAAACTTTTCTCCCCCAATATCCCAAACTCTGCCCAGACCTTTCTCCCCCAATATCCCACATTCTGCCCAGACTTTTCTCCCCCAATATCCCCAGACTTTTCTCCCCCAATATCCCCAAACTCTGCCCAGATTTTCTCCCCCAATATCCCCAAACTCTGCCCAGATTTTTCTCCCCCAAGCCAGCAGCTCTTTCATCCCAAACTCTGCAATGTGACTCCGACTGCACAGTAACAATTCCCCCCGATCTGCTGGAATTAGTGCAACATGTTGTACATGCAAATCCTCCTTTCAAAGGTTTACTTTTCCCTTTAATCACCAGCATTAAAAGGACCTCGTGTTTCCCTTTCATCTGGCAGCAAATTAATTATAAAAGCTGTATGGTAATATTAATATTGTCTTACTGGAGATCAATGGGTTTATTACCTTTGATTCTAACACTGCTCACTCAGTGACAAAACCTATATTTGTATCTCCCCAAACTTCAGGATGGTAAATTCAGGTAAAGATTTAAATAGAAATGTTTTATCTTTTGAAAATGTTGACTCAGTTTAAAGTTGGGAAAGACAATTGACTTTGGTTCAGTGTTGGGGAAAGAATGTCAGAGAATCCTAAATATCCATTTATGGGATTTTATCAGCACCAAGGGAAGGAGAAGATTCTGGGGAGTGGAACCTCCCCAAGAGGGAATTTGGTATGGGAATTTGAATTGGGGAATTTTGGGGTGACACATTAACTCAGATCTTCATTTTGCAGGGAAAAAGGCAGAGAGCTCAAGGTCAGGCTGTGTCTCAGATCCCCAGAGCTCCTGGAGCCCCAGGACAGCAGCAGGGTCACCCTGGAGCCACTCTGAGCCTGTTCCATGCAGGGAATTCCCTTCCCTGTCCCTCTGTCCCACCCCATCTCCCAGCTCAAACCCTTTTCTTATTCTCCTCCTGATGATTTCATTCCTCACACAGCAGGGATTAAACTGAGCACTGCAGAGAAAACCTGGTGTGGTGCAACCCTGGCTTTAATAAAACCTGTTTTAGTAAAACCTGGCTGTGGGAGTGCTCAGTCTGCTGCAGAGAGCAGGGAATTGTTCCCCTCTGCTCATGGAACCTGTGCCCTTGGAGCACCCTCCTCATCCTCACAATGCAAACAGAAAGGGTGATGATGTGCATTAATTAAAAACACCTCTCGGGTTAATTAATAAGAGCCCTCTGATGTTTGTGCTGCTCTCTTCTCCAAGTCCCTCCTGTGTACACTTGGATTTTGGGATCCAGCTTTTCACTGGGATTTTGGGATCCAGTTTTCCACTGGGATTTTGGTTTCCAGTTTTTCCCTGGAATATTGGGATCCAGCTTCTCCCTGGCATTTTGGGATACATCTTTTCCTCAGGATTTTGGGAGCCAGCTTTTCCCTGGCAGTTTGGGACCAGTAAGACCATATTAATATTACCATTCTCTGGGATTTTGGGATCCAGCCTTTCCCTGGGATTTTGGGATCCAGATTTTGGAATCCAGATTCTCCCTGGGATTTTGGGATCCAGATTTTGGAATCCAGATTCTCCCTGGGATTTGGGGATCCAGATTTTAGAATCCAGATTCTCCCTGGGATTTTGGGATCCAGCTTTTCCCTGTGGCCTCAGGGGAGCCCTGGGTCAGGCACTGCAGGAACAGAGAAGGACAAAACCCTTCCCAAGCTGAAGAATTCATTCACCAAACCCAGGAGAGCAGATCTTGTTCTCCGTTTCCAGTTTTCCCTGTGGCTCAGACCGAGGAGGGGCCAGAAACGCCTCAGAAACCAACTCAGAATAATTCCCCAGCCTGAATTCGGTACCCGTGGCTGTTTGCAGCAATATTTGCCAGGAATTCAAAGCCGGGGATGAACTCAGGGGCTTTGCTTTCTTTAGTCCCATGAATAGACTGAACACGGAGCTTTTTCCTCTGCAGAGCCCCGGAATATCCCGAGTTCAAAGGGATGCAGGAGGATCATCCCAGCCTCGGTGATGGCCCCTGCTCCTGGGCTTTGTTGTGCTACAAAGGCAAAGCCACTGAAGTGATTTGGAGCCCGCAGCTGCAGACACCACTCCTTTCTCTCTCTCTTTTTCTCTTTCTCTCTCAATTTGTTGGATCCCAGCTCCCAGACAAGCTCAGTGCATTCCCCATTCGCCTCTGGCACGGAAAGGCCTCGGCTTCATCCGCAGCTGAGCCACAAAGGCAGGAGTGCCCTGAACGCCCCTGGGTGAGGATCACAGGGAACAGGGACTCATTCCGCTCCTCAGGAGGAGTCACTTTATCTGAAATTGGATCCTGATGCTGGGATTAGCGGGACAGACTCTGCAGCAGCTCACAAACCTCTCCCTGCTGCTCTCCACAAATCCCAGAGCGCCTCAGGCCCCTGTGTGACTCCACAAGGTCTGCAAAGGCCTTGGGCTGCTCTGGAGAATAAAACACATTAAAAAGCTGAATAGAAACATGATATAAAGCACCAGCGTGGTGTTTGTGGGGGTCCCCAGGGTGACGTGAGAGATGAGAATGATAGTAAAAGGTTTTAAAATCATAAAATTCAGGGAATTAGGAAGAAGCTAGACTTAGTGGGGCCCTGGAAAAATGTTAAAAATAGACTCTGAAAATGTCAGGCTTTGTGTTTGCCAGATCATGTGAAATTGCACCTGCGTAAGCAGTATATGATAAATGATATAATTGTTAGATGTGATGATTGTTTAGTAATTAAATATAATTATTGTTTAATTGTAAGAAAAATCATGAGAAACTATTTTAGAAGTTTGAGGGAGGCCACGATAAGCCCATGCTTGGATGAAATCTATGTATACATTAGAACAATATAAGTTGAATAATTAAACATGAAAGTTATATAACTATAGAATACAAAAACATGTTCATCCCGAACCCATGTTGGAGTCAGATTTGGGTTTGTACCCCTGACACCCAGAGCTCTTCAATAAAAGAACCTGGATATAATCATTCTGTGATTATGTGTTTCTGAACGCTAACAAGAAAGGGAAAAGTAAACACAGAGCCAGCCAGGCACAGCAAATCCCCCAGCTGGAGCTGCCAGTCCAGGCAGATTTGCTGTTCTTGCACTGGAAATCCCGTGGATTTACTGGGGGTGTGAGCCACGGGCAGGAAAACCTGCTGGGGCACGGCCCAGCACTGCAGGGATTTCCCTCTGGGTCAGGGGTTTCCAAAACCTCATTTCCTGGTGGCAAATTCTGTCCAGAACTGTCCAGAAATGTGCAGGAACTGTGCCAGCCTCAGGGAGGGCACCAGGAGAGCCAGAGGAGAAAGGACAAACTGCACAGGGAGAAATTCCCACTTTAACTGGGGATTGAGAACTTTAAATTCAAACTCTTCCTGTGTTTTCTCTCCCAGCATCAGCTGAAAGCTGATGAGTTCTGTGGGTAACAGACAAAACTTTCTAAATCCCCTGAATGTCCCAGCCCAGATTTTGTTTGGACTGGGAGGCAGCAGGAGGAGCTCCCTCCCTTCACCCACCACATCTCCCACCCAAACCCTTCCTGCCCTAAAATCTCCCAGATTTTCCAGTATTTCCTTTTGCAGAAAATGAAAGCAGAACCAGCCACCACTCAGGATGAGAGAGGCAATGGAATTTGGTTTAATTTCTGGGGTTTAGGGTGGTTTTTTCCTGGTTTTGTTGGTTTGTTTTGGTTATTTTTTTTCCATCTCCTCTCTAAACTGGTTCCTCCTCATGTTTTATTTGTGGATCCTGCTGTCCTGAGCCCTCCATGACAAACAAGATGCTGCTGCTAAACCTTCTCAGGAGGAGAGCAGGATAGAATTTCCTTTTCTCCTTTCCTTGTTATGTTGTGCCATAAGAACGATAATATCCCTCCCTTTGTAGCATAATTAAAATAAACTGCTGTGCTGTGGCATTTAGTCAATTGGAGCAGTTTATTGCCTCGTGTGCAACAAATCCTCCGAGCTCCCAGCTCAAAGCACTCCTGAATTTTGGCTTTTTGTGCTCTGGCTCAGGAGGAGCAGCTGATCCATGGGCTGCCCATGCCAGGGGTGCAGCCCTGGCGAGCTCCAGGTGACCTGGGCAGGTTCAGGTGACCTGGGGATCTCCAGCTCTGTGTGACCATGGTCACTTGGATAATTCCATTTCCTCACCTGTTTCTCAAACACCTGAAACCCTCCTGAGGACCTGAGCTCCTGGGAGATCCTGGTTTTTGGGGTGAATTCAATAAATCTTTTCTCCTGGAAGATCCCTTTTTTGGGGGGAAAAAGAAGGTGAATTCAATAAAGGCACCTGTGAAATCCCATTTTTGGGGGCAGAATAAGGTGAGTTCTATAAACCTTTTCCCCTGAGAGATCCCATTTTATGGAGTGAGAATAAGGTGAATTCAATAAAATCTTCCTTTTCCCCTGGAAGATCCCATTTTTGGGGGGCAAAATAAGGTGAATTCAATAAATCTTTTCTCCTGGAAGATCCCTTTTTTTGGGGAAGAAGAAGGTGAATTCAATAAAGGCACCTGTGAAATCCCATTTTTGGGGGCAGTAGAAGGTGAATTCATTACCCTCTTCCCCTCGCAGATCCTATTTTTTGGGGCAGAAGAAGGTGAAGTCAATAAATTTTTCCCCTTCGAGATCCCATTTTTTGGGGCAGAAGAAGGTGAATTCTATAAACCTTTTGGTGAATTCATTACCCTTTTCCCCTGGAAGATCCCTTTTTTTGGGGGCAAAATAAGGTGAATTCATTACCCTCTTCCCCTGGCAGATCCCATTTTATGGAGTGGGAATAAGGTGAATTTAATAAATCTTTTCCCCTGGGAGATCCCATTTTTTTGGGGCAGAAGATGAATTCAATAAAGCCACCTGGGAGATCCCATTTTTTTGGGCAGAATAAGGTGAATTCAAGGAATCTTTTCCCCTGGTAGATCTCATTTTTTGGGGCAGAAGAAGGTGAATTCAGTAAAGCCACCTGGGAGATCCCACCCTACTGCACCAGATTTTACAATTCTCTCTTGCCAGAGCACCTTTGTACATATGAAAAGCAGGTCACTGACAGCAACAACCAAAAAAAAAAAGAAGAAAAAGGACAATAAACCCGCAAATTTATAGTGTAATTTTGCCCTAGTTACAACAGTGTACAACTCTGACAAGCAACGCTGCTCTCCACAAACAAATTTATCACCACTGGTTGCTCCTCTATTGCTTTCAGTAAGAAATGCCAAAATAAGTATGATTTAACAATGCCATCAGCTGGCTGCAACCCTCGACAGATTCGCTGCATTACAACCAAATCGGTCTCTAAGTGTGGTATTTAAAAAAAAATAAATAAAAAAGGAATGAACCCGCACCTAAATCTGCCACTTAATGCTCCACAGCTCTGCCTCAATATTTACTGGGAGCCAGTAGAAAATTGTCTTTGCGTTCTAATTTGCATATTCATGGGGTTGTCATAGAGCTTGAAGGTTTTTTTCTGCTTTGTTAAAACACTTTAAATATTTGAGGTTTTTAGTGCTCAGTTTATGTAAATCCCACTGGGAGCAGCGAGGCTTTGCCTGGTGCTGGGTTTGGGATTCTGCTGCAGCCTGGCCTGGGGGTTTAGGGGTAAAAGGGACTTAGGGGTAAACGTGATTTAGGGGTAAAAGTGATTTATGGGGAGGAAATGATTTAAGGGTAAAAGTGATTTAGGGGAAAAAAGTGAATTAGGAGGTAAAAGTGATTTAGGGGGAAAAAGTGATTTAGGGGGAGGAAATTGTTTAGGGGGTAAAAGTGATTTTAGGGGAGAAAGTGCTTTATGGGGAGGAAATTATTTGGGGTAAAAGTGATTTAGGGAGTTAAAGTGGTTTATGGGGTAAAAGTGATTTAGGGGGAGGAAGTGATTCGGGAAGTAAAAGTGATTTAGGGGGCAAAAGTGATTTAGTGGTAAAAGTGATTTCAGGGGTAAAAGTGATTTATGGGGAGGAAATTATTTGGGGGTAAAAGTGATTTAGGGGGAGAAAGTGATTTAGAGGGAGAAAGTGATTAAGGGGGAGAAAGTGATTTAGGGGGAGGGAGTGATTTAGGGGGTAAAAGTGATTTAGGGGTAAAAGTGATTTATGTGGAGGGAGTGATTTAGGGGGTAAAAGTGATTTAGGGGGTTAAAGTGATTTAGGGGTGAAATCCCTGTGCTGGAAGTGCTGGAAATTCAGAGCAGAGCTGGAGCTGCCCAGGGAGGATGGAAACCAGGCAGCAGAGCTGGGAGGAATTCCACATTCCTGGACACAGCTCCTGTTTCCCACGAAAATCCCAAAATCCTGATGGTTTCTCCAGTCTCCTCCAACCCATGAGCAGTTTGGGGTGAGGGATTCACTCTGAGCCCCCAGCTCTGAGCTGGGTGCTGATTTTTGGATGCAAAGCCCAGGGGAGGAGGTGTAAATAACTCCACATTTTGGGTTTCCTAAGGATGCTGCGCTGAGGTTTTGTCAAAGCTTTCCTAAAATCCAAACACTTCGAAGCCACACTGGGAGAACCAAAGAAAAAGAAAACAGGAAAATGAACAAATAAAATGTTTTAAGTGTGAAACCCACATAAAAGGGGAAGTATTGAGTGGAGAGAGTTTACTCAATCTGTTCTTGCCTGAAAACCAGGTTACACAAACTACTAAAACCCAGCCAGTTTATACCCTGTGGGATGTAGTAATGTCGTTTTTAAGCAGGAGAATATTTAGACTCGTGCCCAGGCTTACAAAAGCCGCACTGCTCAGCACAGAGCACATCTGAGCTAAAAGGCACTTGAGCTGTTGACCCTGTGTTTGTTCTGGGTTTGTTATAATCTCGGTTTATAACCATGAATAACCTTAGTCCAAGGATTTATTTCTTATTTACACTGGGACCTCTCTGTGTGTCCTTAGATATTTACTCACCTGGGGCATCCTGAGTGATTCCCTGTTCCAGCAGCAGATCCTGGCTCTGGTTGTCACGGGCACAGCCCTGCCCAGGGTGTCACAGCTCCAGCAGTGCCCAGGGATAAACTCCTCCCTGCAGTGCCCTTGTGTGGGCACAGGACACAAACGTGGCAGAAAAACCCCCAAAATCACCCCCAAACCCACCAAAATCTGCTTCAGCACCCTCAAAACGTCCAAAATCACCCCAAAACCCTCCAAAATTACCCCAAACCCACCAAAATCTGCTTCAGCACCCTCAAAACCCCCTAATCACCCAAAAGGAGTCACCTCTCCTTTTTCCTGCCTCTGGCCTCTCTCCTCCTTGCCCTGACCAAGTGATGGAAGTTAACGAGATAAGGAAACCTTATCTCTGACCTCCCTTCACCTTGTCATTGGGGCAGGTTGCAGCCCTGCCCCTGTGCTGGCATCTCTGATGCTTTGTGTGAAAAAGAGGGGCAGAAATCCCCTAAAATCCTGGATTTTCGGCCAAAGGGGGTTTTTCTGTGTGGCCACCACGTCCTCACGGGGCTGGGTTGGTGGCACCAGGGGGACAATGGGGGACAATGGGGCAGCTGGTCCTGGCTCACGTCACAGCTCCATTTTCCAGAGCAGACAGCAGACAATGGCTCTCCTCCAGAGCAGCCAGATGGCTTCAAAAGATCCCTCTGCCTCCGAGGCGCCATATGGAATATTAATTAATAATAGATTAATAGACCTTCCCCCACTTGAAGGTGTCATCTGTTTGTGCGCCACAAAACAAATGATGGTGCTCGGGGAGCGTCCTTTGGAGATGTCCTTCAGTGACCCTCGAGGGTCATATGGAATATTAATTCATAATAAATTATATTAATTAATAATAGATTAATAGAGGTTTCCCCCACTTGAAGGTGTCGTCTGTTTGTGCTCTAGAAAACAATGACGGTGCTCAGGGAGCGTCCTTTGGAGATGACCCCTCAAGGGTCATATGGAGTATTAATTAATGATAGATAATTAGAGGATCCCCCACTAAAAGGTGTCATCTGTTGGTGCACCACAAAACAATGGGAGTGTCTCTTTGGGGATGTCCTTCAGGGACCCTCGAGGGTCATATGGAATATTAATTAATAATAGATTAATAGACCTTCTCCCACTTAAAGGTGTCGTCTGTTTGAGTGCCACAAAACAATGGCAGTGCTCGGGGAGTGTCCTTTGGAGATGTCCTTCAGTGACCTTCGAGGGTCATATGGAATATTAATTCATAATAAACTATTAATTAATAATAGATTAATGGAGGTTCCCCCACTTGAAGATGTCACCCGTTCGTGTGCCACAAAACAACGGCGGCGCTCGGGGAGCGTCCTTTGGAGATGACCCCTCAAGGGTCATATGGAATATTAATTAATGATAGATAATTAGAGGTTCCCCCACTAAAAGGTGTCATCTGTTCGTGCACCACAAAACAATGGGAGTGTCTCTTTGGGGATGTCCTTCAGGGACCCTTGAGGGTCATATGAAATATTAATTAATAATAGATTAATAGACCTTCTCCCACTTAAAGGTGTCATCTGTTTGAGCGCCACAAAACAATGGCGGTGCTCAAGGAGCATCTTTTTGGAGATGTCCTTAGTGACCCTCAAGGGTCATATGGAATATTAATTAATAATAAATTATATTAATTAATAATAAATTAATAGAGGTTCTCCCACTTAAAGATGTCACCTGTTGGTGTGCCACAAAACAATGGGAGCATCTCTTTGGAGATGTCCCTCAGTGACCCTGCTCCATCCCATGCAGAGCTGCTGGAACCCAGGGCACAGGGAATGTCTCCCTGCCTGTCCTGAGATGTCCTGATCCTCAGAAGAACGCTGCTTTTAACCTTCATCCATGGAGAAAGCCTCCAAAACTTTGGGATGAATTGGAATCTACGATTGTGTGAAATTGATTGTGGTGGAGTTTAGCATAGGGTGAAAAACGTAGAGTTTTGGGTTTTTAGTATGGAGGTGGGTAGGAGACAAGACGGAGGACTTTGGGCTTTGTCTGATCTCCTTCTTGTGCTTCATCTGCTCCATTTCCTGCAGTGTTGGGGGCACAGGGTGATTAATTAGAAAGAACCCCAACGCAGATGTTGCGTGGACAGAAAAATAATCAGTTATCGGTAGAAAAGTAGAAATAAAGTACATTCCAAGAGAAAATGGGACAAAACAGCTTTAAAAGACCTTGAACCTGCATGTCTGGTGACTTGTGGTGCCTTCTCTTTGCTCAGTCTGAGATGTGGGCAGCGTGTAGTGTCACAGAGACATCTTTTATGGAAAATCCTTTCTGTAGGATTTTTCCTCCTGAGAAGCTGGGAGGCCTCAGGAACAAAATGCAAACATTGATTATCTGCTGCTGTGGAATGCAACAGGTGCATCTGTGATTGGTCTCGTGTGGTTGTTTCTAATTAATGGCCAAACACAGTCAGCTGGCTCAGACTCTGTCTGAGACAGAAGCTTTTGTTACCATTCTTTCTTTTTCTATTCTTGGCCAGCCTTCTGATGAAATCCTTTCTTCTATTCATTTTGTATAGTTTTAGTGTAATATATATGATAAAATAATAAATCAAGACACGGAGTCAGATCCTCGTCTCTTCCCTCAGCCTGAGACCCCTGTGAGCACGGTCACACTGCAGAACTCCTGAGAAGAGAAAAACAAACATCAACCTGAAAAGTGAAATCCCAAGATTCCCATCAACCTCTCATTCCTAACACAGAACTATTTAAGAGTCTCCCACCCACAAGGGAGGTTTGGGCAGAGAAGGGACAGGGGGGGGGACCCCAAAGGCTCTGGTTTGGCAAGCTGTGGCAGCTTGGCAATTTCAGAGAAGGGAGGGTGGGACTCTCAGCTCTCAGTCCAGGGCAGGATTCCTGTGAGGAGCACAGCAGGGATGTGTGGGATGCCCAAAAGCACCATCTGAACCTGGTTTTATTTCCATTTAATGGTATTTTTGCCCCCACCGGGACTCTTCATCCCTGGTTCTGTCACTGCTCTGGTGAGGGAACATCTCCCTCGCCCTCCTCTCCCCTGGGATCTCACCTCCTCACCACGAGCCGGGATAAGCAGCTTTAATTCAGTGTCAGCCTCATCTAGGGAATTAAGCCGGGCCCAGAAAAATCCTATTACTCTTGTGAGGGAAGGTGAATAAATGTGTATCTTGACTGATCGTGGATTAATCCCGGGATCCACTTAGGGCTGACAGGAGCCGTTGCCTAGCAATGTAATTGAATGTAAGGCTGAGCGTGCTGAAAAAAAGGGTCAATTGCTAAATAAGCCCCCAGAACCTCATTCTCAGCCTTTTATTCCCCTTCTCCTCGAGCTTTATGTTTTCCAAATATGAAACCAGTGACTACCAGCAAGGAGATTATGGGATAAAGCAGTGGGAGCTCGTGGCTTGTGCCAGGTCTGGCTCAGCTCTTGGGATCTGGAGGGAGAGGAGAGGAGAGGAGAGGAGAGGAGAGGAGAGGAGAGGAGAGGAGAGGAGAGGAGAGGAGAGGAGAGGAGAGGAGAGGAGAGGAGAGGAGAGGAGAGGAGAGGAGAGGAGAGGAGAGGAGAGGAGAGGAGAGGAGAGGAGAGGAGAGGAGAGGAGAGGAGAGGAGAGGAGAGGAGAGGAGAGGAGAGGAGAGGAGAGGAGAGGAGAGGAGAGGAGAGGAGAGGAGAGGAGAGGAGAGGAGAGGAGAGGCTCCCTAATTCCTGCTTTTTCCCAGTTTACCACACAAATGGTTTCCCTAATTCCTGAGGGTTTTTTCCAAAATTTCAGTGACACTGCACAAATGGCATCCCTAATTCATGGGGGTTATCCTAAATTTTCAGTGAGACTGCAAAAATGGCTTCCCTAATTCCTGGTTTTTCCCTCCAAATTCCCACTGACACTGCACAAATGGCTTCCCTAATTCCTCTTTTTTCCCAGATTAGCACAGTGACACAGCCCAAGTGGCTTCCCTAATTCCTGCTTTTTCCCAAATTCCCACAGTGACACTGCACAAACGGCTTCCCTAATTCCTGGGTTTTTCTCCCCAAATTCCCACAGTGACACTGCACAAATGGTTTCCCTAATTCCTGTTTTTTGCCCCCAAATTCCCACAGTGACACTGCACAAATGGCTTCCCTAATTCCTGGGGTTTTCTCCCCAAATTCCCACAGTGACACTGCACAAATGGTTTCCCTAATTCCTGTTTTTTGCCCCCAAATTCCCACAGTGACACTGCACAAGTGGCTTCCCTAATTCCTGGGTTTTTCTCCCCAAATTCCCACAGTGACACTGCACAAACAGCTTCCAGGCTCCTGAGTCATTGCCCTGGGGAGGAGCAATAATTCCTTGTTCTGGGCAGGACAGAGCTGTGCTGATAAATGTCAAGTGTTGTGCTCGCCAGCTGGAGAGACGAGGCACAGAAATTCTGTTTGGAGCCCAGTTCTGGGCTCAGCCCTGTGCCTCAGCACGTTCATCACTTTTGGGTGGGCTGAGGCCATTCAACAACATTTGGTGTGGCAAATGTGGCAGGCAGAGCTCCTGAGAGGAACTGAGGGGGGTTTTTGTGCTTAAGAATGGAGACAGAACTCCTGAGATCCATTGAGGGAGGTTTTTGTGTTTGGGAATGCCATTTCACAATTTCTTGTGTGGCAGACAGAGCTGAGATCAGTTGAGGGAGGTTTTGTGTTTGGGAATGGAGACAGAGCTCCTGAGATCAATTGAAGGAGGTTTTTGTGTTTGGGAGTGCAGGCAGAACTCCTGAGAGCATCTGAGGGAGGTTTTTTGGTTTTGGGAATCCTGATTCACAACTTTTTGTATGGCTGACAGAACTGAGATCAGTTGAGGGAGGTTTTTTGCGTTTGGAAATGCAATTTCACAATTTTTTGTGTGGCAAACATGGCAAACAGAGCTCCTGAGAGCAGCTGAGGGAGGTTTCTGTGCTTGAGGTGTTTCCTCCTTCCCTGAGGATTCACCAAACACCAGAACGCAGAGGAAAGGCCTTCAGGCCCCTCCTTCCATGGATTTTGGAGAAACAAACCCCTCAGAGCAGGGATTCCAATGGATCCATCCCCTCCTGGCTGCTGCCAGACAGAAATGTGGTTTGGGATCCTGGCCTGGGCTACAGATGGGAGTGATGGGCCAGAAACACATCCCAAAATTTCCCACATCCCAAAATTCCCCACATCCCAAAATCCCCTCTTCAGCAGCTCCAGTCTGTGTGGCAGGAGAGGAAGGGAAGGAACCTGACTGGGGAAAATCCCAGTTTTACTCCATCCTGAGGCTTTAACCCCTTTTATTTCTCCCTGCTTAGGCATCCCTGAGGAGGAAACCACGGCCCAGGGTTTGATGCCCACAGGATCCCTGTGTGGGCACTCCAGAACCTCTCCCCACCCATTCCCGTGGATCTGTGTTTACATTTCATGGAAAACAGGTCCAGAATTGGAAAAAAAAAAAAACAAAAAAATCCTCAAGAAATCTAAACAAACACCTAATTAGTAAAAATAAACCCCCCAAGGGCTGCAACAAGAGCCATCCCACAAATGTGGCACCAGCCTGCAGCACTGGGAGGATTTTAGGAAATCTCTCCCTTGTTGTGCAAAGCAGAGAGAAAAACACGTTAAAAGATGAAGGATTTGATGGGGTTTTTTCCCCTCTCCTCTGTTGATTGCTGTTGCTTGGAGTTACCTGGGCAGGAAACATCTGCTTTTTCCCCATTAAAGAGCAAAGATTAGCAGGTTTTAGCTCAACCTGGCATTCTGTAGTTATTTACTGGGACTTGAGGAGAGGAGGAAAAAAAAAAAGAAGTTGGAACCTAATTACAGAGCAGATGCTGAGAGTGGTATTTATTCACCAAAACCACACAGGTCATTCATTAAAATCTCAGTTTTAATTAGCAAACACCTGTTTTGTGTTTGATTTTACACTGATCCGGACTGGCTGCAATTTGCTTTCTTCAGGAGGAGCAGTTCCAGGGTCTGACAGGGACAGGGCTGGTCCCAGCTGCCCCAAACCCCCCAGTTTTGGGATTTCACTGAATCCAGGCCTCTCTAGGAATAAAACTGGAGCTTGGCTCAGGTCTAATCCTAACAAAGGTGAGCAGGACCCAGTGCAGGCCTGGTTTAATCTGAGGATTAAACAAAAGCAAACTAAACATCTGCTGGAGCCCAAGCAGCATCTTCTTCTTGGGCCTTGCAATCCCAAGTCCTTGAGAAGTGCATTTAACACAAGGCTGAGCACTGAAAACGCCTTTTGATGACAATGCTGAGCTGAGCTGTGTTTTTGTGGATGCAAATTAGCCCCGGTAATGAATTCCTCTTTGAAATGGATGGATTTGAAGCTGGTGTTCTCTATCACAGCCACACGTTGCTCATTGTCCTCAAAGCACTTGATTTTCAAAAACATCCTGGCACCCACACAATCGCTGCTCTGGAATTTTTCAAAGCCCCTGAATCAATACCTGCCTCGTCCTTTAAATAAGGATGAAATAATTCTTTAATTCAGAGAATGATGAGGCAATAAACCAATTACAGTAATTAAAGCATTGCTGTAATAAGGGTCACCCAGACAGGCGAGCGATATGAGCGATACCTGTGATTATAAAATTATTGTAATTTAGGAGATGTTTTCTGCTGAAAACGTTCCACGTCCTGAATTCCTGCCACTTCTCACAGCCAGTGAGAGCCAGCGTCCTCCCCACTGCAAAAAGGGGGGAAAACATTTCCCGGGGAAGGTGGAAGTGAAGGGATGCACAAATTCAATTTAAATGAAGGGATGCACAAATTCGATTTAGCTGTGTCCCCCTGGGTGGGCTGAACGCTGTTAATTCATCCAGGCCCTGCAGGGGAAGGGTGTGAGGGATGCTCAGGGTGGAATCTCCCGCAGGAGCTCTGGGGCAGCTCCAGCCCTGCTGCTGCTCCAGGGGATGGGGACACAGAATTTGGGGATCTGGAACCTGGGGGTGCCCTAAACGACACTCTGGGTTTATCATCCCACTCACGATGAATGGCTGGTTTCTAGAGGCAGCCTTTGAGCTTTAGCAGCCTCAGTGTGTGTTTGAACTGGCCACAGACAGATCTGGGAGCGATGGCTGAGAGCCCTCGCTGCTCCTCACTGAGCTCCTGCTGCTCCATCCATCCCCCTGAGAGGAGCCACAAACCCAGAGGACAAACACAAAGCCACAAACCCAGAGCCACAAACCCAGAGCCATAAACACAAAGCCACAAACCCAGAGGACAAACACAAAGCCACAAACCCAGAGCCACAAACCCAGAGCCATAAACACAAAGCCACAAACCCAGAGGACAAACACAAAGCCACAAACCCAGAACCACAAACCCAGAGCCATAAACACAAAGCCACAAACCCAGGGCCACCAACACAAAGCCACAAACCCAGAACCACAAACCCAGAGCCATAAACACAAAGCCACAAACCCAGGGCCACCAACACAAAGTCACAAACCCAGAACTACAAACCCAGGGCCACCAACACAAAGTCACAAGCCCAGAGCCACAAACCCAGAGCCATAAATACAAAGCCACAAACCCAGGGCCACCAACACAAAGCCACAAACCCAGAACCACAAACCCAGAGCCATAAACACAAAGCCACAAACCCAGGGCCACCAACACAAAGTCACAAACCCAGAACCACAAACCCAGAGCCATAAACACAAAGCCACAAACCCAGGGCCACCAACACAAAGTCACAAACCCAGAACCACAAACCCAGAGCCATAAACACAAAGCCACAAACCCAGGGCCGCCAACACAAAGTCACAAACCCAGAAGCACAAACCCAGAGCCATAAACACAAAGCCACAAACCCAGGGCCACCAACACAAAGTCACAAACACAGAGCCCACAAACACAGAACCCCAAAAACAGAGCCACCAACCCAGAGCCACCAACCCAGACCCTCAAAAACAGAGCCACAAACCAGAGCCACCAACCCAGAGGCACAAACGCAAAGTCACAAAGTTACAAACCCAGAGGCACAAATTTGTCGCCACATTTCACAGACAAAAGCAAGGCACAGCTTCCCAAGAATATTTCTGGGTTTCACCTTCTCTGAACCTCAGAGAAAGGAAAAAACAGTTCTTATCTCATTTGCTGCCCCTGTGGTTCTTCACGAGTGGAATGCGTGGTGGAAGATTGTTTACCTGAAGGGAATTGATCAGTGGATTTTGGCATGAGTGTTTTGATTCACTGACCCATTGAATCCAGGTGTGTTTGTGTCAGGACTGTCGGGACAGTCACGAGATTCTGTGCAGTTTGTGGGGATCCATAAAATCAGAGGGTTTTGGGAAAGCTGCAAAAGCAGTTGAGTGCTTGGCAGACTCAGTTTAGATGCAATGTAATGTAAAATAGAATAATACAGTATAATAATTAATTAATTAGCCTTCTGATAAGATGGAGTCCTTCTCATCATTTTTCCCTTTGTTGGGGCATTCCCTGCAAACACTGCACAAACCCAGATGCACAAACACAAAGTCACAAACCCAGAGAGGCTTTTCCCAGCCCTGAGCCTGTGTTTGCTCTGGAAACCCCACCAGGATAATGGGATTTGGAGCTTGAGGAGCAGCCCTGCAGCCCAAACCCTGCTGAGGCAGGCTGGAGATGGGATTTGGCAGAGTTTGTCCCCACAGGATCCTCTGCTGGCTCTCAGTATCCCAAACTGCAGAGTTCCACTCTCCAGGGACTCTCTGCATGGTCAGGAGGAGGAAAGAGCTCAGGGTTACCCGGAGTAATTGGAACTGCACGACCCCAGAGCTCCTCAGCAGAGAATCACAAAAGGCTCAGGCTGCTCCCTGCAAATCCTCCCCAGAGCTGGTTCAGGAATTGAGAAATTCTGCTCAAACAGCCCCAGCACAGAGCCCTGCCTCGCCTTTCATCTCTCATCCTCCCGTGCCTTCCAAATGAGATAAAAATGGGATTAAAGCTGCCCCAGCAGGAGCTCCTCAGGTGAGAGTTACCCCAGCAAAGCTCTCCTCAACAGTCCTGGAACCTCTAATCACTCGGGGTCACAGCAATTCCTCCCCCCAGAATCAAACAGCCTCAGAAAGACCCAAAATCCTCCAAACCAGGTCTGCTTCTAATCAGCTTTAATATCAGAGCAGCAGCAGCAACCTCCCTGCTCAGGCCACAAATGACAGGTTTATTATCCTTGCTTTTGAAACTGAGAAATTGGTTCAGACTTTGGGATGGCTTTTAGCTACCACCAAGAGAAAAAAAAAAAAAACAAACCCAAACAAACAAACAAGGGAAAAAAAAAGCCAAAAAGGGAAAAAAAAATAAAAAGGAGAATAAGAAGGGAAAGAATAAAGGAAGTGGGTATCTTGTGAGATTTTTAAAGCTTTGTAGAAAATGCAGACAGACAGACCAGTCGTGCTGCTGTCATCTCGCTTCCACTGAACTTTGGGCAACTTCAAAAGGAAATGTTTGGGGGTTTTTAACCCTCTCTGTGCTGGGTGGGGAGATCAGTCCAGCAGGTGATCTCCCTTTGCAAAGGGAGAAATAGATCCTGTAGATCAGGGGTGGTTTATTGCATAATTCAGGCTTATGTTGGATTTATTCCTAAATATTTAACCATCATTTGGTGTTCAGGTAAGGGGAATTACCAGGCCAGTGGTGAAAAACCTCTTAAAAGACACCTTCAAGTAGTGACAATGCTCCTGAAAGAACTCTCAGCCTGACATTAGTCCCACTAAAGACAGCAGGATTATTCCAGGGCTGATTTTCTCAGCTGATGAACTGTTTAATTGGACTGAACCCACTGGATAAACATCTACACTGCGAGAGCACAAAGGAAGGCAAACGAGCAGGGGAAGGAGGCTCCTTTCAGCAGAATTTCGATGCTCAGGAATTATCCCTCCTCCTCCATAAACAACGGGCAGTCAAAGTCATGGCAATTAAAAAATTGGCACTTGGGCACTGTCAGGGAGGAACGTGATTGCCCTGAGAGGCACAAAACCACATTTTGTAGACAAAGCAGCCCCTTTGTGTTTTTCCAGGAATCATTTCAACCTCCTGATACCGACATGGAAGGGAGGAAGAGGGAAATGGGAGGGGAGGAAGAGGGAAATGGCATGGGAGGAAGAGGGAATGGCATGGGAAGAGACAGCAGAGGGAAAACCAGAGGGGAGGAAGCAGCAACTCCTGACAAAAAGCAAATATTTACCCAGCGAGGCTCTGCAATAATCTGCTCTTTGATATCACAAAGGAGAGCTCCAAAACCCCAGCGCTGTTTAATCAACATGTTTGAGCACAAGCAGGGAACATTCCTGCACAAACCTGAGAGAAGCGAGCCGAGTTTATGGACATAACCCTAATTAATTTGGTGTGTTTGGATTGCCGGCGTCCCCGCTGAGCAGCTGCAGCTGTGCTGTGACAGGAGCCAGCCGTGCCCAGCTCCGGGTGTGCTCCACTCTGCAAATATTTGAGGCTCCTGCGTGGGCAGGTTGACACAGCAATGCAATCAATTAAACAAACAAGCTACGAGGGACGATTGACTGCGAGCACAACCGGCCTGGGGGGGAATTGTTGGGGAAGATGGAACGGGAAAGCCTCATAAATATGATTGTCTGGTAAAAGATTTTGAGAATATGAAAATTATAAGTGAGAATGAAATGAAAGGAAGCTTTGAGATCCCTCAGTTACTGAACAACTGGAAAACAATGGTGTGGCTGGCTGAAGGTGATCCCCTTTGGATGGAACAACACCCTCTGCTTGCAGACAGCTCCAAGGCTCAGAGCAGACCCTACAGCTTGGCAGAAGGGCCCAAAGGGGAGTTTTTAGGGTTTAAAATGTAACACAGGATGGTAATGTAATGTTTCTTATAGGCTGTATGGAAATGCTGTAGGATTTGTATCTTATACTAGATAGGTTAGTGAGAATTAGAATATTCAGCACAGAAGAGGATTTACTGTGTTGTAACGGGAACCTCACTCTCATCCTCTTTACCTCTCTTTACTTCTCTGGGGCCTGCTCTGAGCTGTGCCCAGCAGCTCCCAGCAGGGCCCTTTGCAATAAACCCCAAGTTCCAGACCTGGCTTCAGAGATCTCTCCATTCGTCCTGACCATCCCACCCCCTCAGCGCTCCTACAGGGAATGGGAACAAAAATGGGCATTTTGTTCAGTTTTTCTACGCCGAGGAATCCACGGTTCTGCTCCGCTCCAGAACAAAACCAGAGGTCCTGATTTATTCATGGCAAAGTGCAGCACGCATAACAAATGGTGGGGAAATTAAAGGATGCACTGCTTTGGAAACGGCTCCGGCAGCCCCGGGAGCTGGTGGGGCCAGCTGGAGATGAGCTGAGGCGAGGATGTGCCAAAATCTCCTTGTGTTCCTGTAGCAACATCCACACCAAGCATTTTTCACTCCAAATATCCACCAGCATCCAGGTTGTGCTGGCCCAAGCTGCTCCCTGAATTGCAGCCCTGGGCAGTGATGGAAGCTCAGGGCTGGCCACTTGTTTTTGAGGCAGGGCAGTGTGGGATTTGTGAGGTCTCCAGGATGAAGGAAGAATTGAGAATCTGACTCCACGTTCTCAAAAAGCTAATTTATATTATATTGTATTATATTATATTATATTATATTATATTATATTATATTATATTATATTATATTATATTATATTATATTATATTATATTATATTATATTATATTATATTATATTATATTATATTATATTATATTATATTATATTATATTATATTATATTATATTATATTATATTATATTATATTGTATTATATTATATTATATTATATTATACTAAAACTATACTAAAGAATACAGAATGGATACAGACAGAAGGCTGCAAAGATTAAATGAATCTTGTGACTCTCTCCCCAGAGTCCAACACAGCCTGACAGTGATTGGTCCTTAAGTAAAAACAATTCACATGAAACCAATAAACAATCACCTGTGGGTAGACAATGTCCAACTACATTCCAAAGCAGCAAAACACAGGAGAAGCAAATCAGGTAATTATTGTTTTCATTTTTTTTCGGAGGCTTCTCAGCTTCCCAGGAGAAAATTCTGGGCAAAGAAGGTTTTTCAGAAAATGTGATACTGACAGTGCAGAGCCCTGGGGCTGATCGGGATCCCAGAGATTCCCAGGCTCAGGGGATTGTTGGGAATGAAAAGGGACAGCAGGGAGAGGGGGAATGGGGGAGGTGCAGAGACACCTCTGAGTGTGGGGGAAGGACGGAGGGATGGACATCAGTGAGGGAGAGATGGACATTGCTGAAGGAAGGATGGACATTTCTGAGGGAAGGATGGATATTTCTGAGGGAAAGATGGACATTTGTGAGGGAAGGATGGACATTTGTGAGGGAAGGATGGACATTTCTGAGGGAAGGATGGACATTTGTGAGGGAAGGATGGTGAGGAATGGGGTAAAGATGGCCAGGGATGGGTTTAGAATGAAGGGACGAACATTTCTGAGGGAAGGATGGACATTTCTGAGGGAAAGATGGCCAGGGATGGGGAAAGGATGGTCAGGGGTGGAGAAAGGAGGGAAAGATGGACACTGCTGAGGGAGTGATGGCCATTTGTGAGGGAAGGATGGGGAGGAATGGGGAAAGGATGGCCAGGAATGGGTGAAAAACAAAGGGATGAACATTTGTGAGGGAAGGATGGACAATGCTGAGGGAAGGATGGCCAGGGATGGGGAAAGGATGGAGTGATGGACATTTCTGAGGGAAAGATGGACATTTGTGAGGGAAGGATGGACAATGCTGAGGGAAGGATGGCCAGGGATGGGGAAAGGATGGAGTGATGGACATTTGTGAGGGAAGGATGGACAATGCTGAGGGAAGGATGGCCAGGGATGGGGAAAGGATAGAGTGATGGACATTTCTGAGGGAAAGATGGACATTTGTGAGGGAAGGATGGAGTGATGGACATGTCTGAGGGAAGGATGGCCTCCGCAGTGTCCCTGGCTCCAACACTGGCCCCTGCAGGAAGCACAAGCCCTGCCAGCCCTGAGGATGAAGAGCCAACTGTGTGCAGTGGGGAAGCAGCTGGAGCTGCTGTCCCTGGCAGCAGCAACTGACCTGGCCTGAGACATCCCAGGAACTGAAACCCAGCGTGTGCAGGGTTTGCTGGCTGGGCTCCCTCCTGGAACAGCTGCTGGAGGAACCCCGCCAGCAGGAACGGGATATTTCTGTGGGTTTGGGCTCCTGCTCTGCCAGCACGGCCTTTATTTTCGGCCTAATAATTTTATTATTCCTCCAGAGAAGGGAGAGATCCTCAGAAGAGAACTGAAGTCACACTGGTTCTTGGATAAACCCATCGCATTTTGATAAAAATCCACTCAAGTAGTGGGAAAATCCCACAGAACCCAAATTCACCTGAGCAGGCTCCCAGGGTGGGGCTCAAACCAAGGTGATGCTGCTGTGCTGAAACCTCCTGGCTCTCTGTCACAGGGGTGAAATATCCCTGATAATTCATCCTGCAGAAAGGATTTTTCCTGTGTGGGAGGCTGGACAAACAAAGCTCTGCCATCGCCTTGGCCCTGTTGGAGTTTGGTGAATCAGGGGGTGAGAGGCAGATCCCAAATTTCCTTTTGGGAGCAGATCAATGCCTGGCTCAGCCCCTGCTCTCACCCCTGCAGATCAGAGCTGACACTCCCCAGCCTGCTGCGGAATGAATAACTCAGCTCATTTCAGCCCTGAACGCACAAAAATATCATCAAATCCCAGCATGGGCAATAATTCCAGGACAAGGACTTGGGGTCTCATCGCCCACCCAGGTTTTAACCAATTTTGGGATTGCTGAGGTTTGCAATGTCCCTTTGGGCTAAAACAGCTGAAAAGTGGGGCCAGTGCAAACCACTAAAACTCCATTTTCCATTTAAGTTCCAGCTAAGAACCACAAGCACTGTGGACAGTTCAGATATTCAGCATCATCATTTTATATTCTGTTCTTATAATTTGTCATTTCTTGGGTAATTCCAAAGGGCTGAAGTTGTTTTTAAAGGGTGCTATGAAGTTTTAGCACGTTAAATATCTGTGTATGTGGTGTTGAGAATTTTATGGAGTGAAATTGAGGCCTGTCCCAGGATCCAGGGGATGAAAATGATCCATTTCCAACCCCCCAGCAGTCAGAGCCTCACAGACTGGAGTTGCAGTGTCCTTATGGCCAGGCTGCTTTTCCATGTTTTTTTCATGGATCTGGTTTAAAAAGTCCCAATTCAGGGATGAAACCTCCCAGCCTGATGCCAGGAAATCGGGTCTTTGGGCACCTGCCTGAACAAAGGCTGTTTGCTCTGCTTAAAGGCCCATAAAGAGAAGAATTTGTGCATTTCAAAGCTCTTTTTTTTTCACATTTGCCACTCCAGAGGAGCCCAGCAAGCTCCAGGAATTTGGGAAATCTTGGGCTCAGCATCCAGGGGCTGCAGGAGCCGTGTCAGGTTTCCCTCAGTGTATATTTCCAGGCAGGCAGGGAATATTCATTCATCACCTCCCATCCTGTTTTGTCACCCTTTTTGTTCCGTGTAGCTGCGTTTATGTGGAGTGTGCAGCAGGGATGTTTGTGTTTGTATTTACATGACTGTTATTAGAGGAAGAGCTGCCACTTTGACACTGCATTTATGTGGGAGCCATCTCCCACTTTCTAATGCAGACTTGGCTTTTTTATTTCATTTTTTTTCCCCCCCATTTTCTTTTCATCCCGGCTGAGGATGTGTCCTACTTTCTTGTTTAGAAGATGATATGCTTGCATTATGCATTCTAAATATAGGTTTTTATTTTTTCTTTTCTTGTGCAAAGCAGGTTGACGTGGTCGTCAAAAGAAATGAATTCAGAGTTCCTCTCCTGCCCCAGGGGAGCTGTGCTGGGAGAATTTTATTCCAAGCAAGGGCTAAAACACCAAGCTGCTGATGTGTTCCAGGACAATTTACTGCATTTTGGATTTTTGTATTTTTTTTTACCTGTTTTTATCACAATTTGGGACTGGCGGGGCCTGAGGAGGAGGAGAGGGAGCAGAAAAAGTCACATGGAGCAAGGGTGCGCTCAAAATCCCTTTCCCAAAAACTCATCACAACCTCGGTCCAGAGAGAACCAGGCAGGGATTGAGGGGATCCAGACAGGGATTGGGGGATCCAGGGAGGGATTGGGGGATCCAGGGAGGGATTGAAGGGATTTGAGGAGGGACTGGGGGGATCCAGACAGGGATTGAGGAGTCCAAGGAGGGATTGAGGGGATCCAGAAAGGGATTGAGGGGATCCAGGGAGAGATTGGGGGGATCCAGAGAGGGATTGAAGGGATCTGGAGAGAGATTGAAGGGATTTGAGGAGGGACTGGGGGGATCCAGGCAGGGATTGAGGAGTCCAAGGAGGGATTGAAGGGATCCAGAGAGGGATTGAAGGGATTTGAGGAGGGATTGGGGGGATCCAGAAAGGGATTGAGGGGATCCAGGGAGAGACTGGGGGGATCCAGGGAAGAATTGGGGGATCCAGGGAGAGATTGGGGGGATCCGGGGAAGGATTGGGGGATCCAGACAGGGATTGAGGGAATCCAGACAGGGATTGAGGGGATCCAGAAAGGGATTGGGGGATCCAGGGAAGGATTGAGAGGACCCCAGGAGGGTTTGGGGGGATCCAGACAGGGATTGAGGGGATCCAAGGAGGGATTGAGAGGATACAGACAAGGATTAAGGGAATCCTTTGGCCCAGCCCTGTGCCCATCCTGCTCATAATTTCCCCCAATTTCAGGGTGAAATTTCAGGAATTTCAGGGCTTTCTCAGCCCTGACTGCACCAAGCCCCCACCTCTGACCCCTCCTGGCTGAGGTTTGAACAAAATTCCTCCTTATTTCCCACATTGATCCAAAGGGGAGGACGGGGAGTCGCTGGCCTTGGGAGCAGAGCCTGAAGGTGACTCTCAATATCCTGATGTAATGAAATTATTGATTTATTTGGAAAAAGAGAAGAGGGAAAAGCACCCAAACACCACAGAATGAGGGAGCTGCAGCAGGGAGCTCCACAGAGCATCAAGAACCTCTTTTTAAAGGAAAAACACTCCAGAACCTCCCAGCCCAGGGAGGAAGGAGCAGCTCTGTGGGCATCCTCTGCCTCCAAATCCAGGAATTTCCCATCTCCATCACCCTGAACACCGGCCAACATCACAGACAGAGTTAAAGGGAATTAACAAATGGGAAAATCCCATTTCATTGAGCCTGGCTACTTCTCACCTGTCACTATAGGACACGAAGGAACACAAGCACACCCCTGTTGTCAAGGTGAAAGGAAAAAAGGGAAGTTTATTTTCTGACTCCAACATTTATAGTTTTCCAAAAGTGACAACGGATTGGAGGGTGACAGTGCCACCTCTCCAATGACACTGGACAAACCAACAGTCCGTCAACTTTCTCCTCCTCCTCCATAAAGGAATACAGAACAATGAGTTATTTACAGAAAGTGTGTGAGAAAGTTCACTACAAGAATGTCAACATCAGAAGGCTTAGAAAATCTTAAAAACCAGGGTGGCAGCTCACCCAAATCTTTGGTTTTTGAGGTTGTTCCTGTTTCAAATTCCAGAGCCAAATCCCTCTGTGGTCCAGCACCAGGGGGTTCAATGGATTGACAGCAGGGACAGGGAAGCAAACTCTCCCTTTTCAGCTTCCTCCTCCATCAGGTGCAGCTCTGCTCAGCAGCCAGGACGTGGGGATTGTTCCAGCCCTGTCCTTGTGACATTTCATTAAGCTGCTCGTTTAAAGCTTATCATTAGAGGGACTGGAAGAACTTAATTGCATCCTATTTTCCCTGCCTGGAGATGCATTGGAGGAGTCAGTTTGCATTTTGATTTTATTTTTTTTTTTTCCTTTCGTTATTTCAAGGTCTTGGTGCTGCACAGAATTTTAAGTTGCTCCATCTGCTCGGCTCCCTCCTCACCTGGGGCTGGCAGAACCCCTGCTATTAGAGCTGTCAATATTCCTCTCCTAAACTCGAGCAGGAATGGAGATCACAGCCAGGAGTTTACCTGGGAAAGGCCTTTGCATAAGTGAGAAAAGGAATAAAAAGCCACAAAACCACACAGAATAGAGAATGTTTCTCTTTGCTGCAAGCAAAACCTGTTGTCCTCTCCTTTAAGGTACCCCAAACAAAAACTCCCAGCACTTCTTTACCCCCACACAGGGGGGAAAATAATTAAAAAAAATTCCAGTTTGAACAGCACAGAACCAAAAACAGGGTCACAACTTGAGGCAGGAGAGCCTGACCTGAGTGTCCCCTGCAGGCTGGGCACAAAAATCCCCCAGTGCTGCCCTGGAGGAGCCCCTGCACCGCTGCCTTTCATTGTGCTGAGATGAGAAATCCTCTCTCTGTAGCAGCCACCGGGGAGGGCTCTGCAGAGCTGCTCCTGCAGAAGGTGAAGCGGAGCCCCAGGCTAGGTGGGATTACAAAAGCAAAGGGCACGGAGGGTTGGTGTGTGCAGGGAAAGGGCACAGAGAGTTGGTCTGGGCAGAGAAAGGATTCAGAAAAATTGTTCTGTGCGGGGAAAGGACACAGAGAGTTGGTTTGTGCAGGGAAAAGATTCAGAGAGTTGTTCTGGGCAGGGAAAGGATTTAGAAAGTTGTTCTGTGCAGGGAAAGGATTCAGAGAGTTGTTCTGTTCAGGAAAAGGATTCAGAGAGTTGTTCTGTGCAGAGAAAGAAGACAGAGAGTTGGTTTGTGCAGGGAAAATAAGATTCGGAGAGTTGCTCTGGGCAGGGAAAGGATTTAGAAAGTTGTTCTGTGCAGGAAAAGGATTCAGAGAGTTGTTCTGTTCAGGGAAAGGATTCAGAGAGTTGTTCTGTGCAGGGAAAGGGCACAGGAGAGTTGTTCTGTGCAGAAAAGGAAGACAGAGAGTTGGTTTGTGTAGGGAAAAGATTCAGAGAGTTGGTCTGTGCAGGGAAAGGGCACACAGAGAGTTGTTCTGTGCAGAAAAAGGATTCAGAGAGAATTTTTCTATGCAGAACGAGGGTTCAGAGAGTTGTTGTGTGCAGGAAAAGCTGCTGGAGCTCCCAGGCAGCACCCTGAGCCAAGGGAAGCTCATTAGGGTTACAAAGCCCAGGCTGGTGGGGCTGGTTCTGCTCCTGGCACGGGACAGGGCCAGCAGAGGCCCCTCCATGGCTCAGCAGCACCAGGAGCAGCCCCTCTATCCCCAGGGTCCCTTCCCATCTTCACTGTCCTGAGGTATTTTTGGGGTCCCCTGTGGCACATTTCCCTTCTCTCTTTCCCCATTTCTGAGGTACTTGAGAGGTTCAGACTCCCCTGAACACCTGATCCCAAAGATTCCCCTCTAATGTATGAGCCTCTCTTTTCATTTTTAATTCTTACTGAATTTAGGGGTTTTCCCCCATTGTTTCTTTCATCTTTCAATGTCCAATTTCATTCATCACCAAAGCTAAAGTTAATTTGTAAAAGCAAATCTCTTTTTCCATTCACCAATCAGTGGAATCCTTCCCATTGTTTCTTTTCTCTCCCAGTGCTGGTTTTATCTCCCAGCAGCCCCACAGCTTGTTTGGAAACACAAATCCACCGTTCCTCTCAGGGGCAATGAACAATTCCCTGTTCCAAAAGGAATTGTTTTGCTCAGAAATCCCAGATTCCTTGTTTTGTGTAGGATCAGAGCTTTCCAAGCTGTGCTCAGTGCTCGGGCTCTGGGTAGGCTGTGTGGGACTGGGGGATCCCTCTGGATCCCTCTGGAAGGGGAGGGATGATTTTCTGTTTTATAACTATTATAGCTGACTTGTATATTTTATAGTTATTAGAGTTAGCTTTTAAATTTTGTAGTTATTACAGCCAGCTTTTCAATTTCTCACATTCTGTGCTGCTTTCGTAACTCTGAGCTTTGTGTTAAGTGTTGAAAATTCTCTTCACAGGGTGGGGAGACAAAATAATTCCAGCTTGGGACCAAGGACAGCTCCAGCCCCAAAAAGTAGAAACAACAGAATGAGAGAGAAAAACAAGGAGGATGGAACTTGATAACCTAAAGCTTTAATTGGACAATTAACTTCAATATGCAAATGGAGCAGAATTTATAAAAGTGAGAGACCTCGTCCATTTTGGGACCATTTTGGTTCATTTTGGGCAGAGCCCTGGCTGGGCTTTGTGCTGCCCAAGGTGGATCCATCCAGGAGATCCTTTTAATCAAAACCTTTTAATAAATACATTTTAAAATGCCTTTTAATAAATACCAGGGTGTATCCACTGAGGAGATCCTTTTAATCAAAACCTTTTAATAAATACCTTTTAAAACACCTTTTAATAAATCCCTAGTTTATTCTTTAACTCTGTCCAGCTTCTGTTCCAGGCCAGCCTTCCCAGGAGCACAGGGAGGAGCAGGGAGAGCTCTGGGCTCTGCTCCTCTCCCCAGCACTGCCAAAGTGGATTTTGATGCTCTGCTGAGTAAATTCTGCTCTAAATAAAGGTGTATCCACTGAGGAGGTCCTTTTAATAAAAACCTTTTAATAAATACCTTTTAAAATACCTTTTAATAAATACCTTTTAATAAATACCAAGGTGTATCCACTGAGGAGATCCTTTTAATAAACACCCTTTAAAATACCTTTTAAAATATCTTTTAAAATACCTTCTAATAAATACCTTTTAATAAATACCAGGATGTTTCCACTGAGGATATCCTTTTAATATAAACCTTTTAATAAATACCTCTTAAAGTACCTTTTAATAAATACCAAGGTGTATCCGCTGAGGAGATCCTTTTAATAAGCACCTTTTAAAATACCTTTTAAAATATCTTTTAAAATACCTTCTAATAAATACCTTTTAATAAATACCAAGGTGTATCCACTGAGGAGATCCTTTTAATAAACACCTTTTAAAATACCTTTTAAAATATCTTTTAAAATACCTTCCAATAAATACCTTTTAAAATATCTTTTAAAATACCTTCTAATAAATACCTTTTAATAAATACCAAGGTGTATCCACTGAGGAGATCCTTTTAATAAACACCTTTTAAAATACCTTTTAAAATATCTTTTAAAATACCTTCTAATAAATACCTTTTAATAAATACCAAGGTGTATCCATTGAGGATATCCTTTTAATAAAAAACCTTTTAATAAATACCTCTTAAAATATCTTTTATTAAGTACCTTTTAAATACTTTTTCATAAATCCCTACTTTATTCTTTAACCCTGTTCCAGGCCAGCCTTCCCAGGGGCACAGGGACACCTCCGGGCTCTGCTCCTCTCCCCAGCACTGCCAGAGTGGAATTTGCTGCTCTGCTGAGTCAATTCTGCTCTAAATAAAATTCCAGGGCTGCTTGGAAATAACAGAAACAAAATGTTCCTGTGCCTGGCTGCTCCTCTCTCATCCATGCAGAGTTTCCAGCCCCCAGAGCTGAGCTCCAGAAGCTCCTCAGAGCAGTTCTGAGGGGGTTCATGTTTACCTTGGGCACTCTTTCAACCTCATGCAACTTTAATTAATCCTGGCTGATCTGCAGTAAGGGGAGAGCCAAGGATTCCTGCCAGGGCTGGGGCTTCACTGTCACTTCACCTGAGCTGCCTCCAGCTTGACCCCTCTAAAAGCCAAAAGCTGGAAAAGTCTGGGAGTTTTATTTATCACCACAAAGGTTTTTGTGTTTCCCCTCAGCCAGTGAGGTTTCCCTCTTCACTGCACTGGTAGAAGCTCACTGGAGATTTCCTGGCTTTGAAAACCGCTGGTGAGAGGTTGCAGGGAGGTTCCTCTAATGCTGCAATAAATAAAAATATTTCTTGGGTGTCACAGTCATGTTTTCTGAAAAATCTCTTCACCCAGGATTTTCCCTGGGAAGCTGAGAAGCCTCAGCTTCTCAGCTAGAGAAAAAGGAAAACAATATTTATCTGATTTGCTTCTCCTGTGTTGTGCTCATGTGTGGAATGTGTTTGGAAATTTTTTATCCAACAGGTGATTGTTTTATTAGGTTTCTGTGAATTGTTTTGACTCATTGGCCAATCAGGGCCAAGCTGTGTCAAGGCTCTGGAAGGAGTGCTGGTGATTATTATGAAATAATGTCTCACATTCACATTTTCTGAAAAGTCCCTTCACCCAGGATTTTTCTCCTGGGAAGCTGAGAAGCCTCAGAGAAAAAGGAAAACAATAATTATCTCATTTGCTTCTCCTGTGTTGTGCTCATGTGTGGAATGTGTTTGGAAATTGTTTATCCAACAGGTGATTGTTTTATTAGGTTTCTGTGAATTGTTTTGACTCATTGGCCAATCAGGGCCAAGCTGTGTCGAGGCTCTGGAAGGAGTGCTGGTGATTATTATGAAATAATGTCTCACATTCACATTTTCTGAAAAGTCCCTTCACCCAGGATTTTTCTCCTGGGAAGCTGAGAAGCCTCAGAGAAAAAGGAAAGCAATAATTATCTCATTTGCTTCTCCTGTGTTGTGCTCATGTGTGGAATGTGTTTGGAAATTGTTTATCCAACAGGTGATTGTTTTATTAGGTTTCTATGAATTGCTTTGACTCATTGGCCAATCAGGGCCAAGCTGTGTCGAGGCTCTGGAAGGAGTGCTGGTGATTATTATGAAATAATGTCTCACATTCACATTTTCTGAAAAGTCCCTTCACCCAGGATTTTTCTCCTGGGAAGCTGAGAAGCCTCAGAGAAAAAGGAAAACAATAATTATCTCATTTGCTTCTCCTGTGTTGTGCTCATGTGTGGAATGTGTTTGGAAATTGTTTATCCAACAGGTGATTGTTTTGTTAGGTTTCTGTGAATTGTTTTGACTTATTGGCCAATCAGGGCCAAGCTGTGTTGAGGCTCTGGAAAGAGTCACGAGATTTCATTATTATCTTTTTAACCTTCTGTATGTATCCTTTCTGTATTCTTTAGTTTAGTATTCTTTAATACAGTATAATATCATCAAATAATAAATTAACCTTCTGAGAACATGGAGTCAGATTCATCATTCCCCCCCTTCGTCTGGGCACCTCACAAATACAATACTTGGGAAGCAAAGAGGGAATTCTCCCAGCAATAAACAAAAATATTTCTTGGGAAGCAAAGAGAAGGCAGAATTCCCCTGAGGGAGATTTCCGTGGGCAGGGCTGACAGAAGAATTCCTCCTGCAACCTCACCTGGGCAACTTTCTGAGGCAAATTAAAAGGGAAAAACTATAAATACGTGGAGAGGAGACAGAATATAAAATCAAGCTGGTGCTGCTGGATTTTTTTCTCTCTCCCAGTGACTTCAAGCACAACCTGGAGGGTTCTGCTCCTCCTTGGAGCTCATAAACTGAACCTGCCCACATTATCATCATGGAAATTACTGAGCTCGCTCCTGACATGGTTTGCTCTGTTCTCTCTTCCTTTTTTTGTGTGTATATTTGGATTTCAGGGCACAATTTGTAGCAGTGGCCAATATGTGGGGTGAACAATAGTTCACAGGCAGAAAGATAAGAGGATTAATAGAGCAAAAAATAACAGCATTCACTGTTATCTAAAGGTCAAGGAGAACTATAAATTGCATTCACTCGGGGAAAAGGACAAGCACTTTAAAATAAAAAGGCAAATCCTTAAAATGCAGAGCAAAGTTTGCTTCAGCCAGGGCAATTTTTATAATAATGATGCAAGGTTCATAATTATGTCAGATTATTATGTTCCATTATAGTCCAATTGTGCAGAAACTCCAGATTTTCTCTGTTCAGTGGAGCTGGGTCGAGCTTTAATTCCCATTCCCATTAATTCCCATTCCTTGAGTGCACTTGTGAGCTCATCCCCACCAGGCTGGAGCTGCCAGCTGGGATTTTCTGGGCAGCTGGGAGCAGGCAGGAAGGATTTCCCTCACAGCCTGGATCTGCTGAAGGACCTGGATTTCATCTCCACTTCCCCAGGAAAAAATAATAAAAATCCTGCATTTCCACAGTGTCTGAATGCTTCTGAAATAACCCATTGGGTGTTTCCCACCCAAAAGGGCTGAAAATCCCCCAAATGAATCCAGGTGATAAGGGATTGATCAGACACTCCTGTTTCAGGATAAACACCACTTTGCCTCAAATCTTCATTCCTGTTCTTTTCCTGACCTCTGGCTTGGTTATTCCACATTTTCCTCCCCCAGCCCATGGGTTTGGCTGCTCCCAGGGCACCAGGACAGCTCGAAAATGCTGCAGGGACAGAGCTCAGGGGTTCCTGAGCAGCTCCAGCAGCCCCTGGGGGAATCCATCCTTCCCTGGAGTTCCAGATGGGAAAAGCTCCCTGGCTGTAAAAATGGGGAACAATGAATCCCCCATTTTTGGGGAATTCCTTATTATTGGGGAATAATTAATTCCTCATTATTGGGGAATAATTAATTCCTCATCATTGGGGAATAATGAGGAATAAATAAGGGGAATATTGGAGAAAAATGAGGAATAAATTCCTGACACCCCTGCACCGTCCTGGCACACGCATTTCCAGCCCCACCTCATTGGGGAACAATTAATTCTTCATTATGGAGGAATAATTGACTCCTCATTATTGGGGAAAAATTGATTCCTCATTTTTGGGGAATAATGAATTCCTGACACCCCTGTACCATCCTGGCACACCCATTTCCAACCCCAGCTCATTTTTGGGTGGATAAAGTGAGGCTGGAAGGAATTCTGCAGGTGGGAACGCCCCTGGATGTCCCTGGAAGTGGATCCCACACATGAGGAATTCCTGATTATCCCTGATTTTCCCTGCTTTTCCCTGATTATCCATCTTTTCCTGTTTGCAGGGGGCAGGATTTCCCCACTTCCCCTGGCAGCAGGTACCAGGGCTGGGGCAGAGCCAGGGGGGGATTTCAGTGCTGGGATTTCCCTGCGATGGAGCAGAGCTGGGATTTGTCACCCTCCATCACGGGGCTGATCCATCACATCCCTGGCTGGCCCCTGGCCACACTCCTCCCTGCTGGCCACCCGCCAGCCCCAATAATTCCACTTTTCCAGGCAGGACATCTCCTCCCTCACAGCCTTAATCAGATTATTATTCTCTCATCGCTTCCTCCTTGGCTGGACAGAATCCATCCAGAGGTGAGGGAGGCACAGCCAGGACAGGAATCTGGTCCAGCTGCTGCTTTAACATTCAGGGGAGAGAATAAAACTTTTAAAATATGACAATTTCTTCTCTTCTTCTCAAATTTTATCTTTGGCTTCCCAACAGGTGCTCCATGTGCCAACTGGTTTTCCATCAATCAGTGCACGATTCCTGCGTTAAATAAATCCCCCTGCAAACCAGGAGCAGATGCTGCAGCCGGTGCCAGGGAGAGAGCAGGAGGGGATTCCTGATAAATCACAAATGGAGCTGCTCTGGTCAGCGACAAACACCCAGGGAAAATCCCAGGCTGTGCAAACAGCCCCCAGCAGGTTTGCTGCAGACAATTCTCCTGCGTGGGAAGGTGGGAAACACAATTTCTGCCAGGTTCCACCAGGAATTACAGAAATCTTTCCTGCCACACAAGCCTCTCCTCAAGGGATGGGAAAAGCTCAGGAAAAGCTCAGGTTCCACCAGGAATTACAGAAATTTTTCCTACCACACCGGCCTTACCTCAAGGGATGGAAAAATCTCCAGTTCCACAAGGAATTACAGAAATTTTTTCCTGCCTTACCTGGCCCAGCTGGCTTCCAGGGATGGAAAATCTCAGGTAAAGCTCAGATTCCATGAGGAATTACAGAAACTTTTCCTGCCAAACCAGCCCTCACCTCACCTTAAGGAATGGAGAAATCTCCAGTTCTGCCAGGAATTACAGAAACTTTTTCCTGCCTGACCTGGTTCAGCTGGCCTCAAGGGATGGAAAAAGCTCAGGTAAAGCTGAGGTTCCACCAGGAATTACAGGAATTTTTCCTGCCACACCAACCCTGAGCTCAAG